>NC_067490.1:4307391-4628641 GCF_947179515.1 Apodemus sylvaticus
GCAGCTGGCTGGGTGACGGCTTGGGGGCAGCTGGCCCATTATTTATGGCGATTTCTTTGAGAGTCCTTCAGGACCGCTCAGGTAATTGAGTAAGCGAACATGAGCACATGCCCGCGATCATTTAATTGTGGCAGAAAATGAAGTCGGTCGCAGCTGGGGGCGGCCAGCCCTCGTTTCTGCTGAGCTGAGCAAGTGGGGCTGCAGTGGCCATCCATCCTTGGCCCGCCCCCGCCCCGCCCCCGCCCCGCCCCGCCCCCATCCCAGGCAGCTAGCTGAGCCCATGCCTGGGTGAGCTGGTGGTCAGGAAATTTGTTCTTTGGAAGCATCACTCTCAAGCCCTCATCGCTGCTCTGGGGGAGGGTGTGTATGTGTGTGTGTGTGGGGGGGGGGCTCTGTACACAGTGAAGGATTCAAGGGGGACTCAAGAAGGCAGGGAGCTGGATGGGTGCTAGCAACCAGGGCAGGGACTCAAATCACATTTTGTGTGACAGCATTATCATCAGACACACTGAAGCACTTCCTGTGACAGGCATTAAAGCACCTTCCGGTCCTCTACTACCCCTGTGGGGAATGCTAGTCTATCCCATTTTGAAGGTGAAACTGAGGCATGGGCTCCTGACTGCTCGCTCCTGGGAGGCTCTGGGGTTCTGGGGGACCTTGAAGGGCTTCAGTGGGAATTCAGCTGAGAGTTAATGTAACAGGAGCCCAGAGGAGCCAACCTGAGCTCTAGGGATCCGTCTGTTCTGATTCTGCACTAGCTACCCACCTGCAGACTGTCCTCCAGGATACAAGCCTAGACTCATCTGAGGCAAAAGGAGGCTGCCCATAGGCCTGGTCTGTCTTGACCTCCCAAACTCTGGCCTTCTTTCTAAACCTTCCGAGGAGGAACAGGCCTAGAACACTGGAAGCTTAGGAAGTGCAGCCTGGAGCTGATGGGAAGGGGGCTGGGGGCAGACCCTAACCCCATGGGACCTCAGAGGAGTCCCTGTAGCTTAGGTAACAATATAGCAAATCAAAGTGCTTTGTCCTTGGTGGCAAGGTACTGAGTCATAGGATACACAGAGGTGGCATGAGGCTTGGAAGAGGGCAGTAACCGCAGCCTCCCTGGGAAGGTGTCAGTAAGTGGACATGTTTGGGGGCTGGAGAGAGGTCTCAGAGCTGAAGGAGACTCTGACAGGGGAAACACCCACTTCCAAGGATGACACCAAGAGAGCCAGGATGGTGGTCAGACCTCTTGGAGTCTGTAACCCAAGAGAGAAGGCCTGACATCTGGTCAGAGTCTGAGGATAAACTGATGCCAGGTACAAACTCCAAAGAAAAGCATCCCCCACCTCCCACCCCACCCCACCCCCGGCCAAAATAAATAAATAAATAAAGTGAGACAGAACTCTGTCCTGATTCCCAATAGGACCCCACCAGAGTCATGTTTTCCATGGCAGTAAACGTGAACTCTGGTCTGAGAAAATTTGAAGTATGCAGAGAGACAGGTGTGGGGACCTATCACGCAAATTCCCGCTGTAAGAAAGCTGACTCGTGCGACTGTAACATACGTGTTACGTGTTACGGAGGCTGGATATGCAGTGCAGAGATGGCCAGGATGGGACAGAGAACAACCAATCTTCCTTCATGTTCCACTAAAGAATGCTTTACTTGATTTTTTAATTTTTTTTTTTTTTGCCCACAGATTATACTTATAAAAGTTACACTTCCTGGCTGGTAAATGCCTTAGTGGGTAACAGCGCTCATCACACAAGCCAATGACCCAAGTTCAACCACTGGGACCCAAGTAAAGAGATACAGAGAGAACTAACTCCATAAAGTTATCCTCTGGCCTGTACATATAACAGGGCATGCACGGCCGGGGGGTGGTGGTGGCACACACCTGTAATCCCAGCACTCTGGGAGGCAGAGGCAGGCAGATTTCTGAGTTCGAGGCTAGCCTGGGCTACAGAGTTCCAGGATAGCCAGGGCTACACAGAGAAACCCTGTCTTGAACCCCGCCCCCCCAAAACAAAACAAAACCCCATAAAACAAAAAAACAGGGCATGCACGCAGGCATCGTCAGCAGCAGCAGCAGCAGCATTGTAACAACAATAAATTTAAAAATTTTTAAGTTACACTTAGCACTGGGCGGTCTTGGCACACACCCTTAATCCCAGCACTCTGGAGGCAGAGGCAGGTGCATCTCTGTAGCAAGCGGTTCTGAGTGGTTCTGATCGGAAATCTGCCTGAGTGCTCAAAGTCCTGTTCACCACTCACACTCTTGATCTATCAATAAAGATGCCAGTGGCCAATGGCTGGGTGGGAGAGGCGGGACTTCCGGGTTCCCGCAGGCTAGGAGAAGGGAAGAGAATCGAGATACTTGGAGAGAGGCAGGACCGACTACAAGAGAGATCTTCCAAAATGGAGGCAGAAAGGGAGAGCAACAACGGACCAACTAAGCTGAGGGCGGGTGTAGAGGTGCGAGGCGGGTGTAGAGGTGCGAGGCGGGTGTAGAGGTGCGAGGCGGGAGTACAGGGGAAGGGCTTGATGGCTGTGGAAGCTCAGAAGGAAAAAAAATCACAAAGGAAAGAAAAGTTACACTTACTATTTGTGGCGATTTGAATGAGAATGGTCCCCAAAGGTGTCAAAGGCCCACACTGTTCCCAGCTAGCGCCCTCTGCCTGCTACTTTCAGATAAAGATGTGGACTCTCCCCTGTTCCTGCCGCAGTGCCTTTGCTCCACTGTGGCGGACACACCCTCTGAAGCTGTGAGCCCTGACATAAACTCTTCTATACCTTGCCTCAGTCACAGTGCCTTACACTGCAACAGAGAAGTAACAAGGACGCTGGTCTCTTTCTCCATCCATCCCATTCATCAGGGATCGATTGGTCTGGGCTGTTCAGAGGCAGGACCACGTGTAGCTCAGGCTGCCTGGAACTCTTTGTGGCTAAGGATGAGGTGGTTGGTTGCTCCCAGTGGTACAATAGTGGCATGGATATTTTGACAGTAACCAACCACCTCCTGACTGGATTCACGCCTGCTCAGCAAGGCAGAACTCTGCAAGACTGTTAACTGGGCCAAGAACCAGTGGCTGGCTAGGCAGAAGCCCTAGGAGAGAACTTACTACTTTATGGTGCTAAACGGACATAGCGTTAAATTGTTCCCTAGATACCTCCCTTTATGTCCCCAGAAGAGTGTTATTTAATGTTTATCTGCAGAGCTTTCTGGAGTAGATGTTGATTGACAGCTCGTTACATCACAGAGAATCCAAGAGTGCTCAGCCCTGAATGAACCGCCCTCATCAGGTCCCCCTCCCTCAAGGCTCAAGGATCATTGTGGAAGCGCAGGTGGGCAGAGGCCTCTGAGTGGTACAGGGGGGTGCAGGATCCTCTCGCTATGACAGGTGAACTCACAGTGGCCCCGACTGTCTGCTCAGGAGTGTTCTAGCACAGGTAGGAAGAAGCTCACCAACACTGCTGCAGGGCAGGAGAGAACTGGTTTCTTCAGGTGTGGCTCCTGAGAGGTGTCCCATATCCCAGAGGCTGGCTCTCCATCCACATGCATACCAAGTGGACTTAGGTGAGGGGAAGCTGGAAGGGAGAGTGTGGGGGGCGGGGAGTTAGGGTGGCTGTCTTAGCCAGGTTTTCTATTCCTACACAGACATCATGACCAAGAAGCAAGCTGGGGAGGAAAGGGTTCATTCAGCTTACACTTCCACACTGCTGTTCATCACCAAAGGAAGTCAGGACTGGAACTCAAGCAGGTCAGGAAGCAGGAGCTGATGCAGAGGCCATGGAGGGATATTCCTTACTGGCTTGCTTCCCCTGGCTTGCTTAGCCTGCTGTCTTATAGAACCCAGGACTAGCCCAGGGATGGTACCACCCACAAGGGGCCCTCCCAACCTTGATCCCTAATTGAGAAAATGCCTCACAGCTGGATCTCATGGAGGCACTTCCCCAACTGAAACTCCTTTCTCTGTGATAACTCCAGCCTGTGTCAACTTGACACACAAAACCAGCCAGTACAGTGGATTTCACCAAAACATGTCATATTTATGTCTAAAGTTCTCAAACAATTATTTTTTAAAGGAAGAGATAAGAAAAGAGAGGAAAAGACCCCAAAGTAGGGTGGTCCATGGGCTGATCCCGCTGCCAGGCCTTACCCTGAGGAGACCCACAGAGGTGCCTGGGATCAGGTGGGCGTGGCCGGTGGTGCTGAGGATGGGGAGCCGGCTCGCCAGAGCTCTAAAGGCAAGTCAAACAGAGAAACCAGTTCTGCTAATGGGGCTGATGCGTTAATGGCTCTGTCCCAGCCACCCAGCAGCTGCCCACTGACTCTCCAGGAGCACCGGAAACCGCCGCGACGTCGAAGCCAGCTTGTGGGTTGTGGCTCCTGGCAACACCCTGGAAAAGCGCTGGGAGGAGCCAGAGGCCATGGCACCCGCCTTCCCCTGGGGTCCTCTGGGCCCAGAGTCCTCTGTCTGCCAGATCTCGCTCGCGGCATGTACTACCTCATGCTAGTGAGGATGCCGGGTCTCGTGTGTGTCTCACACACATGCACATGTACCAGCTTTGGCCAGGACCCAAACCTCCACTCAGAGACTGGCACAGGCCAGGGAAATGACTTTTTCCTATTGAGCCTCTGCCTGCCATGCCCAGTGGACCCCTGGTTCCTCGGGGTCCCAGCAGGGATGAGAAGAGAGAGCTGTAGCCCTTTCACCTCCTTCCGAGAGCTGCAGGGTTTCCCCTCTCTGCCTACAGAGGCTGAGTGCAAATGAATAAGACGAAATAAACACGTTTGTCCCTGTTAGTTCCATCCTGTTAGACGTATCCTGTCGCTCCGGCCTGTCAACTCCTCTTCAGGTCCCAGCTCTATCATCCGGCGTATTGGCCACCCCACCCCCAGACTGCTCTGTGGTATCTGCAAATCTGATAAAGTACATGAAGCACGTTTGTCTCCAAGGAAGCCTTCCTCCTCCCTGAAGCATGGCTTGCACACACACACACACACGCTCACACACACACACTCACCCTTCCCTCTTGCCAGCTGGGATCATCTCTCTTATTCAGTTACCATGAGGGGCCCATCAGGGCTCCAGGGCGCCTGCTCCCATGAGGGGAGGCTGGGCCCGTGGGGCATGGAATGTTTGATGGCAGAGCTGGCTGTCCCTGCTGTGTCCTGCTGTCTAAACTTGGGCCCAAGCTGACCAGCCGCCCTATGTCTCAGCTTTGCTGGGACTGCGTGTATACACACCCATACCCACGACTAGGCAGGTATGTGGCGGTGCCAGCGTGTATACACACCCATACCCACGACTAGGCAGGTATGTGGCAGTGCCAGTGGCGGTGGCTGTGGTCACAGAGCTGCAGAGGTGACACAGCCTCCTGCCTACATCTGGACTGAGTGACCCGGGACACTCCAGCTGCAGCCCTCGCTGCAGAGCTCACTGGATACCACCATGGCTCTGCAGAAGAAAAGACAGAAGAAAAAAACCAAGCAGGCTGGAGATGGTGTCCGATCCCTGGGAGCTGAGTGACTGTGGGCCACCCGACGTGGGCGCTGGGAGCCAAGCTGAGGTTCTCTGCAAGCTCCTAAGTAGACAGTCGCCATCTTCTCTTTGTTTCGTAGACATTTATTTATTTATTTATTTATTTATTTATTTATTTATTTATTTTTGTTTTCTTGAGACAGGGTTTCTCTGGCTGTCCTGAAACTCACTCTCTAGACCAGGCTGGCCTTGAACTCAGAAATCCACCTGCCTCGCTCTGTCTCCCAGGTGCTGACAGGCAAACTTTATTTTTAATTGTGTATGTGTGTGTGTGTCTGTCCATCTGTCAGTCTGCCCGTCTGTCTGTGTGGTTCTGTGCGCATAAGTGTGAGTACACGCGGAAACCAGCAGAGGGCGTTGGGTTTCCCCTGGAGCTGGAGTTACAGGTGGTTTTGAGCTGCCTGATCTGAGGAATTGAACTCAGGTCCTCTGCAGGAGCAGTACAGTGTTGTTAACCAACCATTGAGTCATCTTTCCAGCCGGACAGACCTGCTTGGGTCTTCTCGTCCGTTCTGCAGCCTCCAGACACCGCATGCCGGCAGGTACCTTTACCTTGCCTCAGGTATATTTGAACTGGGGCGTTTTAGTCCTCCCTTCAAGGAGACTGGCAATATTGCCTGCATGGTCAGCATGAGCTAGCTTGGGCTACGGTATCAAACATTCCATGCCCCACGGGCCCATATGTGTGCACAATTCCTAAGGGCCCAGCCTCCCCTCACAGGAGCAGGCGCCCTGGAGCCCTGATGGGACCCTCATGGTAACTGAATAAGAGAGATGATCCCAGCTGGCAAGAGGGAAGGGTGAGCGCGCGTGCGCACATGTGTGTGTGTGTGTGTGTGTGTGTGTGTGTGTGTGTCCCCCAGCACTGGCTGGGACAAGCCAGCTTCTGCAGACACTGCTACCTGTGGGACGCTCCGTGTCAGCAACACTCTGAGACTCAGGCCAAGGACATAGAAGCAGCTTCAGCCGAAGCAAAGAAGCAAGAGCTCGTGTTTGCCTTGAAATGTCATGTGTCACTTCCAGTCATACGTCATAGCATCCTATGGCTGGGTCTAACTTCACAGGGAGAACGGGATCCTGATTTTCTCATGCCAGGATTTTAACAGAAGCCCTCAGGCTCACTCTGTGTGTCCACTCTTCCTGTCCCTTCCTGCCACCTAAGTTCCCACAGCTCACGGTCCCTCGGGACGCTCATCCTCAGAGACCCTTACAGGACGCCCCCAGCCCCATGCAAGGGACACATGTACTATGACCCCATCCAGGGGGTGCCTCGCGCCCGGTACTTACACTGGGCTGCTCTAGGAGTGGACGCCCGGCTCACCCAGGGCTGCTGCACGTGAACAGTTCCTGGAGACCTGGCTCAGACCCAGGCCCTGGGACCTCCCGGTCCCTGGACCAGTCACCCTGCCTCAGAGGACTGATTCTGGGAGCTAATGCAGGCACCCGCCTGCGGCTTTGCCTGAGCTAAGTTTCCACACGTGACCTATGCACCATGTGCCTACCCATCCCCGGACACACAGCCGCTTTGAGGGATGAGTCCCCAGAATCCTTTCCCCAACAGGACGGGCGCACAGAGAATTAGCAAGGCCTGAGTAAGGGCTGTTCCTGAGCTTGCTGTCCATTTCCAGACCAGTTCTGCGGTCTGACACTCCGATGTGGTCGCTGGAGAAATCACCAAAGAGAAGTAGGTGTTGCAGGAAATATTAAAAAAATAGAGCCGACATGATCCTGCACTAGTGCCGGCAAGGCAACCGGGCGAGCCTCAGAGCTCACGTCGGGCCACAGGGCTCCTGCCCGGTGTGTCTCACCCAGCAGTCCCTCTGCCTGTCATCTCTCCTCTTGCTATCATGCCACGCCCCCACACCCCATGATCTGCCACCTCATAACCTAATTACCTGGTAGAAGACTCATTACCATGAGTCTTAATGCTTAATTAACCAATCAGATTTATGTATAAATAATATTACAATGTATAAGATGCCAATAAAGTAATTTTAGAGCCAATTGATAATGATAAATGCTTTAACACAATATATATATATATATATAGGCCGCCAGCGGCTACATGTGAACTGGGTGGCCTGAAAGAGAATTTTGAGGTTAAGGGGAAAAAGATTTGAGTCAAGGCGGTAAATTCCGGTCAAGACTGACTTTAATATTTTTAAGGCAAGTTATATAGTGATTGGGGAATCAACCACCCCTCCCAGAAGTCGGTCACTTCAAAGGCGGGCCTGTGAATTTCCTTTGGCTCCAGGTCTCAGCAGGTCGCCTGCCTTCAGACTGGCGAGTCAGGTGAAAACCGCCTTTGGGGCGGTGAGGAGCCTTATTGTTCACAGGAACAAAGGCCAGGGGTAGCTATCGGAAGAGTTGGGAGCTGCCAGCCAGCTTAGTTGTGGGGGAGGATATATATATATATATGTATATATATGTATATATATATATATGTATATATATATATATATATGTACATATATATATATTTGTTTTTTTGAGACAGGGTTTCTCTGTGTAGCCCTGGCTGTCCTGGAACTCACTTTGTAGACCAGACTGGCCTCGAACTCAGAAATCCGCCTGCCTCTGCCTCCCAAGTGCTGGGATTAAAGGCATGTGCTACCACCACCCGGCTCAATATTTTTAACCTTGTGAAAACATAGCTTTTTGTGGCTAGTAAATGCCACACAGGTCCACGGTGGGTTCTCCTCCCTTCTCCTCCTGCAACCTCTCTGTCTCCCCAACTCCTAGCTCCGCCTCCCTTTTCCTGTCCAATCACAGGCCTTCCATGCCCTAATGTGATTGGACAGGAAAAATCCAACAAGTAGGTGGATGGGGGTCTTGCAAGTTGGGGATCATATTCCACCTCGGTGGGTGACTGTCCTCTGAGCCAAGCAACTGCCAGACAGGGGAGTTCAGCTGGTCCCTTTCCCCAGAAGGCTTGTTGGCCATGACACCCGCCTCCATTGGAGGGGTGGAGGGAGTAAAGAGATCCTAGGCTGAGCACCCAGCCCATTCCTACCAGCCGCTGTATACAGTGGGGCCCTGGCTGCACGCGGCTGTGGAGAGGAGCAGAGTATGCAGGCCAAGGGCAATTAGAGGAGGAGGCCCTGTCTGTGCAGCTATGGGGGCGTCCTCGTCCCTGCTGGGTGAAGGCTTTCTGGGTGCAGTCTGCGGGGGAGGGAGGGAGCACCCACACCCTTGTAAATAACCCTTTGCCTATGCACTGTAAGGAAGCCAAATAAACAAATCAGTTCCTCAATTAGTCAGGTTCTCTAGAGTAACAGAACTTAAGGGATGAATCTCTCTCTATAAAGGGGATTTATTAGGCTGACTTACAGGCTGTGGTCCAGCTAATCCAACGATGGCTGTCTGTGACCAGAAGGTTCAAGGACACAGTAGTTGCTCCGTCCTCGAGGCTGGCCGTCTTAGCCAGCCTTCAGTATACACTGGAATCCTGAAGAAGCAGGCTCTAAGGCCAGCGAAAGACCAGCAAGGCAGAGAGCAAAGGCTTCCTGTGTTCTTCCAGAGGCTTCCAGCAGGAGGCGAGGCCCAGATTAGAGGTGCGCCTTCCTGCCTCAAAGACCTGGGTCAGAAGCAGATCTTTCCCACTTCAAATTAAGCAAAAAATACCTCACAGGTGTGTCCCATTGGGTGTTTGTTAGTTTCAGATGTAGTCAAGTTAACAACCAAGAGTACCCATCGCTTCGATGGAATCCTGTCTTGGTTTGTCACTGGGACCTTAGGAGATGGAGTGGCTGTTTCTAACATCTCCTGCAGGGAAGGCATTTTAGCCTCATCTTGCAAGATAAATGTTTTTTCTTTCTTTTCTTTTGTTTTTCTTTTGTTTTTTGAAACAATGTCTCATACAGTTCAGATTGAGCTGACCTAGTCAAACTCTCTAGTCAAGGCTGACCTTGAACTTCTGATCCTTCTCTCTCCACCTCCTAGAGTAACTTCTCACCTGCAGTGCCATGGCCGGTCACGTGGTGCTGCTGATTTGTGTGGTCTACCAATCTCCATGCGCCCCATCCCCAGTGGTCTTCAGTTACTTCGAATTGAAATGTTATAACAAAAACAGGCCTTGAGGGGCTTAAAATGAACCCATTCATCTCCAGGTGGCTCCATTCTCGGCCCAGCCTTCAGGGTTGGCTCATCTGTTCACACTGAAGGAGGCTGGCACGGTCCTGTGTGTTAGCTGGGATGCCTGGGCTCACGGGAACAGGCGGTGGATCTCTGCCGTCAGCTCTGTCCCAGACGGCCAATGCTGTCTTTCTGTAGGGCTCAGCACTAAAGCTAGACACAGGGCCTCTTGGGCTCTTAGATGGGCACCAGCCAGTGTCCTTCTGGCCATACCACGTGATCAAAGCCCCGGGGAAGCGCAGAGCCCAGGTTCCTCCCAGAGCCTCCACCACGGAAGAGCCAAGAGGGCCTCAGTGCTCAGGACCCCGAGTGTCATGGGCACTTCCAAGTCAGCCATGGAGCTGACCCGGCCTCCTCCCCTTGGGATGAGGAGATGGGGTTGACAAAGGGCAGAGGGTCAGCCCCAAAGGGGCTCAGAGGAGCAGAGCAGGCCCATTGCCAAGGCTGTGGGCTCCTGGGCGGGGCTCCCTCGCCAGGCTGGCTCCAATGCCAGCTCTGTTTGCACATGCTAGTATTTGCAATCAGAAAGTTCAGCGGTCCTTCCAGTGTGCTTAAATTAGTCCCCATGAAAACCAAATCATTTCATTTACGGAGAAGGGCTTAATTGCCAGGGGAACGAGGCAAAGGGAATTCTGTTGCCTGTTTTCATTGAAGAAAATTACCGTACTTTCCCCTGTCTCCTTACAAGACAGAAGCAGCCCGGAAGCCGGGCGAAGCATCTCCCCGGTCTTGCTCCTCAGAGCCTGACGGTCACTCTGCACTTTCAGGTCCTCCCTCCTTACTGGAGACTGGGATTGTTCAGTGGCCAGCACTCTCCTGATGATGGACGGCTGCTCATGCCTGGAGCGCTGTGCAGGCTGTGAGGGCAGGGCCCGACCCACATTCCCCGTAAAAAGCAGAGACACCTGCTGCTGACCTCAGACGACCCGGCCAGGTCTTGCAGGCAGTAGATATTTTCTCCTTGGGAGGTCAGGATGGACCAGACCCTCTAGTAGGGCAGACAGCAGGAGCAGTTCCTCCGCCAGGCAGTGCTAATATCTCAGCAGGAAGAGGGAAGGACTTAATCCCTCAGGTTAAAAAGGAAAACAGAAAACAAAATCAAGTCAGTCTGAACAGAACCTGAAGGATTAAGACCTTGGAGGCTCAGAGCCCAGCTCTTCTTCTGTTTATTGACTGAATATTTATAGTGTACCAGATGTGGGCACACTTTCGGGGAAAAGATCAAAGACACACAAGGCCAGGAGAAGCGAGAAGCTGAGCCTGGTGTGGTGGTGGCCAGATGACACTAAGTAGCAAGCCAGGGACTGGAGAGATGGCTCAGCTCCTGCAGAGGACTTGGGTTCAGGTCCCGGTCCCAGGCTGTGCACCGCCACCTGTACCCATATTCACAAGCAAATGCCCACACAATTAAATACTTTAAAAATGATTTTTAAAAAATATGTAGCAAGCCAGATGTTACAGCACGGGGCAAAGAGGTGTAAACCCGGAAGATGAGAGAGAGGCGTGGGGTACAGGTGAGAGGAAACGGGCCTGAAGGAGGGAAACGGAGCCCGCGGGTGTCTGGGGTTCACAGAGCAGGCGAGCAGTAAATGCAGAGAGCCACAGGCAGAGGTTGGCTGTTGGGGTTCAGGGCCATATAGAGGAGAGACAGCTCTCCCCACTTTGCTACAGCACAGAGAGGCTACTCAGAATCTCCGGCAGGTCACAGCAGGGCACAGCTGTCCTGTGGATGCTAGCCCCATGCTTTGCCTGTCTGGGCAAACACGAACACAGTAGCCCTGTGTCCATCCAGATGTCTGCCTCTGCTGTCCCTCGTGCGTCCTAGGGACCCTCTGCAGGGGACACAGTTGAAGAGGCTGCCTGACATCCCAAGGAGAACTTTCTGGGACAATCGGGTGACATAGCCGCTCTCCCGTCCCTTCTGTCTGGGAGAGGACGGATGATGGATCTGAGTCTCGCGTGTGCCTCAGTGAGGGGAGTTTTTTGAGCTCAAAGTCAACAGTGCATTAATTAAGGGGAACAGCTGCTGCCCAAGTCCTATGATAGATGAGTGACGGATGGCTGTTTACCTTCGTCGCGAGCCGCAAGCCTCTGGAAGGCAGCTCAGAGCGCCTGGGTGTGTGGCCATGTTGAGATTCATGGGCCACAGTTTCTCTCGCCTTCCTGCTGCCTCTTTAGTGGCACACACGCAGCCCAAGGGAGCTGTTTATCACTAGGGATAGACAGGCCTGCAGTCTGGGGACACTCTGGGACTGAGCGGGGAACTGCCCAGGGCTAGGGCTGTATCTCAGTTGGTAGATGCTGGCCCAATATGCACAAAGCCCTCCATCCAATCCTCCACAGCGCACGAGCCCGGCAGTGCACACCTGCAATCCCAGCACTCAGGAGGCAGAGAAGAAGGTGAGAAGCTCAAGGCCAGCCTGGGCTACTGGAGAGCTTATCTCAAAAAGAAAGACGAAAACCCAAAGTCCTCCTAGGTCACAGCCTTGTTACAGGGACGCCTCAGCCCCTCCTCTGACAATCCCCCATGGCCCTATGCTGTCTTCAGAGCATAGGCAAGGGCGTCTGCAGGCCCAGCAGAGCCACCCCACCCCAGTCCGCTAGCGGTTGCGAGTGTTGGGCTCTGGGGCCTTTCGCTGCTTCCTGTTGCCCTGGCTTCTGCTCTTCCCAGGCACAGATCCCTGGGTTAGTTTTCCCACCACTTCAGACAAAACATGCCAAGGGAGAACATACCACAGCGAAGGAAGAGGGACACACAGGCTGGCTCCTTCCTGAGTTGTGTGCTGGGCCCCACAACATGTCCACACAGATGGGGCTGGTGTGGACAGGAAGGAGGCCAAGGCTGGCCATGACTACAGTACATAGCTAGGCTGCCATCTTTCTGGCCAACCAGTCTTTGGGACCCTGCAAAGAGAAGATGAATACCGGTGGCTTGTTCCACGGTTTCCTGAGAGCACCCCAACCCTGCCCACCAGCACTGGCAACAGCCCGGCACAGAGGCAGGAGCTCGCCTCCTTCAAGGGCTTCCCTCGGCCCCGGGAGCCTTGGACTCGGGGCTGCGGGCACAGCGACATGGGCCTGGAGCTCTGTACTGCAGCTCAAAAGGCCTTAAGCGACTCACCTGATGTCCAGTGCCAGGGCAGCCCCGCCCCGCCCCGCCCAGCCACTGCTTTGGGGAGACAGGAAGGACCACAAACAAAACCACGCCCATTCTCAATAAATATTTTATTTTTCCAACAGTTCCACGCCCGATACAAAAGCCATCTTCTGGCCATGAGAACAGGCCTCGCCATGGGTGCCTGCTCAGTCCCTGGTCCTGCTGACCACCCAGACACAAGGCAATGAGCAGATTGCTAAATGGAGACCGTACTTTATTAAGACACAGAGAACAGCAATAGGTCCAAAGGGGGGCGTCCGCGTCTTTGGGAGGCAGCTGCCCTTCACCCCCAGGGGCTATCCTCCTGCTGCTGTGGTGAGGCCCCCACTGCGCGTTTTTGGAGCAGGTCCTCCTAAGCCCAGGGCTAACGGCCCCACTGCGCTGTGTGGCCTGCAGAGGGCAGTGTGCAGCCACCATGCCGCACCCTGCCTGTTCCTGCTAACCAGCCGCCCTGCTAACTAGCCAGGAGCTCTGCTCTCAGTAGGGGAGGGGGCTGGCAGGAGGCCGAGCTCCACCGGCTCAGGCTGCACTTCTGACCTGTAAGAAGCACTGTAAGAAGCACTGAGGCTCCCGAGGCAGCTGAGGCTGGACCCTCGGCGCCTTCCAGATCCCAGCCACCTCTGTTCACTGAGGCTCCCGAGGCAGCTGAGGCTGGACCCGCCGCGCCTTCCAGATCCCAGCCACCTCTGTTCTGTCCCCGACAGCTGCTCCTAAGTTCTAACCTCTTCCCCTTCTGGACAGAGGCCCAAGTGGAATGGGACGGGGTTCTCCCCCATCACCCGGAAGCTCCCTGGAAACAGTGCAAAGACACATGGGCCAAGCTCTCCCCAGGCCCCGCCGCCCCAGCCCACCACCCGGCCCACCTCCCAAGCGAGGGGCTTCAGGACACCGCTGCTGTCTAGCTGCGTGCAGGGTCTCCAGGACTCCAGCCACTGCCCGTCTGTTTTTCCGGGAGAACAGGCCATTCTCTCCTTCCTGTCAGTAATACTGACATAGAGGAGGGGCTCGCCCGTTCTCCTGGCCACCCTAAGTAAGCCCACATGTCCCGGAACAGAGACCAGCAGGGCAATCAAGGCAGGCGTGAATGAGCACCGAAGGTCTGGGTCCTTGCTCGCCCCGGCCGCGTGGCCGGGCCAGGCTGGCTGGGCCAGGCCCTGTCCTATCGCTCCGAGTCAGAGAAAGAGGAGGGCTTAGTCCATCGCCACACCAGCATGTCCTCCCCGGCCACTCGGTGGGACTCGGTCTGGATCCGAGACTCATTGGAAGCCAGGAACTCCACAGCACGGTCCCACACGCGCTTCATGCGCCGCCTGAAAGGAGAAGAGAGCTGAGGCGGAGCCGGGCTGGCGCCATGCCCACCACGCCCAGAGTGCGGCATTTCTAAGCTCTGCCACACTTAGCCAGAGTGGACATGTTGTCAGGCACCACCATGGATGTAGGGCAAAGCAGGGCACTGGGGAGTCCCTCGCCTCCTGGGCTCCACACACCTTAGTGTGGCTAAGGGGCGGATACCCAGGACCATGGGGACTGTGCGTAGCTCAGATGCAGACCGTGACGCAGGACACGCTGGCGTGAAGACGGGCTAAGGAAGATGGGAAAGCCACCCCACATGGTCCTGAAATATTTTTGTTGGGAAGGGGACACACAGAACAGTGATTGGCTCCCACTGACTCCTAAAGACAAGTCTCCTTTCTTACAAGCGTCACTTGTCCCTGTCCCCACAATGCTGTAATCTGGATGCTCTGATTACCCGACATGCTACAGACTCAAAGAGCTTAGAGGACAGGGTGCCAGCCTCAAGCCAGGTCCTGAGGAGGGGGAACCTCATCGGCAGGAGAGCCTGGCCTGGCAGACGGGGGCTCAGGAGATGGTCAGAGCTGTGGGGTGGGCTCAGACCCACTACAGGTCAGCTCCCTACAGCTGTGCCTGCCTGTGAGGCCTAGGTGACACAGCTGCAGTCAGGGTTCCCATTGGGAAATGTGTGTCGGATCAGGACAGTCAGAAGGCCAACAGCCCTGTCCGTGCTGTGTGCCTGGGACTGGCGTGCCAAACTTCAAGGCCACCTCTCAGCACCTGTCCCTGCCACTGCCCGTGTCACCTGGATCCCTCCTCTTCCTTCCGCTGCTCTAATGTCCCCAGGGCGTGGACGCTGAATCTCCCCTTCCGCGGCCCACAGTGAGTGGTTGGCAGTCCCCTGCGGAAGTGGCTGGTGCACTGTGGCCTTTGTACCGCGCCGTTCAGTGCAGCCCTCTGCACGGCAGTGCAAGTCACTGTATGAGGGCGAGGCCCACAAAGGCTGGCTGCACAGGAGTCTGGGTGCAGCCAGTGGCTTCCCTGGGAGACGAGAGCTGAGTATGACCCGGGGACACACAGGCTGAGCTCTCAGAGAAGCAGGGACCCGTCTGCAGCCTGCAGGGAGATGGAGCCGCAGCTGCCCAGGGCACGCACGTGGCTGGAGAGCAGCCAGGACTTTGGTTCACAGAAAAACTGCTACTAGAGGCCTCGGCCCAGGAGCAGGGCCAAGAGACCCCAGCACTCAGGAGCGACCCACAGGGATCGTCAGTTCAAGACCTGCCTGGGCTACAAAACAAGAGTCTGTTTCAATGAAACAGAGCAAACAAAGCCGCAGACCTGCAAATGCTCTCGTCGGACTCCCTGGCTGCACAGAAGGGCAGCGCGGTGACAGGGCCCGGCGCAGCTACGCCGAGTGCTACCACAGCAGTCCAAGTCAGGCCTTCTTCGCGTCCCAAACCCTGGGCTTCCTCATCCACACATGGCCTCCACTGTCCTGAGGTCTGTGGGTAACGTGACGACCAGGAGACTGTGACCTCTGAGCATCACGGGGCATGTGGCCGGGGACACACAGCCAGTGAACAACCCAGTCTACACTGACACCGGGGAGGACCCTGCCGGATGCCCCATCTCCACCGGCCATGTCTGACTTCAGGGTCACAGTCGCAAAGTCTAAAAAGCTCCCCCCTCTCCTTGCCAGTGACCGACTCAGACAAAGGGATGCTGGTCTGCAGAACCCCAAGGGTGTCCCCAAAGGCGGCTGGGAGGTTTCCATTTTCTGTCAGCGGTGACTAGGCACCAGCAGGCTGACAGCATCCACCGGGAGGGATGGCTGCCCCAGGCGCTGAGCGTGGAACCTGACTCATGGGAACAAGAGACCATCTACAGCTGGCACCCGAGGGGACTGGGCCGCAGACGGGCAGTCTGCAGAGGCCTGCTGATGGCCTGGTCCTCCTGCCTGGCTTTTCTGCCACAGAGCAGAGCCAAACGAGCAGTGGGGGCAGACAGTCATTCATTCACAGGAGGCTAACTCTGTGGGCTGCTGATGCTGCAGTCTGGGCTGCCCCGCCCTCCATGGTCTCAGTGGTCGCCCCGCCCTGCAGCAGGACTCACCTGCTCTGAGGGGGGATCAGACTGTCCCGCACGTGAAGGATGCCCACGTATGGGTAGCGCTCCATGTCCTGCTCCCAGTCCACATAGTGGTCCTGAACCACATCTGCAGAGAGAGCGAAGCAGTTAGCGCCGGCCTGCCGGGTCCGGGCGCCTCCCCCGGGGACACGCACCTATAATCTTCTTCACCATCTCATACATAGCCTGCTCTTCCTCTTCCAGCTTCCGCCATCGGTACTTCAGGAGGATCAGCAGCCCCCACAGGAAGGCCAGGCCTGGAACAGAAGGAGCATCAGCCCCCACTGAGTGAGGACAGGCCACCGTCACCTAGGTGCCCCAGGTCCCCCTTCCCAGCCCATCTGAGCCTCACATCATCTTCCCGCTCATGGGCAGGAGCCCATGCTGCACACTGATGCCAAGTGTTTGTATGTTGGGATCCTGACAGCTCAGGGGGCCTTCCTAGCTCTGCCTCCGCGCTCGGCATCCTCCCCGCCTCTTCCCATCTCTGCAGACATTTGCAGCTTTCTGGAGTAAAACTAGGCCAAGGTCCCACGGCACCTCCTGAGAGGAACTGGTCTGTGCACTGGGACCCCAACTGGGCCCCAGGGCCCACGCATCTCAGGGTGGCCGACAGGCTCCTGCCCACCCAAGGACATACATATCTACTTGTAATACCTACCGATCCAGCCACCAAGCCCTGAGGGTAAAGACAGCCAGGGCAGAGGCCGGCCTGTTATCTCCTGTTCTATGAGCCAGCTCCCAGGTGCACAGGGTGAGACGACCCCTTCAGTGTCCCTGACTTACAGGAAGGGACAGGGCAGCCCAGCGGCCGTGAGGACTTACACCAGAAGAAGATGAGCACGTGGGTGACTGCAGTGAGCAGGGCGCGGCTGAGGCGGCAGCCAACGCCCATCCGGGGCCGGGCGGACTCCAGGCAGGCCACTTTGTCCACTGTGGTCACCAGCTCGGACGGGTCTTCCCCTTTCAGCCTGAAACAGGACATGGCTATAAACATAGTGCAGTGGGAGCCCCACTCCGCCAGCAGGCGAGGGCGTGGGAGGAGCGGAGGCTTCCACTGCAGGAGCAGCCCGCAGTCCTGCCTGTGCTCTTGCTTGCAATTTCCCACACTGGCTGCTTAGAAAGAAGGAAGCTTTAAAGATGGCAGCAAGCTTGAACCCCTGCCGCTGAAGTGGCGTCCCCCTCTGCCGGGTCTTTGACAGCCTCTCTCAGCATGCAGAAGATTAAGCTGTAAATTGGATTCCCACCTCCTAGCATAGAGAAATGGGAATGTTTACTGAGTCCCTGGTTTTGCTTGCCGAGTGGCAAGAACTGAAAGACAGAACCAGGGAGGCAGGCTGCGCCTCTCTTCTGTGAGAAGCAGGCACAAAAACTGTGTCTGTGTAAACATCAGGGAGCACCCATGAGGCAAGGGGCAACTGGGGGACACCAGGTGGCGAGGGGCCAATCTCCAGCTGAGCAGCGGTGAGGTGACTTGAGGAGTCGCAGGACAGGACGCCATGCCCACACCACACACTCCTAGAACGGCTGCCATGAGGCACCCCATTCCCTGCTCCCGGTTTCAACGCTGGCTGGCTGAGCTGGCTCACTCCCCTCCCAGCCGCCTGGCCAGCAGGAAAAGGCAAGTGTCCTCATTCTCCCACAGGAGCTCCAGAGAGCACTGTGGAGGAGAAAATCCGTATTCTCCTCTGCCTTTCCCCACCCAGGAAAATCGCTGAGCCGCTCAGGGCAGCCGGTTTGAAGCCATCGGATCTTAATAATGGCGTGCATCCGGTTACCGAGCGCTTGGCCGAGCTGCCCGAGGGTCCGCGCTGGATGCGCTGTGATGGAATTAGTCATTTGGGTGGATTAGAGAAGAGAACAAAATCCCAGAGTGTGTGCTATTATCAGGAGCTGGAACCTGAACACAGGCTCTGACAAGGAGCAATGGAGAGGACTGGGCCCCACCCCTCCCGCAAGGCTGCTGGGCACACCCCCAGCCCCAAGAGGGTTGCTATCTGTGCTAGCGGGGCTTGCCAGCAACGGAAAGTCAGGGAACTGCCAGGTCAGAACAGAGCCCAGCATTCCCCAGGCCTCTGCAGACTGAACGAAGCCAAGGCAGGGGAGGGCTTCACCTACACAGGGCACGCTGCAGCCCAGGGGAGGGCTTCACCTACACAGGGCACGCTGCAGCCCAGGGGAGGGCTTCACCTATACAGGGCACGCTGCAGCCCAGGGGAGGGCTTCACCTACACAGGGCACGCTGCAGCCCAGGGGAGGGAGCCCAGGATATCTCCGTCCCAGCAGGACACGAGCAGGAGTTAGCAGGCCTCGGCCAGCAGGCTCGGACCCCAACCCCTGGACGGGCAGTGCTGTTATCCAGTTGGCAGCCGCACAGGCCTGCCCTTGCTGTCAGCGAGGAGTCAGCGCAAGGGTGGGACAGGGCAGCCCGGGCCCCGGGACAGCACCACACTCACCAGATGCCCACGTCCTTGTTGCTGGTCAGAATCCAGGTCAGCGCGGCCTTAAACCTCGCAGAGGGGCTGCTGGTCACGTTCTGTGGGCAGATATGGGGGTGAGCCCTGCCCGGAGGCCGCAGCCAGGCCATCATCTGAGTCTTGACAGCCTTCTCCTCAGTCTCCCACACACCACACGCACAGCAAACAGGCAGGGAGATAAGCTGGGCTGAGGGGAGCTAGGAAGAGGGCGGCTGAGGCGCAGAGCAATGCAGGGCTGAGGCAGGGCCGGCCATGACATGGCCCCAGCAGCCCTGAAGTGCATGACCACCATGGAGGGGCACGAGGAAAGACAAATGGACGCAGAGGCCTAAAGGAGTCGAAAGGGGAGAGGGACAAGGGACAGGGAAGGGACAGGAGACAGGGCAGGGGACAGGGCAGGAGGCAGGAGACAGGGCAGGAGGCAGGAGACAGGGCAGGAGACAGGGCAGGGGACAGGACAGGGGACAGACAGGGCAGGGGACAGAGCAGGGGACAGGGCAGGAGACAGAGCAGGAGACAAGAGACAGGGCAGGGGACAGGGCAGGAGACAGAGCAGGGGACAGGGCAGGAGACAGGGACAGGAGACAAGGACAGGAGTCAGGGGACAGAGGCAGGAGACAGGGCAGGAAACAGGGCAGGGGACAGGGCAGGAGACAGGGCAGGGGACAGGGCAGGAGACAGAGCAGGGGACAGAGGCAGGAGACAGGGACAGGAGACAGGGACAGGAGTCAGGGGACAGAGGCAGGAGACAGGGCAGGAAACAGGGCAGGGGACAGGACAGGAGACAGGGCAGGGTGGCGGTGCCTCCACTGCTTGGGGAAGCGGGGCTTGAAGAGAGGGGCGGCCTGCCACGGGCGTCCCGGGAGGACCGGCGCGGTTACTCACTGCTATGTACTCCTGGGCCTCCAGAACAGGGATGCATTTGCTTTTTAGCTTCTCGGGATTGCCACACTCAAAATTACCTAGGAGGGGAGAGACACCCTCAAACACAGAGAAGAGGTGAAGAAATTACTCAGAAATGACCCAAAAATGCAGTGAGGATCAAGTCATCAGCTTCTAATGGGAAGCCTGCGGCCGGGTGGCACTTGCTTCTGGGGGCATCCTCACTCTCAGCAAGATCAAAAGCCACTTAGCTTGGAGCGATTCCAGATCATTAAAACCTGACCTGCAAAGCAGGCCAGCGATTTGCATTAAATGACAGAAAAGCTGCCCAATGCCGAAGCCTGTTTGCGGCTGATCCCTAGACGGAACAGAGAGCTGTGGAAGGTACCAGGACGGTGCTATAAATAGACAGGGCCTGGGAAGGAGAGAGGCGGGAGGCCGGCTACAGACACTCTGAGCTGACACATGCTGGAGCCTGGAGGGGTGGGCAGAGGACCGGGAGGGGCACTATCTATCTATCCATCTACTGTGAGGTGAGCTGGCAGGCCAGGCACGCTCGGCAGCTCCTCTGGCACTCTGGGAGGCTGGCTCAGCCTGGCAGGTATGTGTCTGTGTGCACGGGCAGAGGGGCGGCTTTGGCTCGCCCTCCGACACGACACAGCCCCGCTCTTGGCCCAGAGGTCCCTGGGACCAGGCCGCTTCTCTGCTCTCCTGCCAGGGCGGGGTCAGCCTCGCCTAGCAGGTACCTCCATGGCCGCCCATGGATTTCCTGTCTCCTTTCCACCCAGAGCTTTGTCAATGAGGCTAAGCGAGGACTCGGAGACTTGGCCTCCTTGGCCTCGCTCGCCTGCCCCTCCCTGTGAGCACACGCCCAGGCCAGCCTGTCCTAGCACAGGACTTTCTAGGTTGGTGGAGCTCTGCCACAGCCGCCCGCGTGTGACCCGCTGTCCCCTGTGGCCGCCCCTCGCTGCTCTGAGAGTTCTTCTCTCTCCTACCCTTCCTTCCCAACCTTTTAACCCTGAACACCAACAGGACAGACAAGGACAGAGGAGAAAGGGGCGACTTCCTGCTGAGTAGGAGTTTGAATTTAGCCCTCAGGATAGCTAATTTCTTCTTCTTTGTGCAGATGCTAACGAACCACAACCAACAGCAGCAACCAATAGCAACCAACCCCCCCTCCATGCCTCTGGGCCTAGCACATACACACCCTCTGAAAAGGACCAGAATTCCAAACCATCTGCCACCGACGAAGCCCCACCCTGCCAGAGCATTTGGCAAATCAAGGTCGGCCGCAGCCCCAGACTCCACACCTGCCACACCGGGATTAAAATGAAAACACATTTCCATAATATTCCTGTGTTTTTCAAAGAAACCAAAATCCTCACCAGTCTTAGGAGCCTACAAGCAGCCCGTGGGCAGGACCCCGGCAGTAACCTCACACCCTCCCAGGGCCAGGACACCTCCACCAGGATAAAGGAGGCGGGCTTCACACACCCTGTCAGCTGGCTGGCCGCAGGAGACTCCAGCTCTTGCCTTGAAGGCAGCAGGTCCAGGGCCCTCAGTGGCTGAAGGACCAGCTCTGGAAGGTGGCCGGAGGGCAGCTACTTGGACCTACTGTGGAGCAGAACGCCTCCAGCTCAGGCTGCCTACAAACCACCTACGGCTTTCCTACAAACAAGGACAAGACCCGGGACCAGTGCCTCGGGACCAGGGGATACCCAAGGCCTGGGCCCTTGCAACCAACACAAGGCCCCAAAGCACGATGGGACAGAATCTCATGCCTGCCAAACCCATGTTTTTGTGGACCCAGAGAAGAGTTTGAGAAGCAAGACCCAGGCCTGTCCTGAAGCCCCCAGCTTCTGATGTGGCTGGGCTGTCTTGGCTGTGGGGGTGGGGGTGGGGGGGGGGAGTGGGGGGGGTAGCTACTCACCTGCTTGAATGGCCAGGAAGTTGTACAGCTCATGCAACAGCTCCAGCAAGGCTGCCTTCTGCTTGGCCTGACAGAACTGAAAGGCAGGGAGAGACTGGTCAAGGTCTGTCTGTGTCTGCAGCCAGACTGCTGTGCCCACCTGGACAGCAAGGAACACCTCTAAATTTTAGGGGCTTTTCTGGTTTTTGAGGCAGTCTTATGTAGACCAGGCTGGCCAAGACATGGTTAAGGCTGACGTTTAATTCTGACCCTCCTGTCTCTGTCCGCTGAATGCCGGGATTACCTGCCTGCGCTGCCATGCCTGCTTTCTGGGTGCTGGAAACAGATCCCGGGCCCCATGCACGCGAGGCCCTCACTCTAAACTGAGCCACGTGCCCGGCCCCCACCTCCTGGCTTTATAAGGCGGCCGGCCGGCGGGGAGAGAGTCGCTGAGGGACTGGCTCTGTGGAACACACACAGCAGAGTGGCAAAGGTATGGCTACCCACGGCTCTGACCCGACTTTAGCAGATGGCAGCAGGGCTTGCGGAGGTCGGAGGTGGGAGGGGACGGTGCCAGACGGGAAGACGGCCGATTAAGACAACACGGGCCCCAGCCCGTCTCTGCATTCTCCACAGTGGAGGGAGAAAGAAAAAGTGTCGGAATCACGGCTGCCGAAAAGATTAAGAACACTCACGTACCTGATACTTAAATGTTTATATGGATTTTGGGTGACCTAAGGCCACCCAAAGGAAACTCAGCAAGAACCTCACAGGGAGCAGAAAGCGTGTCCCTGCCTGTGGGCTCCTGCCCACCTGCCACGTGCCCCCAAAGTAGCCAGAGAATGAATGTTGCCTGGACATGCCCAGACTTTGCCTTCCTGTGTAGATGCAGGACTGGTTACAAATCTAAAATGGAGCCCAAAGCCCCAGGCCCCAGCGGCTGCTGCTACAGCTCGTTAGCTCTGCAGTGCAGCCGGGACCTGCAGGGCGTCTGTCTGAGCGCCTCTTAGGAAGGCCAGCACTGAGCATGCTCTTCCTTCCATTGGAGTCTACCAGCTCCACAGACTGTGCAGGACCCGGGACTAGAACCAGGAACCCTGCCTAACAAAAGGGAAGAACATCAGAGGGGTTGCATGGAAAGTTCTATTTTTCTTATTTCTGCGTTTGTTCCTCTCTTTGGCTGCCTGTTTCTGGAGCACACTGTCTAACCATCAGCCCAATTTTATGACAGAAAGCAGATTAAACTTATTATGAGCCTGGTTTTGCAGAACAACTGGGGAGCAAAACTGCTTGGCAGTAAGAGCCCTAAGGGAGTGTCATAAACCACCGCAAACAGGACGGTCAGCAAGCAGCCAAGGTGTAGCGGCATCTGCCGCAGGCTGGCCCTTCATCAGCAAGGGAACAGTCAATGCAGGGGTGCCATCTCTGGGCCAGCCCCCGGGCTGCAGAGGCCTGGCGCCCATACTTAGTAATTAGAGCACTACCCATGCCCTCTGGCAGCACAGGCTTCCCCTGGTAGGATTTACAACCGGAGAATTTACTGCCTCCTATCTTCCTCAGAACCGCTCTGCATTAACAGCTCACATGATCTGTGGGCCGAGGACCACTTGCCTTCCCCAAATGTTATTTGTGGGGGATGCGAGGGCTTCATAAAACAAGCTGAACACATTGGTTAAGAGGGCTAATTCCCCTTACCACGTGATGCGTCAGAGACGGACGCACACCAGAGGCAGGCTAAGACTGCGTGCGGACTCAGGGCTGGACCCTGGGCGCCTGCCCCCATCCCCCTGGACTGACTGCGGCAGAGCCAAGGCCTCCGGTGCAGTGCTCCTGCTGACGGGGTGTGTCTGTACGGAGTCTGGGGCTGGACCCTTCCATATTTCAAGTACCGCTGTGCTCCCCAAACTGAATCTGACACAAACATCACAGAACACGATGTGATTCGGGCTCGTTCTGGGCAGCGCTCCCTGAAACCGATCCTTGCATCGTCTGGGCAAGTTTATGTCTTGGCAGAGCTCCGAGTCCTCAGGAAGACTCACAGAAGGCGATCAGATCAAACTTACCTCATCTGTTTTTCTCTCACAGTCCACCGGCAGCAATTTCACTGAGACCGAGAAAAGAAAGAGAGAAAGGTTAAAAGCAGGCCCAGGAAACAGAGACCTCTCAAGACCCAGGGGAAGCAGAACTTGGCTGACACAAAGGTACAGACGGGAAGGTCTGTCTCTCAGTGGCCCGTGTACAGTGCGGGTTCAAAGGCCCAAGGGCCCCCATGCTGGGTCAGGACACTGGTAGCTGGGGCCGCTTGCCAGCTGTGCGTGGACCAGCAGCTGTAGATTCCTGGGTAACTTGACCTCAGTTTCTGCTCCTGTGAAACGGGATGGCATGGGCCTTCCTAACAGGAATGCACACAGCTCTAATCCCAGCGCTCAGGTTAGCACAGGAGGACAGCCTGGGTGTGAGGCAGGCCTGGGCTACAGAGAGGATGTAGCAAGAAACAAAACCAGAGGCTGGGAGAAAGGGCTCCACTACTGTTGCAGGGGGCCTGAGTTTGAATCCCAGCATCCACAAGGCTGCTTACAACCATGTGTAACTCTAGTTCTGCAGACTCCGTGGCCCTCTTCTGGCCTCTATGGGTACTGCATGTGTGTTGTGCAGATGCACCTGTAGGCGAGTCACATACACATCAAATAAAAAAAAAGGTAAGAACCCAATGGCCTTTGCTGCTTAACTCAGGGAGTTAGGCTCAAACAAGAAAACAAACATGCAGAAAAGTCTTACGAACTGCAAGGACGGTATGTCAAATAAGAATATGTGTTATGGCGGGAGGGAACTCTAGGGACCCTGAAGCCTGCCTTAACTCATCTTAAGCAGAGTAGCACCCAGCACTGTGACATCCCTGAGTGCGTACAGCACCGGTACCGTTCGCTGACACTCACCTCTGTTAACCTCTAGCAGACCTACGTTATTCCCAGGGTGGACAACAGCTCCAGCAGTAGAGCTGTGCCTGGGGCACCAGTGTGGCCAATAGTCCCCATTCCTCACAACGCCTAAGACGCTGGCTAGGCTTTTCCCCCCGCATTTCAGCTACTCCTAATTGTGGGAAGATGTCACCCTGACTCAAGGCTGGCAATGGTGTTAACCACGAGCATGTGTAGGAAAGAAAACAAACTGTTGTTTTATACCTAAATTTGTACCAAAACGACCTGGGTTTGGCGATTCCGGTCTATAATTTCCAGAAAGCAATGCAAGATCATAGGTGTGAAGCCATCCTGAGTTAGAGTGAGTTTGAGGCTAGCCTAGATAACTTATAAGACCCTGCTTCAGAGTCGTTTTCAAAAGTCAGCTAGGGAGTGTAGCTCAGTGGTAAGATGCTTTGCCTCACCTATGTGAGATGGTCACTAACTATAGCCCCTCATGCCAGAGGGAGTGCTTTTCTTCTTTTGTTAGAACCAAGAGTATCAGGCAAAAATCCCTTTGGGCAGACACCGGTCCTCAGCTACTCAGGAGGCTCGGTCTCTCACACCCCTCAAGGGATGCGGGGTCATTTAACGGAGTGTGGGCACAGATGTCTAGGAAGTTGCCTGACTCACAGGCCCTCTCCCAGCACAGCCCGAGGCCGCTGCCAGCCTCAGAAGCACCCCAGTGGTAGCAGTTTAAGGTTAAGAAACTCTGCCACAACCCTGCCCTAGGCAGGGCCAGGCTCCTTTTGACAAATGAAGGCCCGGTGGTGCTGTTTTTTGTTGCTACAAAGCTGAGACCACAAGCAGGCATTCCCAGAAGGCAGGGGGAAATGTCTGGAGTCTTCAAAGCGGTTCTCAAGTGTGACTGAGCAGGAAGTCAAAAGGGAGGAACAAGAGGGGCAGGGGAGGGCTCTGTCAGGAGTGGGCGTGTGGCTGTGTCCCGGCTCCTAGCAGTGGCTGCAGGGGAGACTCTAGAAAGATGGGAGACAGGAAAGAGCAGAGAGTGGAGGCAGAAAGTGAGGGCTGGAGGTGAGAGAAGGCCGTGGCTCGCAAGGCGCGACGGGGACCCGTGCCCGGGGCCCTCCCCTGCGCCGGCCCGGGACGTACTGTTGTCCTCCGCCTCCTGCGGCGCCGAGGGCTTGCCCATCTTCACCCAGAGGATGGCCAGGAAGGCCAGCAGCAGCCCCAGGCTGGCCCAGAGCAGGAGCCGCGACAGGCAGCGCTCCAGCCGCCGGCCCGCCTCGGGTCGGGCCCGCACCGCGCCCGCAGAGCCGGGGCGCGAGCCCTTCAGGCCGGGGCGCGTGTCGGCGCCGAGGAGCGCCGAGTGTGGCCGCGCAGAGGCCGACGACGGGGCCCACCAGTGGCGGACCCGGCCCGGGGCGGCCCTGTCGGGCGTCCGCGCATCCTCGTCGTCCTCGGAGCTGCCCCGGACCGAGGCGCGGCGTCGCAGCGACCCGGGCCCGGCGTGGGTCGGGTAGGAGAGGCCGCGGCTTGCGGCCCAGGGAGCGGCGGAGGCCCCGAAGTTGCCGTAAGGCCCCGAGGAGTCGGAAGCCGCGCTCGGGGCCGGCGGGGACAGCCAGGGCTCCGACCGCAGGACGCCCGCGGCGGGCCGCGCGCGCAGCGGCGCTTCCTCTCGTAGCCGGGCCTCCTCCCGCTGACGCTCGGGGCCCCGCGGCCGGGCCTCCTCCCGCAGCCGCTCGTCGTCGCGCAGCCGGGCCTCGTCCCGCAGGCGGCGCAGCTTGTTGCGGTAGACGTTCCGAGTGGTGTCGGTGATGGGGCCTGGCTGGAAGCCCAGGGCCTGCAGCTCCCGCCGCAACTCCAGGTCCGACAGGCCGGCCATGGCCAGGACACCGCCCCCTCGCCCGCCCCCGGCGCGCACCGCACCCGGAACTGCTCCCGCCGGCAGCCGCGGCGGAGCGGGCGGGGCCGCGCGCCATGATGGGAAGGTCGGCTCCGAACGCCATCTTGGGAAGGGCGGCGCCTGGAGGGCCTGTCCGCCATGATGAAAAATGTCCCTGTCGGCCTGGAGCCGCCATGTTGGTGAGGTCCAAAGGGTTGGTCTGGTTACTATTTTATTTGCGTGTGTGTGTGTGTGTGTGTGTGTGTGTGCCCGCGCGCGCGCGCGCTTTCATCTCTTCCCCCGCCCTCTAGCTTACCTTTGTCTGTTAGACCTAGCAGTGTTTATCCTAACGCTTGGTAAACATTCAATAAAATGTTGATTTACTTAATGGATGAGTTGCCCAAAGGTGTAAGAAAACCACCGCCAATAATAGAGATCCGGCCCATTTGCTAGTCTCTGTATGGGCGTGGGGGCTGATGGTTGGATTTAGATGGTGGAGTAACCGCCAGGCTAGCTTTCCCAGGCCTTGCCTTCAGGCATGAATTTGGTGGACACTGAAACTTCAAGAGTGTGCACCTGTGGGGCTGGAGAGATGGCTTTGCCCTTAAGAGCACTTGCAGAGGAGCTGGGTTTGGACATCAGTGGCTGGGTACAGTCACGGATAATTCCAGTTCCGGAGGATCTGATATTCTTTCTCTTCTGGTTTCTGCTGGCACTGCATGAACCTGGTGCACATACATGTGGGTAAAACACTCCTGCATAAAATAAAAATAAATATATTTTTTAAAGTGCAGCTCTGGGACAGATTGATCCTCGGGCCACAGATGACCCTAAATATCCTCATGGGTAGATCCCTATACTCTGGACTTCTAGGGACAGATACCTTTGTCGTAGGTTCCCTGGGGCCAATGAGCCTGCTAAGAGGAGGCTTTGTGGTACCTGGTGGAATTCTCTTGGGTGGTGGGATGGCGAGGCCCCTGTGCCCTGTTGTCTTATGGTTTAGGGGATGATCTGCAGAGTCCTGCAGTTTGATTTTCAATCTGCCACCATTTAGTGTGTAGTAATTTCCAATTAATATTTCTAGCCTGCTTCCCATACCTCCCTAGAGGACTGCTGTTAGGATTAGAAGAGACCCTCAGGACAGGGCCTGGAACACCATCCCACCTCAGCCAAAGCTGTGCAGTGTTGGGAGACTTGGGGGTGGGGGAGGTTATGTGGTTATGTGAGGGGTCAGAGGAAGTGTGGACAAGTGGAAGCAAACACAGTTCACGGCCTCACCCCCTCCCCCTTCCTGTTCCTCCTACCCCCCTTCATCACCTCCCTTTGCCTGGCAATATTGTGGCTCTAGCTTACATTCAGTTCCCTTCCCAGCCCCTTCCTGGAGGTCTCCCTACAGCTCTACCTGCCGCCCTCCACCCTCCACCCTCCCTGCCTTCCCTGAGACCCCTGGCCGTGCTCCTCTGTCAGAGTTTCATTGCTCTGCAGCTTGTTAAACCCCAGGAGTGTTCGGTGCCGGCCACACAGCTGGGAAAATTACAGCCTCGGCAGCGCTGGGCTCCTGCCGCTTGCCTCCCTTTCCCCCCACCCCCACCCCACCCCCGACTTAGCCGCTCCCATGTGGCGTGATTTCTCTCACCAAGTGTTGTTTTCCTTTTCTCTGCCTGTGTTTGTGCGGAGTGCCATGGATTTGATATAGTGATTGCCTAACACATATACCACATAATAGTATTTTATTTCTTTCTGAAGCACTGTTTGCATGACAAATGAGTTGGTAACATTCGAGCAGCTCCTGGCAGCTGTATGGCTCAGTCTATCCGAAGCACAAGCAGCCTCTCGACTTCCACACTGGCCGAGCGAGCGCGTCCTAAGAGCGCAGGAAAGGGATGCTCCCAGTGAACGCTGGAGTGCCGCAGAGACCTGTCTCGTCACAGTGAATCTGAGGGTGCTGAGGAACCATGGCCAGTCTCGGAACACCCCCCCCCCCCAGTGGTGGTACCATTAAGGCATCCTCTGTAGCCTCTCCCGCACACACAAATGGCGCATAGCAAGCTGTATTGCCCTCCCTCTAGCCTAGAACTCAGTGTCAGCCTTTAGCTGCCTTGGCTTGCCCGTTGGCTCCATGGGAGGCTTCTGGCTTTGTCTTCTGGGTTTCGTGGTCCTAGGCATAGTGTATCAGCAATCCCCAGCCCCAGCCACTCACACGGGATCTGCCCCTCAGTTCCCCTTTTCTGCCCTTCAAAAAGAGCCTTGGGGGTGCCCCTGTTTCTCTGACTTCCCAGCCTTGTCTGTTCTTTCTGGGGTTTAGACCACCGTGGTCCTCCCACTGTGCTCCTCCGTGATTCTCCATCCCCAAGACTCTCACTCGGTTGGTAGATTTGCTGGGCTGTGTCCACGAATCCCCTGAAGGAGCTCACCTCTGTTTCCTAGCTGCCTCTGCCCCTTGTCCTGTCAGAGCCCCCCCCCCCCCAAAGGGGTCTGCCTGGCATGGAAGGCATACGTGTCAAAATGGAAGAAGCACGGGGTCACTGGCTGCTAGCTAGCTCTACTTCTCATTACGGTGTGTGTGTGTGTGTCTGAGTGTGTAAGTGTAATTGTATAAGTGTCTGACTGAGTGCATGTGTAAGCATGTGTTGTGTCTGATTGTGTCTGAGTGTGTAAGTGTAATTGTATAGGTGTGTAAGTGTGTGACTGAGTGCATGTGTAAGTATTTATTGTGTGTTTTGCTGTGTGTGTCTGAGTGTGTAAGTATAATTGTATAAGTGTATGTGTGACTGAGTGCATGTGTAAGCATGTAAGCATTTATTGTGTGTTTGTGCTATGTGTGTGTCTGAGTGTGTAAGTGTAATTGTGTGTGTCTATAAGTGCATAAGTGTATGACTGAGTGCACGTGTGTGTATTGTGTAAGTGTGCTGTGTCTGAGTGTGTAAGTGTAATTGTATAAGTGTGTAAGTGTATGACTGAGTGCTCGTGTAAGAATGTAGTGTGTGTGTGAGTGTGTAAGTGTAATTGTATCAGTATGTGGGTAATCTGTTAATCTGTAAGTGCATAAGTGTGTAACTGAGTGCACATTAAGTGTGTATTGTGTAAGTGTGTGTGTGTGTGTGTGTGTGTGAGAGAGAGAGAGAGTAAGGTGCACGGCCCTTGCTGTGGCCGGTCTTCTTGACCTATTAAAGGCAGAGAGAAAAGACAAAATGTTGAGCCTGTGGCTGTTTATAGCCACATGCACACCAGCAGCAGAGGTGACGAGTTGCTGAAACGCTCCTGGTCCCCATCACTTCACGCCGCTCCCCTTGTGCCAGCCTCTTCCTGTGTCAACAGAGCCCCGTAATAAAAATGGCCAGAAATCTTTCATGGTTCCATGTCTTTCCTCTTCCCCCTCCCTGCTGGGGAACAGCACATTCATCCGGTCAGTAATGCCCAGCGTGCGTTCTTGACCCACATGGCTGAGACCCTCAGCTGACCTGGGCTTCCTTTGAACCACATGGTAGCAGCATCCCACAGCGGGTAGGGTGTGTGGGGTGTTGGGGGAGTGCAGTCGAAAATGGGGCTCAGACTCCACCAGTGTGGCCTCGAGAGGACCCGGCTCCTTGTCACCTCATCTCAGTGCCTCACACAGAGGGGCCACCCGCCAGCTCTCCCCCAGTCCGTAGGTCAGGTCACAGGGAAATGTGGGCGCAGGCTCAGTGAGCTGCTATGCCACTTGCTCTGCAGTCTCTTGGGAACTAAATGACAAGCTCTCTCGCCCTCTGGACCACACATTGGTGTCTGAGGGCGAGCCTTTCTTCCCAGGCGCGGAACAGGATGTATCACCAGTGTCAGTAACACGCTGTGTATAAAGAAGGCGCATGCTTTCAGACCGCGTTCTTCAGGGCTTTGTCCATGATTAGATTACACTAAATTACAGAGGACGGATACCAGGCAATTACGCTCTGCTTTTAACTATTCAGTCCCATGGTTAATCCCTGCACCTCAGTCATTCCGAGACCCCACCAGCGCGGTTAGGGAGTGGGCACCTCATCATCTCCATCTTGTGAGGCCAGGCTCAGGTCACACAGCTGTTATCTGTGTCCTATCTCAAGAACAAGCCTGCCTACCAGGGGCTAATCTCTCAGCCACCTTAACTCATCGTGGGGTTCCTGCATACGGTGCTTTATGAGTCTCCAGAAGGGAGGGAGGGCCCTGGTTGCTCTGGGCCCTTTGGTTCTTTCCGGTTGTCCAGTCCTTGTCCACACATGGTGAAGTGTATGTATGCAGAAGACAGTGGTGATGTCAAATGTCTTCCCCAATTGCTCTCCTTGCAGAACCCGTACCAATCTGACTCATTCGTCTATCCACTGAGCTCCAGGGATCCTCCTGTCTCCACCTTGCCAGTACAGGGCCGACAGGTGAACAGGCTGTGCCCAGCTTCTGTGCAGGGCTGGAGACTGACCTGGTCTTCTTGCTTGTATAGCAGCACACCATGCTGACTAAGCCATCTTCTCTGCCCTCCTGATAGAGATTTGGGATTTTTTTTTTTTTTTTTTGGTTGTTTGTTTGTTTTTCAAGACAGGGTTTCACTTTGTAAGAGCCCTGGCTGTCCTGGAACTCACTCTGTAGACCAGGCTGGCCTTGAACTCAGAGATCCACCTGCCTTTGCCTCCCCAGTGCTGGGATTAAAAGCGTGCACCATCACTGCCCAGCCCCTGATTTTTTTAAGTGTGTGTGTGTGTGTGTGTGTGTGTGTATGTAGTTGCTAAGAGAGGCCAGAAGAGGGCGTCAGATCCTCATAGAGCTGGAGTCACAGGTGGTTATGAACTGCCCATTGTGGGTGTTGGGAACCAAACTTGGGTCCTTTGAGGGCAATGCAGGTTTTTAACTGATGAACCCTCTCTCCAGTCCCAATACTAAAGGCCTTTCTCTTTTCTTTCTTTTTTTTTTTAAAACCAGGACTGTGTCTCACTTTTCTCCTTCTCTGAAAAAACATGATCAATTCCTCTCCGTTCAGCTTGGATCCTTCCCACCCTTCCCCCAAATTTCATTACTTCCAGGGTCCATGAGCATACCACAGGCAATCAAGTCCACAGCCCCAGACACTGGAGGACATTGTTCACAAAACAAACAAACAAAACCCCACTCATTTCATCAGACTGTGAACAACAAAAGAGCGTCAGAAGGGCCTGGGAAACCAAAGCTGACAGCCTCACCCACGTGGGGCATGTTGCAAACAGGTGGGTGGTGCAGACAGGTGAGTGGTGCGGACAGGTGGGTGCAGGTGGCCTCTGAGTCCCCAGTGGGGCGGATCACCGAGAACTCTCAGGGCTGGCTGCAGGGTGGAGACAGCAGCGCTGGCTGCCCGCTCACTCTGAGCAAGCCATGCTTTTCTGCAGAGGCAGCAGCACCGCATCCCCCAGGGGCCACACTCCACAAACCAAAGCCCAGCTTACAAAACACTAATAAGAGAATTCTAAACCGGGCGGTGGTGCACGCCTGTAATCCCAGTACTCTGGGAGGCAGAGGCAGGCGGATTTCTGAGTTCGAGGCCAGCCTGGTCTACAGAGTGAGTTCCAGGATAGCCAGGGCTACACAGAGAGAAACCCTGTCTCGAAAAAACCAAATCCAAAAAACCAAAAAAAAAAAAAAAAGAGAGAGAGAGAGAGAGAATTCTAAAAAGACTTCATGTGGCAAAGCCACTCAGGGAACTGTGGTCCCTTCCCAGAGCCAGTGTGCTCTCCAGACCCCTGGAGCTTAGGACAAAACTCTACAGGGTCCCAGTTCCCTGCCTAATACCCAGGGAATGGAGGTTCCCTTCTGGGCACAGGGGAAGTGGTCTCACCATAGAGCGGAGAGGGGAGGAAAACTGTAGGAAATGATGCTTCTTCCCTAGAAGAACTCTTGTTTTTCAGCGTTTGGAAGCATGTGGCAGATACTGGTAAGAACGAAGGCGCTGAGATGGGAGGTGGAGTCTAGTCCTCACCTAGAGGAGGTCAAATCTTTTTTTAAAAAATATTTATTTCATTTATATGAGTATACTGTTGCTCTCTTCAGACGAGGGCATTGGATCCCATTACAGACGGTTGTGAGCCGCCATGTGGTTGCTGGGATTTGAACTCAGGACCTTTGGAAAAGCAGTCAGTGCTCTTACCCACTGAGTCATCAGTCCCCAGACACTCACAGCTGCTCTGAGGCATGTGTGATGTGTGGGGTCATCTGGCAGGGCAGGGACTCTTCCCACAGAAGCACCCAGGGACCTCAGTGTTCCTAGCAAGGGAGGTAGGGTAGGGGGTTCTTGTCCTGGTGACCACTCTCCAAAGCTCTCCCTGACAGCAGAAAGGCAGGCAGCAACGGGGGTCGGGCACAGTGGCCAACTGCTAGTCACCTACGCTGGCGAGAGCTGGGATTCCTATGTGGCTCCACACTGCATGTCGCTTTCTGCTGCCTCGCCTAAGCTCCAGGATCGGGCGCTACCGGCTCCTGGCAGCTTCCCTTGAGTCCATGGTTAAAACGCGCACACACAGTTGTTCATTTTCAACTTGCCTTCTTGGCACGATTGATTGCTGGGCACTACTATCTCCTGCTGGGAAAACATAGAGCCCTCATTAGTCTCCGCCCCGCACCTCCCACCTGCCCTAACGCTAGTGGCTGGTCCCCTGCTAAACGCCCTGACCACCACCCACCCGTGGGAGCGGCCTGTGTGGCCACTCCGCTTTGAGATCTCACGTGGCTCCTCAACCCTTGTCCAGCAGAAGCGCGGCGAAACCCTCCCTGTCTCTCCTCCACTGCTCCCCTCAGCTTGCCTCCACGACCCGGATGTCCTGTCTGTCCCTTCTGCCCAGGAGTCTTTCCCCATGACTTTCTTTACTGACAGATCAAGAACCAATTAGGGAACAGACCCTTAGCATCAGCACCATCCCTACAGCTCCAGTTTATAAATAAATAACTGAACATTTGTTAATATAACGTTAGAATGAAATTTCCCATCCAGTTTTGCTTAGGGGGCAGAAATAAGTGGGTTGGCCATGTGTTTTATTTATTTATTTATTTATTTATTTATTTATTTTTGCAGATGTTGGAAACTGTCACAAGGTGACAATGACAACTAACTTTAATTTTTTCAAACCTTATTTTTAATGATGGTTCTTAAATGCTTTAACCTCCCTTGTAGCCCACCACCCACCAGTGGTAGTGGAAAGGAAAGGGTACAGGGGCGGGGGGTGGTGTTGGTGGTGTTGGTGGTGGTGGTGGTGATGGTGGTAGACCTGCTTAAAAAGGTTCTTTGGAGCACCTCCTGTCTGCGTTGTCTGGAAATCGGCAGTTCAGTTCACAGGTCAGCAGGCAGCGGCAGCTCAGTCCACTCACAAACATTTCATACCTCACGGATACGCCAGCAGTCCAGTTAGGTAGAGTCAGGTTAGCAACAGCAGTGACAAGACCCAGCAGAGACAGCCAGGCCTCAACCTTGGCTCAAGTCAGCAGGAGGAACAGCAGGAGAAGTTCTCAGCGGTGCTTCTCTCAGGGAAGTAAAGATCAGTGAGGACTTGAGACCCACGAGCATTGCACAGCCAGCAGTACCAGCAAGCCAAGCTCGGTCCCGGGCGCTTTGTGTGTGCGTCCAATCACCCTGAGTTCGTGGGAGCTGCAACAAACCCAGCACACCACCAGAAGGTTTTCTCCATGGTGCCCTGACAATGCAGCTCAACATGCAGTGTAAGGCAGACCAGGACATGCATGTCATTATTGAACCCTTTGTCACGTGCCCTTTCATGTGCTTGTTTTAGCAGACCATCCTCTCTCCTGTGTCTGCTTCAGGGAGAAGTTCCTTCACGAGTCTGCCTTAGCCTTTCACACCTGCGTCCACTTTAACGAAATGTTCTTTCACAAGTTTGCCCCAGCAAAACACCACCCAACACAACTGACTTTCCAAAGAGCCCTTCAGACAGTGCCAGGGGTGGGGCGACAGCACGCCTTCCATTTCTGAGCTCATTTTGCTAAGGTATACACAGCTCTGTCCGAGGGTTACTCCCCTACCCTGCACTTTCCCTCAGCCCCAGTTTGCCCTTTGGAAATTAGGCCATTAAATAAAAGAGCGGGGGCTTTATTTACTGGAGAGGGAGGGGTGGGCTCCTCACAAAGGAACTCTGTTTCACACAGACACAAGGACTCCTGAGATTCGCTGGAGTGTGCAGGTCCCCTGCTCGCTCTCTGCAGGGCCATCACAGGCTTACAGGGGCGAGTTCCTGCTTAGGAACCGGTCTTCTCACCGGGTCCGGGGGGGGGGGGGGGAGGGCAGAGAGGTAGAAGGCTCAGGCAGTGCCTGGCAGCTCTCTGTAGCCTGGGGCAAGTCGTTTAACCTAAAAGCATCTCTCCAACCCTTCCTCCCGCCTCTCCTCTCCTCCCAGGGACCAGGAGAAATAATTAGTAGTGGTTTGTCAGACAAGATCCAGCTTTGCAAAACTAACTGGAGCAGACCTTGAACCAGGCAAGGCCAAAAGGATGCGAGATTTCAACTTGCAAAATGAATAGGTTAAAAGAAATCAATTCGAAGCCGAGGAAGCCGGGGAAACCGTTCGGGTTTGCACTTTCCTCCTGCAGTCGCTGGTATCCGGGAAGGTTGACATTATCGGCGGGAGGGCAGCTGTGGTGGGTCAGAAGGGCACCTGGAAGGGACCCGAGCTGGGAGCTTGGGGCAAGGTGGCCACCAGCGTACAGCACAGCAGTCTCCTCGGCACTGGGGGGAGACATCCCACTCTCAAGCTCACAGCCAAAACAAAACCTGCACCCTCAACCCCTGCTGGGTGCTTCCTGGAATTGTAATGGCTGGCTGCATGGGGGTCTGCCTGGTTTAAACCACACAGACACCACCCTCTGGTGCTTAAGGAAGGGGTCTAGCGATGGCCTCCCGAGGGCTGCTGGTACTTTCCCAGCTGTCCGGCGGTCATTCGCACTCCCATTTGCGCCAGAGCAGTCAGCTGTGAAATAAGCCATTAGCCTGTGAGTGAGGCGGAGGGGTGTGAACCCCCAGGCGCCCTACCCGTAGCAGGAGGGACCCCCCTAAGTGAGTCACTCGCTCCGCCCACTCCCCTGGAATTCTGGAGCCTTCCCCACTTTGCACCGGGCTGAGTGCTGCTGGGGAGGCCGGGGCTGAAGGGGGCAGCATATGGGCAGTGGGTGCAAACCCACCTGAGTTTTCGTGGGGAACAGAATCACTCCATGATTCTGCCAACACTGGAACCTCCCCGAGTACCAGGCTCGTGCCAAGTGACCCCAGGAAGGGGAGCGGGAGGGGTGAGGGAAGGTTGACCTCACCCCTGCCTACAGAACCTCCAGCCATGCGAGGACCCCTGGGGAGATGTGCTGTGTCCCTGAGTATCCCTTGGGAAGGATGTGCCCATGTCCTCCTATCCCCTGGGCACCCTGGCTCCAAGGGTAGAACTCACTCTCAGTGCCCTCTTCCAGAGTCCCCCAGGGGAGGGTCTCAGGACAAGTGAGGGTCTCACGACAGGCTTGAGTGAACAGTGAAACCCAGACGCTGGGCCCTCTCCTACTGTGACTGCAGTGTGAGTTCAGCAAGCGCCCTTCTCCCTGACATCACCCAGGTTCCTTGTAAGGACTGTACAGCCGAAGCCCAACAGGGATTTTCCTAGACCTGATTTCAAACCCACATCTATTTCTTCCAGTGTCACCCACATTCTTACTGTTACTCTTCCCCCGTACCCCCACGCCTCTCTCCTAAGACTGTTTTCCTGATTGGGTGGCTCTCTAACTGGGTGCCAATGTACTGGCTAATTTTATGTCAACTTGACATAAGAGTTGTCAGAGAAGGTCAATTAAGAAAATGTCTCTATAAAAATCAGGCTGCAGGCAAGCCTGTCAGGCGTTTTCTTAATTAGTGATTGATGGGGGAGGCCCTGCCCACTGTGGGTGGTACCATCCCTGCTGGTGGTCCTGGGTTCTCAGGAAGAGCAGGCTGAGCAAGCCAGGAAGAGCAAGCCAGGAAGCAGCAGCAGCCTCCATGGCCTCTGCATCGGCTCCTGCCTCCAGGTTCCCGCCTTGGCTTGGATGATGAACAGCAATGTGGAAGTGTAAGCCAAACCCTTTGCACCGTGCGTTGCTTGGTTACAGTGTTTCACCGTTGGCCTCACTGCCTCAGCTGGAGTCCGGCTGGCTGCTCCAGCTAAGAACACACCCGAGTACCAGCCCGTCCGCTCCTCAGTCCATTTCTGTGGTTCTCTTTCCTCAGACTCTGCATCATATAGAAAATTCTGTGGGGTTCCATCTCAGGCCACTCTGGGTCCCGGCCCCTAACGTCCTCCTCCCCCCTCTATAACCTGTCATTCTCCACTCTCCGCACCCCCACAGCTCATTATCAAATACAGCACTTGGGCACTCCCCCTCTTAAAATGAAAACCAGATCATGTTCCTTTGTTGATCAAACTCCCCAAAGTCTCCTGCCTGAGCAGAGTGAACCCCAAGTCCAAACCATGCAGCCAGTCTCTCCTGACCCCCCCACTCCTGCCCTCCTCTCTGAGGGATGGCCTTTCTCTCACTATTCATGTATGCACCAGGCTCTCTTCTGCACCAGGACCTTTGCACAACTGACCTTTCCTCTGCCTGGATCTTGTGTTTAATAATAAAACCTACCTAGGAGGTTGCCCGCCCCCCCAGCCTCTGCCCTACCCCCTACCTGTGGCTGTGTGCCACAATATCAGACTCACCTGTCTGAGGCTGTTTCCTCTAGCTACTCCTCCTCTGCTCTCTCCAGGGATTAGAGATGTTGTCTGTTTCCTTTGCTCTCCCCGCAGCCTGGAGGGGCTCACCCATCCAGCCCCTGAAAGGGGTCTGCCTGCAGCCAGCAGCTCCCAGTGTCATGGGAGCAGGCCTGGGTCTGCAGGTCCTATTCTGTTCCTGTCCAGGACAGATGGAGAGACCGCTATCTCGCTCTCTCCCTCCTGGGGATACATCTCCTGCTTCCTCAGCTGCAGCCCCACCTGGGGGCCCCACCTGGGGGCTCCATCTGGGTTCAGAGCAGATGCCTCCTCTGAGGTACTCATGGCCTCCCCTGCACCCAGTGTCCCGAGCACTCTGGTCACTGTCCGCCATTCTCAGATGCCTGCATGACGTTGTCTCATTCTGGGTCCATCTTTCTGTCCTGGACAGAGCTCATATTTCGCCCTGGTTACTGTCCTGGAATCCCTAGAACATTCCACCTCTGGCGACCTTGCCAGGCTGAGGAAACACTGTAGCTGCTCTTTGCTACTTTGTGGGCTCTTCATTTTCCCACCCTTTATCCCTCTGTTTCACCCCCTATGCCTAGACAGCTGAGAAAGAAGGAGAGGAGAGAAGGGGGAGGGGGGAGCGAGGCCTGAATCTAATTTCCTTCCTTTTGTTTTTCTTTGACCATGGCTACTAACAAACCCTGACCAACCACCTTCAACACCCAACAACCACCTACCTATCCTCTGTTGGCACCTAGCATTTATCTACCCTCTGAAAACTTCCCAGAATTCCAAACATCACACAACCACAGAAACTATCCACAGTTGGCAAAACCAAGCTTCTGCTAGAGCCCGAGGCAAATCACAGTCAGCCGCTGCAGACAGTCCGAAGCAGCCCCACATCCCTACCTGGGGTTAAAACATTCTTGTAATATTTCTGTGTCTTTAAAAGAAATCAAAATTCCAAAACTTTCACCACACCACACTGTCTCTTTCCATGGCCCCCACCGTTTGCCCACCTTGGTGATTCGGGTTTCTTCTTGGGGGTGAGCTCCCAGAGAGGCCTGTAAGTCCCACCTCCTTGGTCTCCTGCGGGAAGCCCTCTGGCTTCTGGGCCTTGCCTCCATTCCATTCTCTTTCCCACAGCAGCGAATCACACCGAGAACCGTGCCTTCTTCAGCCATCCCAACCACCCTCACCTGCCTCTGACCACCTGACCAAAACTCCCAAGACTCCAAACTCCCTAACTCTAAGAGAGCCTTTATTTCCGGTGTCTCCTGCATGGTGCCTCTGATGCCTTGAAGCCTCTCAGTGGCTTGAAGACAGGCTTGGGGCTGTCCACCCAGAAGCCACTTCCAAGGCAGCACTTCTGCTTAAAAAACTAGCACCCAGACAGTTACTGTTAATTAACTTAAACCGCTGAGAGTAATGGCTGTCCTTCATGCATATTTAAGTGTGCAAATGCATCTTTCTTAGCAGAGAGCCTATAAAGATGGTGGTAGCAGCCTAGCCTGAGAGGGTGCCATGGGGTGGCCAGGAACTCCCAGTCCCTGGGAAGTGATTTATTAGAGGTGAGACAGGGAGATGAGTTATAGGCAAAGGAATAGGCAGTTTCTTCATAAAAATCTCGGCTTCCAGCAATTACAAGGAAAACTACTGTGCACATTAATACAGCCCACTTGGGGGTGTGCACAGTAACAGCCTGTTTGGGGGGTGTGCACATTAATGGAGACCATTTCGGAGGTGCCTTGAGGAGCTGCTGCTCCCATGAGTCATAGCGTTTGAATCTAGCTCCGCCCAGTCTGCCACATGCCAGTCCTCCAGTCAGAAAAATCCATTGGCATCTCTGCTGATGCTTGGGGTGGCCCTGTGGCCCGCCCCGAAGACGCGAGAACAACCTGGTGATCTTCAGCTCGTGTGGGGGGACCCTGCACAGACAGCCTGCCCAGAGTGTCACCTGGATTCAGCGTGGCCTGTCCCATACAGGGAGGGGTGCATTCGGGGACAGGCTGCTGCCAGGCCCCTGACAACTTCTCAGCTTTCAGCTGGGTGGGGCAGGAGAACCCCATTTCATTCTCAAATGGGTACGCGCATGCGGGAGGGCAGGGGCGTGTGGGTGCGTGGGTACGTGCATGCGCACGCACACGTCTTACCTGCATTCTCTGGAGATCACTGTGCATAAAGATGGGAATGAAGGCTTCAGTCTGGGAGACAGCATGGAGGCTGCTATGCTATGATACACCACTAGCAAGAGGAACTGCACTAGCAAGGGGGCCATAGCCTTGTAGGGATGCCATCCTGGAATCTTGGAGGGGAACACTGACAGAAGGTTAGGGCGCAGTGATGGATGGCTGCACCCCACTCTGGGACAAGCCCGGCTTCTAGCTGTGCTATTCTGAGCCAGTGCTTGGCTTCCCTGGGCTGGCCTCAGCATCTGGATCCCCTAATGACCGCGGAGCGCCCTCTCCCAGAGAGGTGACCCCTGGTAAAGGCCTGCGAGGTCTGCCCAGCCAGCTCACTCAGGGGCTCTTTGTCAGATGAGGTCAGATGGTGACCTGACGCGGCAGGAGGAGCCTTACTGCTCAGAAAAAGAACTTGTAAATTACCAACAGAGCCCAGAGAGCCCTACCTTCTTTAGGGTGATGGAAGCCGTAGCTCTGGGGCCACCGGCTCACATGGGGAAGAAGACAGATCAAAAACTTCATCACTCAAGGGCTGAGAGTAGGGTCCTCCCTCCCTGGGCAAGCACCAGCTCAGGACAGGCTCCTTCCAGTCTGTCAGTCCTCTCTGCCTGTTGCCCATGCTGTCTGCTGCTGCTAACCCCGGGCATTAGGAGATGGGACGGCAGGCAGGAAGGGAGGGCAGATGTGTTGGCAGGGGCGGCCCTCAGGACCCAGGTCATGCAGAATGGAAAGGTGACTTAAGGAAGCAGGTCAGGGTGCCCCTGGGCTGGTGGCAGAGCCAGCCTCTGGTGGCTCCTTCAGAAACAGCAGGGCAGGAACCCTGGTCTCCTGAGGCCTGGTGCTTGCCCACGACCAAGTGCACGGCATCTCCTCTGTGGAGGAGGAAGTGGGGTCAGGTGAGGCTACCTGATGTAGTCAAGGTGACAGCTGCCTCAGGGACTGCTGAGCACAGGGGCACAGGGGTGAGACCTCTAGAGGGGAGGGGAAGACAGCCTCTGTGGCCCTGGGAGAAAGTCAGGTCCAGGGCTTGGCATGGATTCTGTGGCAGAAGATGGTCTGCAAGCCTGTCCACATCCAGCCCAGCCTAAAGAGAGCACCTGCCAGGGCCTGTCTCTCAGCCGCCACCAGACAGCCTGCCTTCTGTGCCCCCCTCCCCTGCTCGCCTCCCTAACCCTACTTTCTCTCTGCATTTTGTTCCGACTGTGAGCACCAGAGAGCAAGCCCAGCCTAAGTTTCCACTTCAATTGCATTTAATTCCCAGGCAGTCAAAGGGCAGCTTTGTGGGCAGAGCCCCTGGGCCACCCGGTCCGTCTCTGCTGAGACTGACGTGTCCTGTTCCCCCACAGAGGTGCTCAGACGCCTTCTTAGTCCTCTGTTCACATTTAATCCACTCCATAGGAATCGATAAAAACTTTAAATAAAAAAAAGACAAAATCCAATTGCTGTTCATTTTCTTGATCCAACCAGCAGCCTACGTTTGTCTGTGCTTTCGTGAGCAGGAAGTGGGGCTTGGCGTTGAGATCAGGCCGACTGCCCTCTTTCATCCCTGGGGACTCCAGTTCCGCTTGCTCTGAGGCGTAAGTCCCTCCCTCCAGGACCAGTGCCTGGCTGGCTGAGACTGGCTGTGGGGTCCCCCTTGGGACCAGATTATTCCTAAGCCCGGAGCAAAGCCACCGTGGTAAGGTAAGCAGGGCTGTGTGCCTGCTGAACCCTGCTGAGTCCCCTGTCAGCCACTGCCCGAACAGCCTCTGATTGGACAAAACTGAGAGGCACCCGGAGACCAGGTCTGAGCCCATTTTAAGATCATATGGCACAAGGGCAGGAGGGGACAACTCACCCAGAGAGATCAGGACTCATTCCCCCTAGCCCCTGGGGCTGCTGGAGGGAGGAGGGAAATGGGGGAGTGGGAGGTAGGCCCACTGCCCTGCCCCCACCTTCCCCATAGTCACCCCGCCTGAGCAGGCCCTGCGAAGCCTGGAGGGCCTCTGGGTGACCTGTGCTAGCCGCTGGCCTGCTGGGTCCTTGTGTCCATCACCGTCCCCGCGGAGCCTGTTGCCCTTTGTCCACGCGGGGCAGCGCCAGATGTGGAGCCTGGACGCCTCAGCCTCGTGAAAGCCACGGCTAGGCCCATGGTAATAGGGGCTGCCAGAGATTTCCCAGATGTCTCTTCTGTGTGCGAGGCCCCGCTCACCCATCTCTTGTCCACTGGAAACGCAGTGTCACCAGTTTAGTATAGTAGCTAACTCCAGTGCTCCGTCAGAGGCAGGGGATCAGGAGCTGACAGCAGCTGCAGCTCCGGAATTTGAGGTTGGCCTGGGATACTTGAGACTACTACTTGAGGAGGAGGAGGAGGAGGAGGAGGAGGAGGAGGAGGAGGAGGAGGAGGAGGAGGAGGTTGGGTGGTGATGGTAGAGGCACAGGCACTTAGAGGCAGAGGCAGGGGGATCTCTCTGAGTTTGAACCCTACATTGTGAGCTCCAAGATAGCCAGGGTTACACAGTCTAAAGTCTACACAGTCCAAGTCTACATAGACCCTGTCTCAAAAATAAAAAATAAAAACAAACAAAAAAGAAAGAAAAGAAAGTTCGGAGTGCTTGCTTTGCAGACATGAACACTGGAACCTACATTAAGAAGCAAGCGTGGTAGCTTGTAATCCCAGCATCAGGGAGGCAGAGTCGGGGTGGGGGGTGGGGGTAGGGGGTGGAGGGGATTCCTGAGGCTTGCTAGCCAGCTACTCTAGTCTAATCTGCAAGCTCTAGGCCTGTGAGAGACCCCATGTCAAACAAGAACAGCCCCTGGGAAACACCTATGTTGACCTCTGACCTCTGCATGCATGCCCATATACATGCATGCGCACCCATACATAGTTACATACCACAGGAGCACAGATGCACACACAGATGCACACACTGGGGGAAAACGAAATAGGAAACAAATCTCACAAAGCCATCTCTGTGACAGCCTTTCCTGTCTGTCCTTGCAAAACCCTGCTGAGTTTCCTCAGGCCAGCACCTCATCTTCTGCCTGTCAAGAGCTGCACTGGAAAGATAACTTCTCAGTCTCCCCAGAAGCCCCTCAAGAGAAAGAATTCAGGTGCAGCATTTCCATCAACAACAGGGTTCCCGATGCAGCCAGGAGGCCAAGGCACAAAAGCGCTAGAGGTTTGTCTAAATGGGGCAACTCCACACCCGTCTGTCTACCCAGGAAACGTGTGGCACGGGAACTGTGGTAGGAGTCACATCCACTGGCTGCAGATGCCTGGCGCCATTTCTATAACATGCATCACAGGTGTGTTTCAAATAAAGTCAGCAACCCCACAGGCTGAGCTCCCCTCCATCTAAAGGATGGGAAACTGAGGCACAATTAATAATCCCACCACAAGGGCTGGAGAGATGGCTCAGAGGTTAAGAGCACTAACTGCTCTTCTGAAGGTAATGAGTTCAAGTCCCAGCAACCACGTGATGGCTCCCAACCATCTGTAATGGGATCTGATGCCCTCTTCTCTTGGGTGTCTGAGGACAACTATAGTGTACTTATATATATAATAAATCTTTAAAAAAAATAATCCCACCACAAGACCACCTCTCCATTCAGGGGTTAAGCCTGGAAGTGACTAAAGCTGGAAGGTGGGGTGAGGTGGGGCTTCTGGGGACAGAGGGAGCAGCCTGGGATGGAGTGTCCCACCCAGGAGACCTTATAGGCGAGTATGGGGCTCTTAGGGCCTGAGCCGAGGATCTGGACTTGGTGTTTGCAGATGACATGGAGGTCCTGTGCTCACAGACACCACCAGGGGAACCAGGGATGTTAGGCACACAGCGTTGTTCCTTCAAAGGCAGAGATGCTGACCTGTTTCCCACCCAGAGGCTGGGACAGATGTGGTTAACATCTGGTGACCTCCGAGCTGTCTGTACAGCTGGGCCACAGTGCTTCCCCAGACCCTAATCATGAGCTGTTCACCTAAGGCCTGCTTTCCTGGTTAATGTACAGGAGCCATCTTTCTGGAAGATGTTACTTGTACTTTACAAGACTTTCGATGCAGTCATGCCTTAAGCTTCGTTGTGCACTTGGGGCTGAGTTAATTATCACCAGGAAATGGTTCCCAACTTGTGCTGTGCTTAAATATGCCTGAAATAAACCGCCTGGTGTCAGACTCTCAAAGTTGGAACCAACCTGGCAATTAGGTTCCAGTGAACAGGAAATCCTTCTTGCCTCTTCAGGATAGACACTCTGCTGGCCGTGGTGTTTGGGGAATACCGTCACCGGATCAGGAATGCTGTGACTGTTCATAGCGTCTGTTCAGTTTTTGTTTGTCTACTTAGAGGCAGGGTCTCTCCATGTAGTCCAGGCTAGCTTTGGATGCACTGTGTAGACAAGGATGACCTTGAATTCCTCCACTGCTCAAGTGTTGTGATTGCAGGTCTGGCCAGTAGACCCTCCTAGTGACACACGGGGTGTCCAGTGGCCTAGAGCGTACTACCTGTGTGGGGCCCACTCTGCTCATGAAAGAGGAGGCACTGGGGAAAGTTCTGGAAATGCCTGGCCCCATAGTTAACCCTCCTGTGTCAGCCTTCCAAATGCTGGGAATGTAAGCGAAAGCTCACAGCCTTTACAGTTGCCTGACAGTCAGAGCTGGAAGCACAGGGCTGGCAATTAAGTGGGTGTGGCTATGCCGCGGTGGGATGTTCCTTATGGACACAGAAATTGAAAGCACATGTCATCTACCAGAGCATAAGCCAGGTGTGCTGGTTCACACCTGAATTTCAATAACCAAGGGATTGAGGCAGGAGGATTTTTTAGTTCAAAGCCAGCCTGGGTAAATTAAGTGAGACCCTGTTTGAAAAACAACAACAGTTAAGAAGCCAGCCATGCATGGTGGTATGCCTGTGACATCAGCACAGGGAAGGGAGAAGCAAGGAGAGCTTCGGAAGTTCAAGGCCAGCTCTAGCTACATAGGAAGTTTGCAGTCAGCCTAAACTACTTGAGACCTCCATTGTACCCCAAAAGCCCGGGATGAGGGTAAGTGGAGACCGAGCTCTCATTCAGCACCTAGGAGGCCTGAGGTTTAACTTTCACTATCACCAAGAAAAAAAAAAAAGAAAGAAAATAGATAAATAGCAGGTGCCAGGTTCTGGGTTGGGCGTTGCAGTCCCTCATGTCCTTTGGTCTCTATCGGTGGCACTGTTTGGGGAGGTTTAGGAGGCGTGGCCTTGCTGGAGGAGGAGCATCCCTGGGGGTGGGCTTTGAGAGCTCAGGGCCTCTCTCTGTTTTCGGTCCGTGCTTGGGGCTGGAGATGTGATCTCTTCGTATTGCTCCTGTCACCACGCCTGCTTCTCGCTGTCGTTCCTCTGCCTCTCCATGGCAGACTCACTCCTCTGGAGTCCATTAGCAAAATAAACTCTTCTTCTCCAGAAGTTGCAGAAGGGTTGTGGTGTTTGTCACAGCAACTGACAGGAGACCAATGCAGGTCTGGAGATGGAGGGCTACAGCACCCTTCCATGGAAGCCCATGGGGCACATGGGGGCTCCTGGTGTCCCCCTTCCAGCCTGAGAAAGTGAACAGACCTTGCCTTTGGAGCCCCTCTTGAACCTGCGGCAGAATCAGGTAATATGGCAGCCGCTTCAGGGACTACTTTCATCGCTGTTGTCTCCTCCTCCTGCTATTCATTTTCTGTGCATGAATGTTTGGCCTGCCCCTGGTGCCCTCAGAGGTCAGAAAACAGTGTCAGATCCCCTGGAACTGGAGTTACAGATAGTTTATAACCATCATAGAAATTGCTTGCCTGTGTGACCTCAGCAGCATCTGCAGCAAGTAACAAACACTAACCAGGCCTCACAGATCGCTCCCTGACATCTCATTGCGCTTGACTGACTGTGTATGAGAGCGCTAACCATCAGCCCACGTTTTACATGTGGGAAAACGAAGATGAATCAGCTGGCCTCAACCTACCCAGCTATGGACCGGGCAGGGCCCGGATGCAGATCTGGGGCAGTCACCGCAGCCTGCATCTTAGCCAGTGCCCTTCTGCCCCCCTGCATCAGTGAGTAAACATATGGCTGTCTGCAGTGGGGCACATGCCCCTGGAGTCTGAGTGTCCCACTCTTTCAGCTGTCCAAGAGACCCGTCCTGGGGAGCTGTCTCAGTGAGCCATCCCAGCATGCCTCAGTCCCAGAATGCCGCTGTTCCAGGCTTGCCGAGGTAGAACATGAGTTGGGAGAACAGAGACAATGGCTCAGGCCTTTCCACGGGGCCCAGGAGAGAGTTATGACCACTGCTGAGGCTCCTCCCGAGGAGCCTGGTCCAGAGGTGTCTGTCTGAGAGAGAGATGGGTTGGGACTCCCCTCAGTGAGGGGTAGAGAAAGGGGAGCTGCAAAACGGGAACTAGCCAACACCTCCCATCGAGAGTGTGCCTGGGTCTCATCTGCTTCAGGTGTCTGCCAAACGTTAGCACAGTAGCTGCAGTTTGAGGCGGGGAGGCCAGGTACAGGAAGGAGAGAGTCCACAACAGTGGGGCGTGCGGGGGTCACGCAAGCGGCTGCACTAAGTGACTCCCTCCCGCCAGTTCTCGGGCATCTCTACAGACCAAGCCTGGCCTCAAACTTTCAGTGATCCTCCTGCCTCTGGATGCCGGGTCGACAGGCGTGGTGGCATTAGGGGTGGCTGGGTCAGTGTTTTTCCATTGTGATTTCTACATTAGAAATGGAGTAAAGGCCGGATAACAAGTCCAATAATGGCTACTTTGTCTTTGCCGTGTACCTCACCTCTCCCCACAAATGCTCAATTAGTGGCTGCTTTATCTGCTAGAAACTGGACAAAAATAGGAAAGGATAATCTACGCTCTTCATTTTCCAAATGGGAACTGTCACGGATACATGGGGCTAGGGCAAGCGGCTGAAAACCTAGCTCGGGCCTGTGAAAGGCAGCCACGGAGCTGAAGGAACCGGCTCAAACCACATGTGGGCACTTGATGGCCTCTTCCTCCCCACAGTGGGCAGAACTATTAGCCACTTAATACTCTTAACCTAGTGACCTTGGAAATATTGTTTGCCACACACTTCCAGAACGTCTTCATTAGGGGCCTGGAATGAGGCAGCGAAGACAAGTTAATTAAATTTGCAGATGATACTAAATCAGGAAGGCAGACACTGAACATGGGGAGGTGTCAAGGGGCCAGAGCTATGATCCAGAAACCTTCCCAGGGAACGGCTGGACTTAGGTCACCCAGACCCCCAGGACACAGGACAGGGGAGAGGATGGAACAGCCAGGAGATATCCCTGAGAGCTGACAGGAGGAGAGACCACTCAAACACTGACTCATTTTCTAGATGTTTCCCTTAAAGAGGCAGAGGACGGTGGCCAGAGGGAGGTAGAGCTCAAAATAACCCAGGATGGGGGCTGGAGAAATGGCTCAGTGGGTAAGAGCACTGACTGTTCTTCTAAAGGTCTTGAGTTCAAATCCCAGCAGCCACATGGTGGCTCACAACCATCCGTAATGAGATCTGATGCCCTCTTCTGGTGTGCCTGAAGACAGCTACAGTGTACTTACATATAATAATAAATAAATCTTAAAAAAAAAACCACGATGTCTAGATGTGTCTGAGCTGAAGGCATAAAAATGAAAAATGAACCAGTACTTAGAGGTGGGGACCGGTCCTTAAAGGTGGGGTGCTCAGAGAGCTGGTAAGAAGTGGGTGTGCAGGCCTCCTGCGAGGGACAGCTGAGCCCGGAGTCCTCAATATCCCCTGCAGAGCTGGAAGCAGACGCCTGGAGTTGGGAGCAGCAGAGCAAGAGGATGGCGCCCCAGTGGACACGGTCTCCGGCGACCTGTGGCTCTGGATCTTCTCTTCTCTTGCTGTTTCCAGAGCTCACAAATGATTTAAGGGAGACCTGATTCAGAGCACAGACCCCACAGAACCCCACAGCGCTCGCATAAGGAGGCACGATGGGAGGGGCACAACCAAAGAGAGGCGCCATCTTGCGCTAATTTCCAATTTGCTGAGTGGCTTGTTTGAGCGTGACATCTGCTGCTGGCATTAACATCTCGGCATCGCCAATTTCCCTCGGCGTCCTCAGAACACGCACGGGAAGCCGGGACCCTAAACAATCTGATAAAACGCATTCCTCTTGGGTTCAGCGTCGCAGATTATTGGCGCTGGGTGCCGGCCACCGAAGCCTCAGCACAGGTTCACACAGCACCCCTGCTGATTTCCTGTTCGATATTTCCCTGGGTGGTTAAAATGCTTCTAGAAATGTCTCAGTCCCTAGCTTGCTTCTGGGTTCCCTTTCTACTTCTGAAAGTTTATCACAAATGTTGTCGCTATAAAACTTTAGGGGGTGGCACATGACTTTGGTTCTGGGGACAGGGTATTGAGAGCAGGCCTCATGGCCGAATATCTGTGGAGTGGAGTGTGTCCTTTCCGTTCTGACTGTGAGTTGAGTTGAGGGTATCAGATCTCTTTTGAGATTGAATTTTAAGTGTATGTATTTAGATTTTTTTTCCCAGAGATGATAGATGTGTCTGAAGAGACAGAAGATGTCTTTGGAAGTGATGCATTAATTACAAGGAAGGGCTGACCTCACCTTTCTCTTCAGCCCTCTGGCCAGGCAGCTCCCTGCCTCTCTAATCCAGGGCACCAGGCACCAGAACAAGGAGGCATCGACAGCTGACACGTTTTCATAAATGATTAAGGAAGTCCACGGAGCAGGAAAGTTTGCACTTTCATGTTTAAGGAGGAGACACGTCTTGGTGGAGGTTTTATACGCTGCACAGCTGGGAGTCAGAGCTGCCTCAGATGTCAGCCTGCTGCAGGCAGACGAGAGCCAGGCTGGCCAAACTGCTCCGCCTATCACATCAGCCGACCTTAGTCCTGGGCTGCTACCTGCAGCTGTGCATGGCCACAGCTGGCCCCATGCAGCCCTGTCTGTAGCTGACGGCTGTGAAGAGCTGTCAGAGAGGGGACCTTGTGCTGGGGAAAGCCCCACTTTTGTGGATCAGGGCTGGGTGGCTACATGGGGGAGGTGGAGGGGACTGGTGGAGGAGGGTAAGTCAGCCCAAACAGGAGTCTGCTGGTCAGAGCTGGTGCTGAGGCGGTGTGTGGGTGGGTGGCACTCACGGCCCCAGGTCCCCGTGGAGCTCAGGGCCGGGCCCCTTTTCAGACATCGGGACGAGCCTCCATGACACAACATCTGGCAACTGCAGCAGCCACGTGTCACATCTGGCTGAAGCCCGCACAAACAGGTCTTAGACATCGGCCAGTGCTACCAGGGCGTTATCACGCATGCGCCCTGCAGTGTGGGCAGACACAGACAGCATGGCTTTGGGGCATCTTTAGATAACCACAGTCCTCTTCTGAGTCTGAACCAGCAAGAGCTGCGCAGCACCCGTGGGCAGCATCTTTCTCCCCAGACTGCGTCCATTTTCCCCTCTCCTGTACTTTCTAGAATAAGGTTTTTCCTAAAAGAGCAAACAAACTCCAAGGAAACTGCAGTCAGAGCCCCCGCAGGGCTTCAGGGCTCGCCCCAGCTCTCGGGCATCCGTTCCATCAGTCCGCATGCCCTTTAAGCTCTATTCATGCGGGGCTCTGGTCTTGAAAGTTGGGCTGTCAGGACTGAATTCCACCCCAAAGAAAGGCTCCCCTCACATGCCCACGGCTGTCTTTGTGCAAAGGAGAGGAAAAGGGAGATTTGTTTTAAATAGACACATGTAAGCCCCCCCAAGGGACGGGAGGCACAGGTTGCAAGAACAGCTCCCATCAAACCACAAACCCGCTTTAGCTCCATCCTAAAGAGGGTGGGAAATGAAAGAGACGCATCCTCACTTCCCCTCCCCCCCACTGTGGAGCCACATCAAGGCAGTCAGCTGGTGACAGGGAGATTACTGCAGGAGGCTTCGAAGCTGTGAAGAGGGTTAACGTCATCGGAGCAGATTAGGACTTTTCTGGCTCTCTCGGGAGTGAAAAGCAGAATCAGAGTTATTTAGACCTTAAGGAGCATTTGTGGATTCTCTAGACCCAGCCAACCAAAGGCAGAAATGGTCAGACTGGCTTTGTGTAAGAATCATGAAGGCTGTTTTTGTTTGGTTTTTTGGTTTTTTTCTTTCTCTGCAGTTTGATGTGGGGAGACGGCCTTGCTGGGCCGTGGGGAGGCTGATGGGGCTGGCCCTGTGGCCATGTTATCTGAGGGGGTGGATCAACTCTGCTGTCGGTGAACCAGCTATGAGTAATTCTGGCCACCTAGGACACCCTCCTGTGGCTCGAGGCACTGAGGTGTCTGCATTGCTGAGGGGACACTGCCCACCCCCCTGCTCTGGCCAATGTATGAAAAGTAAATTGACAGTCATCAATGCTGGATGACTCAGAGAGGACGACCTTGCTAAGGCGGGGGTGGGTGTGCCACGGAGCCGCAGGCTGGGCAGCAAAGGCCATCTGAGTGGCCGGAAGGCCTGGGTCTCAATCTTCCCGGAGCCACCCTGGCTTCCCTTCCTGACTCATTCATCCACCCCTCCTTGTGCCAGCCTTCTGCCCTCTGTACCTCCCCACGCCCCACCTCCGCCCTCCCCAGGGTCTGAGGACACATTTCAGGCCAGCCATGTTATTGGCTTTTAAATGATGCGATGGCTTTTTAATTCTTGCTTTAATTGCCTTTGCGTGCAGGGCACTGAGAATGGCTGATTACCAGACAACTGGGCTGTGCGGCGACTTTCCTCATCCAAAGTCCTCTCAAGCCTCAGGGAAAGGAAGGGAAGAGAAAGATCTCCCCCCCTCCCCTTCTTTGAGCCTGCAGTCACCTGGGGCCCCCCAGCCTGGCCTGGCGCTGTCCGCGGTGCTGATGGGCTGAGCTCTGGCAAACCCTGGCACTCTTGTCGGGCCTTCGGTGCTCTGAGGGCTGAATAATTTAAACAAATAGACTTGGACATATTTCCCTTCTCCCTCAGGGCAGGAAAACATCCCCTGCCGAGCCTCTGCAGTAATTGCCCCTCTTTCAAGGGTAGTCAGGAAAAGGAGAGATCAGGAAGACGGAGGAAGAGCGTGGGCTGGGCCTGCTGAAGCATTCCTGTTGTGACTGGACCTGCTGCTTAATTCTCACGGGAGGGGTCCCCTGAGAAGATGGCCCTAGCCCTTCTTCCCCCAGCCTCGAGCGCGTCAGATCCACACTGGGCCAGTTTGTCAAAGCTCACAGTGGCCGCCTGGCTCTCTCTGTCTTGCCAAGGAGGAAACTCTTTCTCTAAGAGACTCTAGCTGCAGAGGGGGGCCAGTCTGCATGAACTGACTGGGGACCTCACAGGCACAGTGAGAAGGCAACTCTTTATGGGGTTAGATAGTCTGGGCAGGGAAGGGCTGGGCAGGGTTAGCCAGGTTCAGTAAGGGCTGAAGAGAGAGTTTGGCAGTTGAGTACTGGCTGCTCTTTGAGAGGATCTGGGTTTGATTCCCACCATCCACAGGGCGGCTCACAAACGTTTGCAACTCCAGTCTCAGAGGATATAATGTCTCTGGCCTCCTCAGGTGAGGACACACACACACAATTTAAAAAAACAAAACAGAAACCTAGATAGCCACGAGGTGGAACGGGATGGGGTCTCTTAGGATTAAGAAAAACCTGCTGCCCACCCTTCCTGAATTTAAAAAAAATAATTAATTGTATTTTTATATGTTTGGGTGTTTTACCTGCATACCTATACTATATTTTTACGTATTTGGGTGTTTGCATGCCTGGGGCCCTCAGGGCTAGAAAAGGCCACTGGACCCTGGAACTGGAACTTGTGAGCTGCCATGCTGGAGTGAGCCTGGGCCTGCTGCTCCGATCCGCTGGGCCGGATGTGGACCAGGCTTGCCTTGAATTCTAGGCCTCTCCAGTGCTGGGGTCACAGTGTGTGTCCTGTGTCCAGCACCCACACCTTCTTGGTCCTCTCCCCCTTAGGTCCACCTCAGAGTTAGCCTTGAGCTACTGTGCCCCGGGGACTTTCTCTGAAGACCCCAACTGTCCCTGGAGTACCTATGTGTCCAGCTGGCCCAAGGTCAGTGAAAATGGCAGGAATACCATCCAAGCTCCTGAAAGGCTAGGCTCTCTCTGAGGGAGGGGATAAGAGAGCCAGCCCCTAAAAGCCCGTTGAGATCTGAGAACAGGGCTTTGCTGGCTACCTGAGGCTGCCATCAGGGAATCTCCTCCTACAGAAGGGTGGGGGAGGCTGTGAGCTGGATCCAGGAAGCTATGGGAGTGCAAAGGGGAACTCCAGGGAGGGAAGCAGAGGGGTCAGAAGTCCAGGGTTAAGCAGCTGCTTCTGTCCCTGTCCGGGAGGGTGTCTGTCATCTCTGTGCCCTTCCTGCTGTCCTCTGGGTGTGGGTATCATGCAATTGGCTGAGGTAACCTTCCTTCAGAACACAGGCCTTGCTTCCCTTATCTCCCCCTCCCTCTCCGTTTCCTGGGTTTTGCTTCATTGTTTCTCTTCTTACAAGAAAAGAGCCAACGACAAGCACCTGTCTCTCAGGCTCACGCTGAGTCTTTGCTGCTGTGGGTGGTGAGAGGTGTGGGAGTGGGGAGGGGACTCTCGGGAAGTGGGGGTCCGGGGTGGGAAGGGGAGGGAAGGCAGGATTTCTGCTCCCAGAGGGCAAGCTAGCTCAGGGCCACCCCCACGCTCACCCCCACAGTTCCTCGGTCAGGACTCAGACCCCAGCTGCTACCGGGTCAGAGGCAGCTGACCGGTCAGCAGGCGCTTGAGGGCTCTGGCAGCCCTGGTCATGAGGCCCAGTCATAAAAGGAGATGTAGAGGATGTCGCCCCCATCTGACAACATGATTCGGCTCCTGAAGTTTGAGTGTCAGTTGCTAAAGACAGAGGGACCCCAGGGCTCCCCGGGGTGTTCTGTCCAGGCGGTTCACATCAAAGGCAGCCTCTATCTATTGTTCAAATCTAAAGCCTCCTTCCTGCCATCAGACCCAAGGAGCCGGCCCATTCAGCAGAGTGGGTACGGACCTTTTAAACAGGAGAGCATCCTTGTGGGTCCTGGGCAGGGAGACGCTGGGTGTGGGTACCAGGCAGGGGACAATGAGTGGAGGTCATTCTGGGCGCTGTAAGAGTGAAGTAGATTGTGGGAGGTAAAGGCATCAGTGGAGAGGTCAGAGGCAGGCTGGGAGGTGAGGGTGGGTGGAAACCCAGCTTTCAGGTGTGGGGAGGCAGCAGCACACCTCCAGGGGTCCTCAGCATGAGATGCTAAAGGTCAGACAGGGCCCGCAGGCGACCTGAGGGCATGTTTGTTGCTGAGGGGTGGGTATTTTGTTTTACTTATGCTGAGTCAGGGGGGTCTCACTGTGTTGTTTTGGTTGGTCTGGAATTGCAACAGTAGACCAGGCTGGCTTTGAACTCACAGAGACTGACCTGTCTCTGCTTTGGAGTGCTGGGATTACAGGTGTGTATCGCCACACCCAGCCTATTGTTTGAGACAAGGAGTCCAGGCCGGCTTTGAACTTGTTATGCAGGCAAGGAAGGCCTTGTGCTGATTCTCCTGCCTCTACCTCCCAAATTCTGAGATTGCAGGATGAGCTGTCTCTCCCAGCTGGAGCCCCAGTTCTCCCAGGTGGCTCCCTGAAGGAATTAGGAGGCCCTGAAACCGCTGAAAAGGGACAGGAGATGACCAGATGACTGGGGGCGGGACCTGCAAGGAAGGTGTTGCCTAGGGGCCTTCCTGGCCGAAGCTGGAATTGGGGGGCAGGGGGCCGTGGAAGCCAACTGGATCAGCAACTGCTGGCGGACACCCCAAACCACGCTGGCGGACACCCCAAACCACTGAGGAGAGCTCTGTGGTATTTCTTCTTTGCACTCCCACCCGTCTCCAGTCAGCAGCCTCCATGGGCAAGACTAACAGGAAGGCAGGACGCCCAGGAAGCCAAACTGCAGGGATAGCCGATGACAGTCAGGCCAAAGCTGCAGGGATAGCCAATGACAGTCAGGCCAAATGTGGGACTGGAGGCACAGGGATGCGGTCAGTGCAGACATCCCCAGAAATGGAAAGGAGAAGTAGGAGGGGGAGGAAGAAGAGAAAGAGGAAAGGAAGAGGAGGAGGAGGAAAAGCAAAATGTAACTCTACCCTCAAACACATTGTAGAGCTAAGAATGATTTTTTGACTTTAGGCTTCTAATCCCCCTGCCTCCGCCTTCTAAGTGGTAGGTGTGTACCACCATCTCCAGTTTATCTGGTGCTGGGGTTCAAGCCCCAGCTGGTTAAGCATGCTACCTGCTCAGTTACATTCCTGGCCCCTGGTTCTCTGGAGCAGCCTCCCTCAGTGATTGCCTGGATTTACGAGGCTCGATCACACGCCAGTCCACATGTCTGATGTGTGTGTGTGTGTGTGTGTGTGTGTGTGTGTGTGTGCGCGCATGCACGGGCAGGCACATGTCCACATGTCTGATGTGTGTGTGTGTGTGTGTGCATGTGCGTGCGCACGCACGGGCAGGCACATGTCCACATGTCTGATGTGTGTGCAGGCACATCTGGTGTTGAGGAGTCCCGGGTTTCTCCAGCTCCTCCACAGGCTGTGGCCTCTGTTCAGCCCTGGCTGGGGGTGGAGGGGGGTAGAGTTGGAGCTCAGAATTGCTGGGCTCCTGTTTTTAGACAGACCCTCCCATCACCTCACCTCTCCTCCATAGGGAAATGGACTTGTCAGAAACACGCTTGTAGGACACAGAGAGGAAAGCTGTGAGCAGGCATGCAGTGGTTATGACAGCAGCTGGTTAATATGGAAAAGGGGATCTGATGACTGCTTGGACAGGCGGGGAAGTACACAGTCAATCAGAGCCTCCTGGAAGGAAGACAAAGTATGTGTGTGTGTGTGTGTGTGTGTGTGTGTGAGCGTGTATGTGTGTGAGCATGCATGTGTGAGCGTGTGTGTGAGCACGTGTGTGTGCGCATGTGAGCATGTGTGTGCATGCACGTGTGTGTGTGTGTGTGAGCACGTGTGTGCGCGTGCATGCTCACACTGTCAAGACAGCATCGGCAAGGGGATGGGCTCACTCGCCACTCAACCAGGAGACCCAGGTTCTAATGGTGGGCTGCATCCACGGAGCAGGGTGTTTACAGGGGCTCTGAACTCCATCCCATCCATTACTGCCTCTGTGGTGGCCCAGGTGCCACCAGTGTCCCCAGCCAGGGACTGCTTCCTTCCTTACCCACCATTTGGGAGAAATCCAGTTTTTCCTGGGTTCCCTGCCAAAGTGTGGTTCAGAGGATCCCTGAGGAATTCTCACACATTCTCCAGTCATGGCAGCGGCTCTGCCTACAGGTGCCGTGCCCACCCACTCCCTCACACCCCCAGAGAAGGAGGCATTTCCAGGCCAATGGCTTTCTCCTCCAAGCTGGCACAAAGGCTGAGTTTCCTTCATTCCCAGTTTTGTGGGTGGGGTGGGTGTTAAGCCAACTTTCCTTAGTGTTTGTCCTGTGTAAAAACAAAACAAAACAAACAAGACATAAAGAAACATGGCCGAGGTGCTGGAGTCTCTGGACCCTGGATCTCCCCACTCTCTGCCAATTGGGTCTAGCCTCAGGTAGGATCCCCCTCAGTTGGAAGCTCATGCTACAGCCACTGACGTCCCTGAGAGTGCCCGTGGCCAGAATACAGAGCCCTCCTTCCCCATCCCTCCTTCTGCTGAACAGAAAGGCAGAGTACCAGAGAAACCACAGCACTAGGGGTTACCCTGTGCAGGGTGTGGGGACGCATTCTCGTTCAAACCACCGCACTAGGGCTTACCAGCTGCTAGCCAGGGCACTTTGAGCATTGAGTAGATGATAGGACAGAGACAGCTGCCCAGTATGTACTCAGTAGGGTATATGGTTTGTATACTATAATATGTATACTGAAGTATGCGTGTACCATATAGCGTATATGGAATGTATGCTATAGTGTATATATGGAGGTGCTTCATATATGATAGGCCCACCCTGACTCAGTTGCTTCAATTGTTATATAAGAAGTTGGGGGAGTCTCACTGTCCTGAAGGCTTTGGAGGTCCCTCCCCACTCTTCTCCTGGTGACATCAAGAGCTCAGGAGGGACCAATCCCAACACAGTGCAGCACACAGTGCAGTGGAGCCCTTGGCTATCAGCTCTCAGTCTCTGGAAAGATGGGCTTAGGTCCAAGCTCTCTGTTGCTGGCTGTCCTGTGTGTTCCTTCACTAAGGCACAACCTCTCTGTTTCCTCCACTGCTGAGGGCAGATGTGAGATGTCTCCCGATTGGCCACACTCGATGCAATGACTGTGACACGTTTTCCAAATGGGAATCATCTTCCCAGAGGACAGAGCTGCCAACAGCTGGCTGGAACACAGAGCAGGCGGGGCTGGGTACGCTCATGGGCACTGGGAAGTCACCGGGACACGTGTGCATGTGGGGGGCTTACAGAGGCTGCCTATGTACATCACACCTGTGTGGGACCGTGTCCCTGCTCTGTCACTCTGGGCCAGCCTTAGAGTGACAGTGCCCCTCAGGCTCAGCTCAGTGTCCTGCATATGGTGGTGCTTAAGAGCCTGTGAGATAGAGGAGTGGGCTTGTGGTTTTTTGATTTTTTGATTTAATTTATTTATTTAATTAATTAATTTATTATTTATTTAATTTTTGGTTTTTTCAAGACAGGGTTTCTCTGTATAGCCCTGGCTGTCCTGGAACTCACTCTGTAGACAGGCTGGCCTCGAACTCAGAAATCCACCTGCCTCTGCCTCCCAGAGTGCTGGGATTACAGGCGTGCACCACCACCGCCTGGCTTGGGCTTGTGGTTTTATAAAGCAAGTTAGAAGCTGTGTGTGGTGGCACACACTCTGGAAAGAGAGCCTTCAGAGGCAGGAGGATCTCTGTGAGTTCAAAGTCAGGACTTGTTTACATAGTTCCAGGCTAGCCAAGTCTACATTATAAGACCCTATATCAAACCAAACCAAACCAAAAAAAAATATGCCCAATTTGGAGTATGTGCGCATTTGTTTTACTATTTTACTGGGTTCTTACATCTGTACCTCCCTTCCAACCCCCCAACACTAGACAGGAGAGGAGGAAGATCAGAGGGGAGGGGGGCACAGACCTCTATAGGCCCAACTCCCTGTTGGTTAGGGGCATCGAGTTCCTTTGGACCAATCCAGTCTTCTTCTCATCAAACCCCAACAGGAACCAGGAGCAGCATGGGGGAGCAGCAGCCCAGCCTCCCCTCCCCCTCCCCTCCTTTCCTCCTCCTCCTCTTGGAGCACCTCCCACCCCTCTCAAGGCTTTGACAATTAGTCCTTCTCCAGAGTCCCCAGAATTAAACTATTTGCCACTGGCAAAAATCCCTCCCCTCCTAGAGAACGAGACAGTCGTAGTCGTAGTCGTTATTGGCTGCAGACAAACTGAAACAGCCCCATATCCCATACCTGGGATTAAAACAAAAACATATTTGCATAACATTCCTGGGTGTTTAAAAAAATCAAAAATCTCACTACAAGCAGCTGGGAGTCAGCCTGGGGGCGCCTCAGCAAGAGGATGGTTTCTGTGTGTTCCGCTGTGAGCTCACTCTGGGGACACGGGACAGGACCCCTACAGCTAGCTACCTTGAAAGGGAGACCAACGACCGGCATCCAGTTGGGAGGCCAGAGCTCAGGCCCTTCAGGGGCAGGTGGCTCCGCGCGGGGTTCCTAGAGGAGGAGGCAGGTAGAGCAAGGTGCGGAGAGACAGCTTCTCACAGCACGCATTCAAACACGCGATAAATTAATGTAATACATTTTAAAACGAGCTCTTATCTTCTAGAGACATCATGGATGTTTAATCTTCACAGTCAGCCTGACTGGATTTACATCTCTTGGGTTTGTCTCTAATGCTGTCTCCAAAGATCATTAACTCAGCAGAGAAGACCCTCCTGATGTGGGCGTGGCCATCCCACAAAGAAAACCCTCTGGATGTGGGTGTGGCCATCCCAAGGAGAAGCCCCTCCTGATGTGGGTGTGGCCATCCTATGGACTGAGGTGCTGACTGAATACAAAATTACAGAAAGTGAGCACCGGCCTTCATCCCTCTCTTCATCCCTGACTGTAGCTGGGATGCCTAACATTCCTGCGGCTGTGCCTTCTCCACTGTAGTGTACATACGCCTATCTGTCCAACTGTCTACCTGTGATCCAAAGTAAATCCTTGAGTAGTTTCTGTCAGGCGTTTGTCACAACCACAGTCACAAACACAGTGCTGAAACTGGCAGAAGAGACGGTGCACTGCTGGGATTCGCTTCAGAATAACGGGGGGGGGGGGGGGGGGAGGGCGCAGACACCATAGGTGTCAGGCAGTGACTGACAGGTTCATTAGATTATGATTTCCTATACTGTTCTCTTCAGTTGTTTGTTTGAAGATTAAAAAAAACTGTGGGGGGCAGCTTAAGACAGGGTCTCCCTGTATAGCTCTGGCTGTCCTGGAACTTATTCTACAGACCAGGCTGGCTTTGAACTCAGAGATCTGCCTGCTTCTGTCTCCTGGGTGCTGGGATTAAAGGTGTGTGCCACTACAAGTTTTAATTCTGTATACACTGTGGGTATGTGCTTGTGCGTCAGATGCCGCTGGAGCTGAAGTCACATGCATTTGTGGGAGACACACTGTAAGTGCCAGGAACTGAACTCAGGCTCTCTGCAAGAGCAGGGTCCGCTTTTAAACAAGAAGTCATCTCTCTAACCCCATTCCTCTGGTTTTTTAAATTCTCCATTAAAAAAAATATATTTTGAAAAAAAACGTAAGCCTGGTCTGGCAAGATGGGTCAGTGGGTCCAGCCTGGTGTTTCGTTAGTGCATCTGTGACAATTCTAAATTCATTTAGGGGTTGCAGGTAGGGGGAAAACAGAGCGGTGAGCAGAGGCTCTGGGAGAAAGGCAGGGTGTGTGGTGGGTGGCGGAGTGGGGGGTCAAGCGGGCCCCGGCTGGCTGAGCGGCTGCCACGGCTGGTTCCTGTCCCCTGTGCGTGACCGGACATCTCCATTCCCACCTGTGATCTAGTTCCACCTGCCGGGTCCCATTAGCAGGTGACAAGCGTTCGTTCTTCAGGCTTTGGGGGAGGGAGGAGAGGAGGGCTGCTGTCCTGGGTCCCTTCCCTGCAGGAAGGGCGCTGATGGCACTGGGCTCCTCCGCCTCACTAGTCTCTGTGGGGAGGGAGGCTCCTGGAGTCACTGATCATCTAGATGGTTTAGGGGTGCAGCGGAGAGGTGGGGAGGTGTTCCTCTCCGTCACTGGAGAATGCCACCAGGCTGTGTAGGCCGAGGAGGGGGAGGAAGGGCTGCTTTAGGAAGAGCAGAGCAGCCTAGAGAGGAAGGAGAGAGCAGAGGATGTGGAGAGCAGGGAAGGCTGTGAGGAGGAGGAGGAGGAGGGAGCACGGGCACGCGGAGGACAGAGGACAGAGTCCGGTGCGGTCACTCCCACTGGCTCTCCACCCCAGGAGGTTGACTTTTCCCAGCCTAGCCTTAGGTCTGTGTCTCCAGGCTACCCTGGGGGCCTCGAGCTGAAGCTCTGGATGTGAGTCAAGGGCTCAGGGAGGGTAGGTGGCCGCTGAGGCCTGAGGCTGAGAGCCCTCGTTACTCACCCCTACCCCAGCCCCTCCGCACTCACCCCTGCTGCAAGCATCTTCACTAGGCCTACAGAGCTTCTCCCGTTCTAGGAAGTCCACAGCCCTAGGAGGCGCCCAGTCACTACAGTAATCCCGAGAAGGCAGGGAGGTTTCACCACGAGGAGCTGCTCAGCCCTGGCCCACCCTTGGGGAAACAGGCCTAGAATTGGGCTCCTGCAAAGTCACAAATGGTCTGTGTGACTCAAGGTGAGTTGCTGACTTCTCTGAGTTAATTTGTTTGCTTGCTGGTCCCCTAGACCAGGTTGATATGGATAAATAGTGGGGTTCAGGGGGGAATGTGTGGTTGGGATTATTTCCAAGTTCTTGTGTCCTGGAGAAAGAAGTTGGATGGATAAAGAGAAAGAAAAAAGAGGGGCTGGAGGGATTGCTCAGTGGTTAGAGCACTGGCTCTTCTTCCAGGGTTCCTGAGTTCAATTCCCAACACCTACATGACAGCTCACAATTGTCTATAACTGTGATCCTATGGAATCCAATGCCCTCTCTGGTGTGCAAACGTATACACATAAACATGTACATAATACCCAGATACATAGAATACATAAATAAATCTTTAGCCGGGAACCACCACCTTTAATCCCAGGATTAGGAAGGCAGAGGCAGGCAGCTGAGTTCAAGACCAACCTGGTCTACAGAGCAAGTTCCAGAACAGCCAGGGCTATACAGAGAAAGGTGAGATACACTTCCAAGGGAAAGGGTGGGTTGAAAGTAGCAAGGTTAGCCACCCAAGGGCTCCCCACAGTCAGTGCAACTTCCTGGCCGTCTGCATTCTGCACAGGCTTTCTTTGCATTTGCATGTGTACATGCACTCAGGAGCCAGCTCTACCTGTTCCGTGGCCTTGGTGGTAGTGGCTGCAGGGTGTGGAGTGTGGGGTGGGGACAGGTTCCAGTGTCCTTCTTGGCAAACTGCTTTTATAAACTAATTATGCAGCTGGTGCAATAAAATAAAATAAAATAAAATAAAATAAAATAAAAGCCTCTCAGAGCTCACCCTCTGCCTTGTGTTCTGGCCTCAGAGGGTGAGCTAGAACCCCTTCCCTGAGTGGCAGGGCCCTTGAGGGTGACTTCGTTGAGAGTTCAAAGGCCTTTCTGGGCCTGCCTGGTCCTCTGCCCCCACCTTGGCTTCTGCCTCAAATTCACCTCTCTCTTCCTTGTATTACAAGAGAACTATCAACAATGATGCTTTTCTATCAAATGCTATAAACTTTGTGTTTAGGACAAAGAATTAAAATCTCTGTATCTCCCCCATTTGCATTTTATGTCAACGTTTAAACCCCTCACACAGCAAACTCTGTTTAGTTCTTAACTATTCTTGGGCTCCTGCTGCAGTCCAGGGGTTGGATGGCCTGCGACCTCCTCCTCTTCCTCCACTTCCTATGTGCCAATCCTTTTTTGATTAGCCGATTGGATAATAAAACTTACTGCCCTTCCTGTCTCAGTGTTCCCTCTTCCAATCGTACCTTGCGGATCAAGAGTAAACTTTGCCTTGTCCGGACACTTCAGTTGGAATAGTTGTAGCTGAGCTGATGCTTGACTTTGTAGGTCTTTCTCTTTTCCACCTTTTATCTCCCTGGTTTGACCCCCTGTCGCTAAAGAGGAGAGGGGAGAGGGGAGAGATTCTTGAATCTAAATTCTTTCCTTTTGTTTCTTTTTTTAGCATGACTACAAACAAACCGTGCACGCACACATGTACATAAGTACACACATGTACATAAGTACGCATATGTACACACACACACACCCCTGAACACCACCTACCCTGCCTCTCTGGGCTTTAGAATTTATCTACCTTTTGAAAAGTTCCCAGAATTCCAAATGTCACACAGCGGCAGAAACTATCTGCAGCTGGCAAAACCACGCCTCTGCTAGAGCCTGAGGCAAATCACAGTCACCTGCTGCAGTCAATTTGAAGCAGCCTCATACCCCATACCTGGGATTAAAACAAAAACACATTCTTAAAATTATTTCTGTATGTTTTTGAAAGAAACCAAAACTTCTGCCGGGCAGTGGTGGCGCATGCCTTTAATCCCAGCACTTGGGAGGCAGAGGCAGGCGGATTTCTGAGTTCAAGGCCAGCCTGGTCTACAGAGTGTGTTCCAGGACAGCCAGGGCTATACAGAGAAACCCTGTCTCAAAAAAAGAAAGAAAAAGAAAAGAAACCGAAACCGAAACCGAAACCAAAAATTCTAACTACAAGTAGTGGTTTCTTTCTTTGCAACCCCACATTGCTAACAAATTACACTTCATCTCCTTCCCTCTGGGCCTTCTGGATCTCTGGACTAGCCTGAGCACCCAGCCCACACTAGCCCTGGAGCCCAGGCAGGCTTTAACTGTCTGGCTGTGGAGCAAGCCCCCCAGAGCTGGTGAGCCTCTAACAGAGCCCAGGGGCACATCCAGCAGCCCCCCCGCACCCCCCCATCCAGCAGCTCCCCCCCCCCGCAGCCCCCCCACTGGGTGCATCTCTGTGGACCAATCACCTGCAGCCAAGAGGCAGGATCAGAGATACAGCCCTGTGGACAAAGAGGGACCAGAACTTTTAGGTCCTCCTCTGCCTCCTGGCCTGGCTTTATTAAAGCTGGTTCTCCTCTGTCCCACGTCCCCAAGTCAGTAGCGCACTGCCTGGGGACAGCTGCCCCTCCTCCCCTGACCCTACTGGCTTGCACATCCTCCACAGCCTTAGTTATTGTTTGTGAGTCAGTGGTTGCCAGCGGCCCCAGTCGGCCTCAAACTCACTGTAGAGTAGATGCTTTGAACACTTGATCCTCCTGCCTCCACCTCCAAACACTGGGATTACAGGCGTGGCTACCACATCTGGCCTGTTTGGTTTCTGAAGCAGGCTCTGGCTATGCAGCCCTGGCTGTCTTACTCAAGGTCCTGCTAGTCTGCCTTCTGGATGCCGTGATGCTCCCGTGTGCCACTGGCCCAGATCCCAGCATCCTCCTGATGCACCCACCGGTGGGACTCCTATCTCCATGATTTGCAGGGCTCCATGGAAAGCCTCGTGGCTCAGAGATTTCACCACCTGCCTTTCTTGGCTTGCCTCCAGGGCCTTCCAACCCCCTCCCATCCTCAAGGCCACAGGAGCCCAGGCTTCTGGTCCGGTTCCTCAAATCCACATTCGCAGCTTTTCTTCAGGTCCCGTTCCCACTGTGCCCTTGGCTGGGGTCCTTCAAGGCTGACAGGAAAAGCCTTCTTCCCTCTGGCTGCCTTTCCCGGCGGCAGTGGCGGTTCCTCAGGTGGAATTAATCACCACCTGTGTTCCCATTGTACCTGTAAACACTTCAGAGTCGCCGGCCACCCGTCTATTAAGGCTGCTTTATCTGTCTTGCCTCCCAACTGTGGCTCTTGTGTTCAGACAATGGAGACTATCTGATTCATTTAAAATTTTGCCCTGCACACAGTAGGCACAAGATACGTGCTTGTTATGTTGAATAGATTAATTGCCATTCACATCATGCGTGAAGTGCTGGCTTTCTTTTCAAATGATAGAAATTACTAAGAAAATATCCCCTCCTCCCCGCTGTTTAAAGTCCGTGACAATACCTAAGTGGATAAACGGAGCGGAAGTCCCGCCCCCTGGCTCCCCAGCTGGAGCCTGGGCAAGGCCAGGAGCTTCGCTTTGGTGCCAGATTCTCCTAAGAGGGTCCCAATCCGTCCCTTCAGCAGCATCTGCAGTCTTACAAAGGCAGGTTCCTAGCCATAGCCCACAGGATGAGTCCAGTACTTTGGGGGCCCAATAGTCTGCAAACAAGCCTCAGGATGAGGCCACTTGAGGTCCCCAGACAGACCCAGCTCCATCTGTCCTAGCTTTAGGGCTCAGCCTGGGCTTTCCCCAAAGCAGGAACCCTGTCATAGAGCACACACAATGTACTGGAGCAGAGCCCCCAAGTCAGCGCATTTCCCCAGGCTCCTTCCTGCCGCTCTCTGCTTCAGCGGTTGTTGGGGAGCTGCCTCTGCCTGGCGTAGAGACAGGGTTCTCTGGCCAGGACGGCGACTTGGTCTGGAAGGCTTCTTGGTAGAATGCTTGCCCGGCAAGCTGGAAGGCCTGGGCTCCCCCAGAACACGCGGAGCATGCGTGGTGGGGCTGGAAAAAGGAGAAGAATCAGAAATACACTATCCTTGGCTACACAGGGAGTTTGGGGCTCAGGCAGGTTTGATAGCCCATTCATGCCTTCAATTTCCACACTCAAAAGTCAGAAGCAGGCAGAGCTCTGTGAGTTTAAGGCCTGCTTGTTTGACATAGGAAGTTCTAGGCCAGCCACAGGTACATAGCAAGACTTTAGCTTAAGGGGGTGGAGGGTGGGGGTGGAATCTCTGATTTTTCGAGCAAAACACACCAGCTAAAATAAAACGGCATTCCTCCCTACAACTGTGTTGGTGCTGCCTTAGCTCACATTCTGGGACAAAGAGACTCTTCTGGGGAGACAGCACCAATTTTCAAAGAGGGAGGAGACCCCAAATGTTATCAAAGACTTTCATTCATTCTACCGTATAAGCTTTTTTTTTTCTTTTTGAGGTTCTGAGACATTGAGCCAAGCCGTTTGTACGCCATCCGCCCAGTGTTTGCCATGCAGAACAAACCACTTCCCATCAGGTGCCTCCCGTTTTGCGCATTAAGGCAGAGGAACAAAATCTACCTCAGAAACACACTCTCTCAGGAGAGAATTGTAACAAACGTCCATTAGGCACCGTCTTTGCTGGGCACGCTTCCAGATGCCGGGTATACATCGACCAAGAGAACTGACGTAAACAACCAGCCTGTTGGAGTTTACCTTATGCTGGGCAACACACACACACAAACACACACACAAATACACACACATACACACACATAAACACACACACACACACACGAACTAAAATACTTGGCGAGAACCAGGATGAGGACGGAGGACCAGCTCTCCGGGCTAGGCCCTGCAGGCACGTTGCTGGGCACTGAAGGGGCTTCTCTCTGAAACAGAGCAGACCACCACAGGGATGAGGTGCCATGGATGGGGGTGTGAGCTGGCTTCAGGTGGCTCAGGGCGGGGGAGACAGCGGATCAGGGACTTGGAGCACGGGCTGGCTGGCTGGCTTTTGTCAACGTGACACAGTCCTAGATATATCTAGGAAGGGGTTCCCCTATGAGAACATGCCTACATCAGACGGGCATTGTCCAGGGCATTTTCTTAATAAATGATGGCAGAAGGGCCCAGCACAGTGGGTGGTGCAGTCCTGGGCAGGTGGTCTTGGGGTGTGCCCTGGGTGGTGTCAGCTGAAATACATTTCTTCTTCCCCAAGTTGCTTATGACCACAGTCTTCATCACAGCACGGGGAACACCAGCTAAGACAAGGGGCTTCCTAGAGAAGTATTAGTGATAATACCTAGCCGCATGAGAGGGAGGGAGAGAGGGGGCACCCAGGTCTGAGGGGGGCAGACTCATCTCCCTCATCCCATGCTGTGTCTAGCCTGAGCTCAGCAGACATTGAAGGGTCAGAGACCATTCCTGTTTGCAGTGCTGTGGGTGAAACGCAGGTCTTCCAACACTCACTTTTGTGCACATGCACACATACATGTATACATGCATGCATACGTACCACGCACACACACTCACACACAGATGGACATATACTTATGTGCTTTTCCAGATAGAAGTCAGGTGCCGGAACAACAGAGTTTCTTGTGCTTGCTCTGTAGCCGCCAGCAGCTACATGTAAACCGGGTTACCTGTTGAGAGAATTTTGGGGTCATAGGGAAGAGAAGCGAAAAGAAAGTACGGCCAAGTCAATGTTCACTGATCAAAGCCGTCAACTTTAATGGCGCCGGACCTTTTAACAGTTCGGGCAAACCCTTCCCCCCAGACTCCAGGCTGAGTTCCGGTGGAAGTTGTCTAGCTTCTCTTGGAGGTCTTCGTCTTGACTGCTCCGGCAGCTGGGTGGGTCACCTGTTTAATTCAGGACTCCCTATACCTGGAGGAACAATGAACTTGACCTTTACTACGTGCACTCCACCCTAGGTGGAGCAGGATCCTGGCTAACTGGGAGAAGTTAACCTTGACCAAAGTCAAACTCTGACCAAGTGCAAGACTGCCCCAATATGGCTCTGTACATGTCCTCCCTTTTTTTATTAATTTGAACACGAGGAGGTAGAAAACAAGTGGATAAATATCCTTCATAAGAAGGCGGGCCTTAACCAGGAGGGGAAGCATTGACCGTAATTCCTCTTAAATATTGTATAACGTCTTTTTCAGAGGAGGGGTAATAGGCTCCCTTATTATTTTAAGGACAGCCTCTCGACGTTAACCCCTATGCAATTAGGTGTACTTCCTGGGGACTCAGAAGCAGAAATTCACCTCCCCATGCAGTGCTTTGCCTCGCACGTCTCGCTGGTACCCATGTTTGTTCAAAAACAAACACACATAGATCTGAGTTCTATGTGGCTCCCTCTTTGGAGATCCACTTGTGTAAGTTTTGAAGCCAGGGGGGTCTGCAAGTGTCTTTAACAGACATGTAATCTCTCCATCCAGGTGAGCCTGGGTGGAGACAGCCAGTCTGCTTAACAGACAAGGTCAAGAGTTAAAGGTGGAATAGGATTAACTTGTCCCAGAAGTATCCAATTCAGTTGTAAATTAACAACTTTAAGGACCCAAGGCTTGGCCTCTGAGGTGGGAGAGGTAGCCTTGTGAATCAAGAGATATGCTGTTACTTCTCAGGAAAAGTGGAGACTATATGTTAAATTAACACAGCTGGCTGAAGATTGTTAGCCATCTTCAAAATTGGAATCTTCAATATTGGGATTATTTCTAGACTAGTCTATGGTTAAGTCAGCTGAACACAATAAGGAGAAGAGTCATTTTAACTCTTTAGATTAATTTTTCCTAAGCTAGCTTAACAGTCTCTATTTTCTGTCCCACAAAGTCTAAAAGCTTGAAGCTAGGCAATTTATCTAACCTGGGACATTTAACAATTGAGGTAAGTCAAGAACATATATCCAATATAGCTCTTATGTTACCATGGTCTGGGCATTCAGCAAGCACAGTCAGCATATCTTCTGCAGCATTCTGTGGAAAAAACAGAGGACATGCCTTCTCCCCCAATATTAAATCAGGATCATGGCATATGTTAGTAAGTGAATTCCTTCATTTCACCTAGACATCAATATGCCTAATTACAAGATGTCATATACATTTAGCAAGGAGTTTCTTGGCATCTAAATTTTAAAATTTTCTTAAAAACATGCAAGCATAATTTAAATTATATGTACAGGGACACGATTTCCCCTCTCTTCTTTCTTCCAAGAAGATATTGTTTTATTAATTTAAGTTGGAACACAAAGTATAAACCATAACATAGGCAATAACTATGTAATTATATAAAATATAGTTGCTTTTTCTGTTAGAGCAGTTGCAACTAGACAGCCTAAAAATGAATCATTAGTCACATGTACATATTTTTTTTTTAATCTTTTAAATTAGAAATATGAATATCATTTATCTGTAATAACTAAGTCCTCTAGGATTAACACCATTACGTGGTAGAGGTAGAAATTGAGGACATCAAGAACAAATCTTTATAATTTGATGTGCACAAAATATAAAATTATTTCAAATACCTAAAGGACAGTCATTTAGAGAACATATCCTTTGTTCTTAGAAATTTGAATCACATTTGTATAAACTGTAGAAATTAAGAATTAGCAGTATTAAAAATGGACCAATTTTAAGCAATTATAAACCATGAGCTATGTATATCTACTATTATTAAAAGCTTGACCTTTAACATCTTAAAAATAGCTGCTATAGCACCCAATTCAGGTATCTGTGTTGAAGCAGGGAGAAACTTAAAGGAATAAACATGTGATCTGATAGTACAAATTATCTTTTGGATAACAATTATTAATTTTGCCTAAAAATGCTTGCCATGTAATAGACCAACCATTAATAATAAATTTGATTGTTGCTTGAAGCAAGGAACAAACGTTTCCTACCTTGAAAACAGAGGTTTAAGACCTTCTGTGGCAAGCTTAAAATGAGGTAAATATAAGATAAAGCCAATTAATATATCTTAACAACCTTTGAAAGCCATTTACCTAAAAATTCTAAAAGTCTATAGGAGCAAGGGCCTGTAACAAACATTCTATGAACATTATACACTGAAAATTTTAAGATCTTAACTTCTAGTATTGAAACAGAGACAAAACACTTTTTCTCACAAGACATAAGGCTGTTAGCCATTCCTTGAGGCAAAACTTTCTAATGAAATTGTTTTGTTGTCTCTTTAAAATTAGAAGCAAATGCTTTTATAATTATCAGAATGTAAAGCAAAAAAGCAACCCTTTAAATTTACAATAATTTTGTAGGGAGTAGACAGGCCAAATGTTAATGCTTTTATAGCCTCCTTGACCTTTCATAGATTTGAACTGCATTTTAACCCACACCTGGATAAGTCAAAAACCTTTTTTTTTTTTTTTTTTTTTTTTTTTAAAGCCAAACACTCCCTAGGTGGGGCCTGTAAGGCAGAAACAATTTCTCAAAACTTCCTCACTAGCTTCCCCTGAGGCAGCTCTAAGCTTTGCATTAACTCAAATGTAAAATTTTTTTATCTGCCCTAGGATCCACCTTGAGTCCTTGGCAAGGACATTGTATGAGATTCCTCAAATGTAAATATCTTCTAATCTGAATTTTGGAAGCAAATCTCAATTTTAAACAATCTATTTTCTTTAAAATTAATGGCAAACACATATTTACAGCACAAGGTTTGTATGCCAGTTCTTATGTTCAAGTGTATAACAGTGTACAAACATGTACAGAGCCATATTGGGGCAGTCTTGCACTTGGTCAGAGTTTGACTTTGGTCAAGGTTAACTTCTCCCAGTTAGCCAGGATCCTGCTCCACCTAGGGTGGAGTGCACGTAGTAAAGGTCAAGTTCATTGTTCCTCCAGGTATAGGGAGTCCTGAATTAAACAGGTGACCCACCCAGCTGCCGGAGCAGTCAAGACGAAGACCTCCAAGAGAAGCTAGACAACTTCCACCGGAACTCAGCCTGGAGTCTGGGGGGAGGGTTTGCCCGAACTGTTAAAAGGTCCGGCGCCATTAAAGTTGACGGCTTTGATCAGTGAACATTGACTTGGCCGTACTTTCTTTTCGCCGCTCTTCCCTATGACCCCAAAATTCTCTCAACAGGTAACCCGGTTTACATGTAGCTGCTGGCGGCTACATGCTCGGCTGGGCAGCTCTAAGCATCGCACCCAGCACGTGGCCTGAAGCCTGTGCCCAGCTGATGGTGGATGGAGGTGGGCATGGGGGCTGCTCAGGACTGGCTGCGATCTTGCATGGCTGCCAAGTTTGGCTTGCTGACCTGCAGACTATAACTCTCACAGTCTCCCGAGATAGGCCCGGCGCTGGGGGCCGCGGTGAGCTCAGTGGGGTACAGGCTGTAGTGGTCCCAGCTTCCAGCATACCTGCCATGGTTCCTTGCACCTAGGAGACGCTCTTAGTTCAGTGACCTCCCACCATTTCTTCCACACAGATTCAGTACACTGGGCACCTAAGCTTGCCAAGTCCCCCTAGGAGCAGAGAGGGCAGACCTGGGTGTACCATGCGGCTGGGGCAGGGAAACCATGCCAGGGAACCTGGCCTGAGTTCTCCTTGGAAGTGGGGCCTGGTCCCCGGATATGCTACTTGGAACTCAGAGCCCCACCCCCACTCAGTACCAAATTTATCCCGAAATCTGAGGCTTCTTGCATTTGGTCACCCCATGGGCAGTTCTCACAACACTTTAGTTTGAGACAAGGCATCACTATGTAGCCCTGACTGCCTTCTACCTCTATGGTGTGCCTACTTGTGTTGCAATTAAGGGCATGCACCACCATACCTGGTTCCATTTATGGATCCGGGGCCAAGGATGCTATTGCACTTCTCATGTTCCTGCTTCCCCCCCTGAGCTCTGGGATGACAGGCGTGTACCACCATGCCTGGCTCATAAGGTGCCGGGGGTGGGGGGTGAGGGGGTGGAGCCTAGGGCTTTGTGCTTCTAGGCAAGCACTCCACCAGCTGAGCCCCCTCCCAACCCCCAACAATATTTTTTTTTTTAAAGATTTATTTATTTATTGTTATATGTAAGTACACTGTAGCTGTCTTCAGACACACCAGAAGAGGGCATCTGATTTCATTACGGATGGTTGTGAGCCACCATGTGGTTGCTGGGATTTGAACTCAGGACCTTCGGAAGAGCAGTTAGTGTTCTTACCCGCTGAGCCATCTCTCCAGCCCCCCCCAACAATATTTTAAAATGTGTTCCCTGGCTTTACTGCCTCATGCTTTTCCCCACCAAGGCTGAGCCTCTGGCACCCCGCTGGGAGCCCAGCTTCCAACCACTTTGATTTGGGCTTCAGAAGGCAGGCTGTGGCTGCCGCCCTTGTCTGCTGGCCACTAAAGGTAAACCTTGGCCCCGAGTCTCCAAAAATAATTCTCAGTTTAGCTCCAGGACACGGATCCTTCTCTTTGTCTTGCGGCAGGAGGCTTAGACACTAAAGGTGTACAAATGAGTGTTAGGTAGACAAGCTGGGAGCAGCCCTGGGTCCAAAATCCACACCCCATCAGGTCTCAGGTAGCAAGGTTTAAGCAGAAGCTATTCTTTCAGTCATCTTAAAAGTGGGGATGTTGGGCTTACCTGGGAAGGGGCGTCAGCAGCCAGGGAGAGCTGGCTTACGTGGGTGTGAAGCTAGGAGTGGGGTGGCAGCCCAGGGACTCTGCCCTTTCTTTGGAATCCATCTTTTTGTGGCTCTCAGATTTGTTTCTTGGAGCAGAAAGAAAGTGGGGTTTGCTCAGAATCCATAGGCTGAGGGCTTCTATCTCCCCAGGGATGAGTTAGGAGACGTCAGCAAGCAGTGCTGTGTCCACAGAAGCTGGCGGTGGGAGGAGTGGGATCGGGCACTTGTACCCAGAGAGCCAGCTGCCAGCCCCGCTTGACCTGTCAGCTCAGCTCTGTGGATGCCCTGAAGCCATGTCGCAGCCCAGTCAATGTCCTGCTAATTCAGGTCTCTAAGAACCAGCAAGCAGAGTATTGGCCTCCCCACTCCCCAAGGCTCAGAGATGATGCCCGACCTCAGCAGGAGATGCTCCCTTAACCCTGGCTCCCAGAGAGGGAAACGAGCTGGTGCCTGGAGCGCAGACCAGTCCCAGTGGACAGGGTGATATGTCAGACATAGGCAAGGGACCATGGACGACCAGACAGGGGCCCAGGGAGATGGTACAGTGGGTAAGACACTTGCTTTGTATGCACCAGGGCCTGAGTGTGGAATCAGACACTCACATAAAGAGCCAGGCACGTCTGTGCCTGTAACTCTGGCATTGAACGCACAAGGACTAAGAGCCCCAAGCGCGCACTGCACGGCCAGCGGAGCCTGTGTGGTGAGATTTCCGCTCAGCCAGAGAAGCTGTCTCAAGGCAGTAAGCCGGAGAGCAACAGAGGACACCTGGTGTCTTACACATGGATAAGAGTACCCACCCCTTACACTCATAGGCACACACCTTACACTCATGCACATACCCTACACTCATGTGCACACCTTACACTTATGCACACACCTTACACTCATGGGCACACACCTTACACTCATGAACATACCCTACACTCATGTATACACCTTACACTTACCTACACACATCTTACACTCATGGACACACACCTTACACTCATGTGTACACCTTACACTCATGGGCACACACCTTACACTCACGAGCACACACCTTACACTCATGCACATACCCTACACTCATGTGCACACCTTACACTCATGGGCACACAGCTTACACTCATGGGCACACAGCTTACACTCATGAACATACCCTACACTCATGTGCACACCTTACACTCATGCACATACTTTACACTCATGGGCACACACCTTATACTCATGAACATACCCTACCCTCATGTGCACACCTTATACTCATGTGCACACATACCTTACACTCATGTGTACACACCTTACACTCACACGCACACATACTTTACACTCATGTGCATACACCTTACACTCATATGCACACATCTTACATTCACCTGCACATACCTTACACTCGTGTGCACACCTTACACTTATTTGCACACACCTTACATTCATATGCACACACCTTATACTCATGGGCACACACCTTACACTCATGGGCACACACCTTACACTCACGTGCACACATTTTACTCATGTGTACACGCCTTACACTCATATACACACACATTACACTCATGTGCCACACCTTACACTCATGCACACACCTTACACTCATGCACACACCATACACTCATATGCACATGCCTTAAACTCATTCGCACACACCTTACACTCATGTGCATACATTTTACACTCATGTGTACATGCCTTACACTCACATGCACACACTTTGCATCATGGGCACATACCTTACACTCATGCACACACCTTACACTCATGTGCACACACCTTACACTCATGTGCACACACCTTACACTCACATGCACATGACTTATACTCACGTGCACACGGCTTACACTTGCATGAGGGGCCAGCAGGCTGCAGGTCCTGGGTCATTACATTGAACAAGCTGACTAAAGCTATCAGAAGAAATATCATTTAGTGGGAGATTAAAAACTGGTTCGAGCAGCCGGGCGCTGACCTGGAGTCTCAGTTCTTAATTTAATTTCCTTTGCCATCCAAATCAGAGCATTTAAAAAAATATTAAAAGTGGCCGTATTTGCTCAAGGGTTTTTATCATTAATTGATTTGGCCAAAGCTTTCCCATAAGCCACATGCTCTGGAACAGGCTTCTCATTTTAAGCCTCCTGCAGCCCTCACTGAGACAGGGAGGTGCCAGACCTCAGGAGACAGGAACCTGCCAGGGGCCTCCTAGTTCCCACAGACCGGTGAATGTTGCCGTTCCAAAACTGAGAGGGCCATCTCCAGACCTGCACCGAAGTCAGAACCAGGATACTCCGCAGCCTTGGCCTTGCGCCCCACAGAGTCAGCCAGCCTCCTCCCTCAGGTCCCTGGAGTTCACTGAGGCCCCCTGGAGGTGCTTGCGTGCGCTGCAGTCTGCAGTGCTGGCCGTGCGTCCTCACCACAGGGACCAGAGCGCCCCCCATCCCCCTACACCCCACTTAATGTCTTAGGCTGCCTTCTGTTGTGAAGAGCAAGAACCACACCCTGGGAGTTACAGGCAGGAGGCTCCCTTTTGTCCCAGTGGACATCCCAATTTGGATCAGAGGGGTAGGTACAGGGCCTGAGGATCCAGTGGTGGCTTCTTCTGACAGAGTGCAGGGCACTGCGCTGCCACAGAGCAGGGAGGAGCATGCCGGCCTCCAGATCCTTATCTGCAGACAGTGTCCTCCCAGCAGCCTGCAAAGCAAGAGAGTCACCCCTCTGGGGAGCAAATGAGAGGCCTGCACTCCCCTGGGACCCTGGCTTAGAACGCCAAGCAGCATCCCGGAAGGAGGGGACCCTGGCTGCTGTGTGCTGGGGTTCAGATCCCCAGAGACAGCCTCACTTGGGCACACGAGGAAAGCCAAGGGGTCCGGCATGTCAGTGCCAACAGCGTTGCCAAGAATAATCTCAGCTTTTACCAGGCAGAGGAAGAGGAAATAAAATGGGTGCCACTCTCAGAAATGGAATTCTTGACAGCAGTTAAAATTAATGAACTCACAATGCAAGTTATCAAGATAGATTAAATGCTCACACCCGGTGTTGGCTGAGGAGGAGTGGGTCCCACCAAGCTGCCTCCTGTTTATTAAGATGTAAAAATGCACCCGTAGCATTAGGCACTGCTTATGGGTGCGTGCATAGGTAGTAAATATCTAAAAGCACACAGGGGAATAATCCTGAGTGGCTACCCCCGGAGAGGGAGGGGCTGCCTGCTGGGGAAAGGAGGCAGAGGAGCACGATGCTTGGAGATGCCGTTCGCGCGTTCGCGCGCGAGCCCATAAATGTATGCACATCGGATGCATGCGTATTTATTTAATGGTTAGCTTTTCACTTACTATTTCATAATGAGTGAAGGGACACGGCTTGCACCGACGACAGTGTCCCTGGGACGGACGTGCTGTGATTTATGAGCACACCTCTTGTTGTCATATGCTCTGTTCCCCTCCTTTCTCACTGTCTCTATAAATCCAGGTTATTTTCTTGACATAGAAAGCTGGATTGCAGGGGTCCAAGATCTGATTTTTCTGTTTCTTTTCTTTCAAAGATTTATTCTCCTTCCTCCCTCCTCCTCCTCCTCCCTCCCCCCTCCTTCCCCCTTTCCACCTCCTCCTCCATATTGCCCTGACTGTCCTGGAACTCACTGTGTAGACCAACCAGGCTGGCCTTGAACTCAGGGATCCTCCTGCCTCTGCCTCTTGAGTTCTGGTATTAAAGGCCTGCACCACTACACTGGACTTTATGTATATCCCTGTGTGTCTGCCACTTATATGTGGATGGCTACCGAGGAGGCCAGAAGAGGGTGTTGAGTCCCCTAGGACTGGAGTTACGGAGAGCTGTGAGCCACCCAATACAGGTCCTGGGGACCAAACCCCGTCCTTTGCAAGAACAGCAAATGCTCTTGACCACTGAGCTGTGTCTGTTTTCTCCACTTTCCTACTTGTTGTGACAATGCCTGACAGAGGTGGCTGAAGCCATGAGGGGTTCATCTTCAGTGTGGCTCCTTTGTGGTGGGGATGACAGTGAGGAGGAAGATGGAGACAAACGCCGTTATACAGTCGGCTTTCCTTTCCAGCCCACGGGTGGAACAGCTCCGTGAGGTCAGGTTGGGTCTCCCAACCTCAGGCAACTCTAAAACACCTTCAAACATGTGAGCAGAGATGTGCCCTTTAGATGATTCTAAATCCCCTCCAGGCGACAGTCAAGGTTAGCCGTGACCGGTGACGAGGCCCGGCCGGCAGAGCCCCTGCTTGGACCCCGATCTCCGTCGGCCGCTCCGCTCCTGATAAACCGGGTGTGCTTGCTCTCGCCTGTGTCCTCGATGTTTGAGAGGCAGACAGGAGGCTCAGAGTCCAAGGTCATCCTCAGCTACACACCCCTGCCTGAGACAGACCCAAACCCCAAATAAAAACAAGAACAGAAGATTAGTAGGAAGTTTCACTGTATACAAATATGAAACCAGCAAAGAACAAAAGAAAAATAAAAAGGATCAGGACACAAAAAAAAACAGAACCACCAAACTACTATCAGCCTCAAAGCTGGGCTGGCCAGCATTCAGCCTGATTGCAAACTGGAGATCCTCCTGCCTCAGTGTCTCTGAGTGCTAGGACTGCAGGTGTTCACCACTGTCAGGTGAGGCTGTCAGTCAGACACTTTGGGTTTCCAGTGATGGGAACTCAGTTCACGTTGGTCTGATGGGAAAAGCGCTGATTTTTGTGGACAGGCTGAGGGAGGCTGTCTCTAGAGGCACCCAGTGTCCTCGGGGCGCTGCCCACCCCCCACTCAGCCCGGTGAGCATGCTCTCTCCACAGGGCACAACTTGGAGGTTAGCGCTCATACCTGGCTACTTCCCTAGTGCTGTAATAACAAATTTTAACCAATTTGGTGTTTCCAAACACCGGGAAAATCTCCCCCAACTCAGGAAGCCAGAAGTCCGTCCTCTCAGGGTGTTAGCATGGCTGGTTCCTTCCCGTGCTTTAGCGGGGCCATCCCCCCTCGACTCCTCAGCTGCTAGCAACCAGCAGCATTTCCTGGCTTGGGTGATATCTCTTGCTGTCCAGACTCACATCTCCGGGCAGCCAGAGCTCTAAATAGGGTGTCTGCCAGCATTTAGGGCAGATTTGAGAAAACCAGTACAAACTGACTGTTTAAGATCCTTATCTGAGTAGGTTGTACTTATGGGGTCTGGGTTTAGGCAGTGAGTGCACCTTTGGGAGGGAGGGGACTGGTTCAGGGGAAATTTTTACAGAGGCCTGCAGGGAAGGCCCAGAAACACACACACACACACACACACCACAAACACACACACACCACAAACACACACACACCACAAACACACACACACACCACACACACACACACACCACACACACACACACCACACACACACACACACACCACACACACACACACCACAAACACACACACACCACAAACACACACACACCACAAACACACACACACCACAAACACACACACACACCACACACACACACACACCACACACACACCACACACACCACACACACACACACACCACACACACACACCACAAACACACACACACCGCAAACACACACACACACCACACACACACACACACCACACACACACACACACACCACACACACACACATACCACACACACACACACACACACACACACCACACACACACCACATACACCACACACACACACACACACAGGTAGACTGCAGCCAGAACAGAGAGTCCATATTGTTGCCCCCAGCCTGAGGAGTTTTCTTAAAGAACCATTACTCTTATTTACTGTGCATGTGTAAGTCAGAGGAGAGCGTGCAGGGCTCAGTTCTGTCCTCCATGTGGTCGTCCTCTCAAAGGTCCAGCTTGGTGACCTTGGGTCCTCCAGTGGCAGCCCAATGCAGTCTTCAGCTTACTACAGAAAAGGATTTCAGAGAAGCCAGTGTGAAGCAGATTTGGAGTTTATTAAAGACATATTTAAGTACGAGAGGAAAGAGCCGGGCGGTGGTGGTGCACGCCTTTAGTCCCAGTGCTTGGGAGGCAGAGGCAGGCAGATCTGAGTTCAAGGCCAGCCTAGCCTAGAAAGTGAGTTCCAGGACAGCCTGTCTTGAAAAGCAACAACAAAAGAGAAATCTGAGAATGAGCACGAGAGAGTGCCCAAGAGGACAGGCCTGGGCTTCTCAGAGAAGCACAGCCAGTGTCTGCAGTGGCTGTGAGGGCCTCGCGGTGTTGGTGGCACCTGGAGTTACATCTCAAAGATGGTTAGCACCAGACAGATATCACAGGGCAGGACCAGCAAATGTCTGTGCTGGAACTGTTGATTCTCAGAAGGCAAGAGGCTCAGACAAGCCTCCTGGGTGTGGGGCCTTTCTCTCCATGCCCCGATAATTTTCGTCTTTTAAAATGTTTTCCTCCCCCTCTACCCCTGCAGTCTGTCTGTCTGTCTTTAGGCACCGTGTGTGTGTGTGTGTGTGTGTGTGTGTGTGTGTGTGCTGGTGCCTGTGGAGGACAGAGGAGGGCACTGAGATCCGTGGAACTGGAGGCACACACGGCTGTGAGTCACCTGGCATCTGTTGGGAGCCAAGCTTGTCCAGGAGTCCTCTCAAAGGCCCAGCGTCTCTCTCTGGCCCGGCCCTGTGGCTGCTGGCTTCTGGGGTGGGGGTGGGGGGTTAGGGGTCAAATGCATGCCCCTCTGCTCGCATCACAAACACTCCACGGACTGAGCTGCCTCCCACCTCCTTTCCCTGTCTGTCAACCGGGGGCTCCTGGGGAGCAGAACATGTTCAAATATTGACTCACACGCTGTGCTGCCCCTCCCCCCACGCCCAGCCTTGGTGCTCTGCAGTTCCAGGGCTGTTGCAGTCTTAGACAAAGGACGAGTGAGTGACAAGACCCAGGCTGCCACTGTGCTTGCTGGTGGCTCTTGGGCCTCACAGAGTTGGGAGTCACTCTTTTGGGCTGGGGTTTGTGCCTCATGCAGTATTTATTTGGTAATGATTCTTCTAGGTCACCAGGGACGTCTGCTTTCCTAACCGTTCACGGTCCAGCATTTTGCATTGCAGATTTATAACACTGAACTTCATGGTGTGTGTGTGCAGGTGTGTGCACCCTTCTGTGCAGACTGGCTAGACCCGCTGGCCAGTAAACCTTTAAGGCTCCTAAAAAGGGAGCCTTCTCGTTTCTTTGTTACAGGGTTTTTCTCTGTGTAGCCCTGGCTGTCCTCAAACTTGCTCTGTAGACCAGGCTGGTTGAACTCACGGAGATCTGTCTGCCTCTGCCCCCTAGTGCTGCGCGTGTCACCACTGCCCGGCCTGTCTTCCCTTCAGCACTGAGGTCACAGGCACTTACTCCAGACCGCTTATGTGGGTGTTGGGATCTTACCTCAGGTCCTAATCCTCATTTAGCCCATTCACCTTTCCCAGTGGGTCTTTTCTCCAGCCTGTTGATTTGTTTTTATCGAGACAAGATCTGCCTTTGTAGCCCAGGCTGCCCTTCAACTTTGAGCAATCCTCCTGTCTCCGCCCCCTCATGGTTTGGATTGTAGAAGTGGGGGCATAAAGTCTAGATTACTATCTGTTGGCCATGAGCTTAAATGACCTTCATTCTAAATATTTCATAAAAACGAGAAAATGAAGACACCCAGGACACTGGCTCATAAATAAATATATATATATATATATATATATATATATATATATATATATATATATATCCTAGCACGCAGGAGGCTGAGGCAGGAGAATCCAGAGTTTGAGGCCAGCCTGAGCTATCCAGTAAGGCTAAGAAAATGATAATAATTATAGAGAATTCTAGCTATTTGGGAGGCCAGTTCCATGTCTCATTTCTGTTGGTGCCACAAGGATGGATGCGCGCTGAGATCAGGGAAGACAGACCAAGAAAGGCCAAGACTGAGGAAGCTCAACCTCTCCCGTGCCTCCCCCAATGCCCAGGCCCCCAGGGCCCCCCATTGTAGGTGGAAAGAAGGCTGTTTCCTTTGCCTCTGGAACAGGCTAGCAAAGGCTGGCGGCCCTGCTGGCACGGCCGTCTCCCTGTGATGGATGGCGGTGGCTCGAGCTGCTGTTCCAATTTGTTCCCAATTTGGACAGCCGCTTTACCCACAATTCACCTTGTCAGGGCCACAAATCACTGTGGACAACCAGACTTAGGGATTAGAGAAGCCCTAGAAGAAAGGGGCCCAGGGCTGTGGAGGACCCCAGGCTGGGGAGCAGGCCTGTGGGTCTGCTGAGGCTGGGTATGGGGGGGGGGGGGCTCAGTCCTAGGTGCTCCCTCTACCAGGGCCTGCCTGCCTCCTGCTAGCCCTAGGCAGCCCAAGGGTCTAGATGGCACTCCACCCAGGCTTGCCCCCTCCTAGGCCCCTTCATCTTCGGAAGCCAGCAGAGGGTCTTTGACCAGCACTCCTGCAACGCCTCTGGGCTCTGGAGCCTTAGGCTAGTCTCTGTTTCCTGCTCTGTCTTGGGGGGGGTGACACCCCCATACTCAGCTAGGGGAAGCCAGGCTCCCAATCACTTGCCTATTCATTCATTTACCACAAACGCACAAATGGAACATTTGCTACATCACAAGGGTGAGCACACAAGGGTGTGACTCCATTGCGCACAGGAGTCACAGGAGCCCCAAGGAACAACCACGCCGAAAAGACAATAGCTGGAGGAGCAGAGGAGGCCCGCAATGAGACAGCCTCTCTTCGGTCCCTCACGGCTCTGCAGGCTCACCTCTCAGCAAAGCCCGCCTGCTCCCGCCCGCCCGCCCGCGGACACATGGTGTCCCGTCCCTGGCGCATGCCTGAATGTTTTTCCTTTCTGGGAGCCTTCCCTGCCCAGGGCTGGAGCTCGGGCCCCTTTCCCTGCTCGCCCACAATTGGGTTCAGAGTTCATAGTACTGTGATGTGTCCCCCTATCCCCCTCCAGCGCACCTCAAGCAGGCACCTTGCTTTTCTCTAGGGGTATGAGCACTTTCCCTACCGCCAAAGCCGCTCCGTGCCCGACCCTCTCGTCTGTCCACTGTCTGCGGATGCTGATGCAGGAGGGAGCAGTACTGAGCTACACAGCTGCCGTGGCCCGTGAAGGATGACTGGGCCACGGGCGTCACTCTCCCTGCCTGGCAGCCACACTACTGGGTTGAGGGGGTTGAAAGAAGCTGCTGTCCCTTGGAGCAGTGCCCCAGAAGTGTTCTCTCTCTGTCCCAGTCAAGGAAGGCCTTGGAAAGTGGCTGAGGGTGGGCAAGGCTCAAGAACTGGAGAGTGGCGGCTCCGTGACACGGGTGGGCGAGGTCATTTTGTGTTTAACTACTGCACAGGCCAGAACAGGGCTCTGTGCCCATTAGCCTGCGCTCTGCTGAGAGACCCAGCACCCTCAGTTTACCTCTGTGCAGAATGGGCTAAGACACCACGCTTCCCTCCTCCCAGGGAGGCAGAGGGGGAGGGGAGTTCTGACAAACTTCTCTGGGCCTGTGTAACTAAATTTTTTCTCAATAAATGCTTTAACCTCCCAGTCTAGTCTACCACCCACCAGAGGCAGTGGAACAGAAAAGAGGGGGTGGGGGTGGGGAGTGGACCTGTTTAGAAAGGTTCTTCAGAGCAACTCCCATCTGTGTTGTCTGTAAATTGACAGTTCAGGTCAGAGGTCAGCAGGCAGGACAGCAGGCAGGACAGCAGGCAGGTCAGCAGGCAGCAGCAACTCGATCCGCTTGCAGACACTTCACGGATTCACCAGCAGTCCAGTTCGGTAGCATCAAGACAGCAGCAGCCATGGCACAACCCAGCAGGAACAGCCAGGCCTCAGCCAAATCAATTGGCGCCGCCGAGTCAGCAGGAGGGATCTGGATCCCCGGGAACAGCAGGAGAAGTTGTTGGCTGAGACTCTCTCAACACAGCGGCGAGGATCAGCGAAGGCTTGAGACCAGCCGGGTCTGAGAGCAAGCCTCGCCCAGCTGCCACGCTGCCAGGCCAGTTCCTTTTAGCCTCCCTCCAAACATCACACACCCTCCACGGGTCTAGCCTCAGCAAAAGAAGTCTGTCTCAGCTGACATCACGCTGCCTATCAGCCGAGTCCGAGAAAGCGACAAGAAACTGCAGCACACCACTAAAAGATTTTTGGTGCATTTCTCTCTATGGAGTCCCAACAAATGCAGCTCATCTACACAGTGTAAGGCAAACTCATACATGCGTGTCATTAGCAGAAAAATCTTACATCATGAGTCCTTTCACGAGCTTGCTTTAGCAGAACATTCTTTCACCCGTGTCTGCTTCAGGGACACATCCCTTCATGTGTTTGCCCCAGCAAAACACCATCCAACACAACTGGCCTACCAGAGAGCCCTTAAGTTTCAGGCCTGGGAGGCAGAGACCCATCATCCCCCACAGTTGGACAGAGACCTCCCCAGCCCACCCCGCTGGAAGGTTTGAAATCCTGGATATTGAGGCCATCTTGATCATTTCTTCTACCTCCTCCTCTTCTAGTTTCTTATATAGCTTAGCTATACACTCACAGTGTAGCTGAGGCTGGCTTTGAACTCTTGTAGAGTGTGTGTGTGTGTGTGTGTGTGCTCACTGCCCAGGCTTAAGGGCCCACTCTGGACTTCTCTGCTACCTTTAAAAAGATGGATGCTGTCTGTGAGAGGTGCTGACTCCAAGATCCTCAGCACGGTTTCCCAGTCTCCTGTGAATCTCAAGAAAGGTTCCTCGGCCTGCATTGATCACCCTACCCCCACCCCGCCTCGCCCCTGCCCCAGGCTCCACAGCCTAAAAGATTTAGGTGCTTACCCGAAGGCTGCTTCACTGGTAACATCTGGCTGGCACAGGCAAAGCATGGCGGGGGACTGACAGAGCTGCCTCTAGGGCTGGCCGGCCATTTTAAGATAAGAGTTTACCTTACCCCCCCCCCCCCCAGGCTCCCTTCCCTCTCTTCACACTTCAAGGTCTCTCCCTGCCACCGTTTGGTCAGACTGAGTGCTCTCCCCCTTTGCTGGCTTCCTACAGCTTCTAGAAACCTTCTTGTTCTCAACAGTGTCCCCTGCCCCACCTCCTGTCTGAAAGTGTGCCTGTGTGATCCCGTACTGCTCTACGTGAAGCTTACCTTTGGAGACCCTCGGTGGGGTGGGGTGCCCTTGGTTCAGACCTCCCATTCCAGCCAAGCCACATTCTCCCCTACTGTGCAGGCTCGGGGTCACCAGGGCTCTTCCTGGTATTTCAGAGTCCAGTGCACGTGTTTGGCAAGAGCCCCTTCACTAGATACCCTTTATCCCACTCCTGGGGTGGTCGGTCTCCCTCCCCACCCACCCTCTGCTTCTCTGCAAGGCTTCCTTTCCCCTCACCTCTTCATCCAGGTGCCTTTGTCTTTGTCTTCTGGGCCCACATATTCCTGAGAGGGAACCTGCTGATGAGAGGCTTCCTGTTGTGATAGCATGGGGGTGGGGGTGGGGCTGGAACCCCAGGAACTGAGTTTTTCTCTGTGACTGTAGGCTCAACCACAGGCATACCGGCCCAGGGGAGCTGCCTCAGGCTAACTCAACCCTCAGGAAAAAGATTTCCTTGGCTGACAGGGCAGCCCATGTCCCAGGCTTGTGCCCCAGAGGCTTGGGCATTCCGAGTAATTTACTCTGGGTGTGCAGTCTTCTGGGAAGACCCCTCAGATGGCAAGGGACCATGTGAACCCCACAGCGTTTCCACAAGCAGTGTGTGCACAGATTCACACTAGGTTCTGTTCAATCAAAGGCTCTGAAAATCCTTTTACTAAGGAGTGTTCTCTCTAACTTTTAATGTTTTTCAAAGCCTACTTTTAATGATGGTTCTTAAATGCTTTAACCTCCCCTGTGGCCCACCACCCGCCAGAGGTAGTGGGAAAGAAATGATATGGGGCCAGGGGTGGGTGGGGGGAGTAGACCTGTTTAGAAATTGTTCTTTGGAGCAAATCTCTTCTCTGTTGTCTGGAGATCGGCAGTTCAGTTCACAGGTGAGCGGGCAGCGACAGCTCGATCCACTTGCAAACTTCCCGGATACACATATCCCAGTTTCGTAGTCGTCTGGATAGCTTGAGTCAACAGTGGTGGCAGGACCTAGCGGAGACATCTAGGCCTCAGCCTAGGCACAAGTCAGCAGGAGGGACCCGGAGGGAGGTCAGGAGCAGTCCACGGCTGCCTCTCTCAGTGAAGTGACGATCAGGGAAGACTAGAGACCAAGGAGCATTTAGCTATGCAAGCTCAGCCCGTCCCTGTGTCCTGAGTCGTTCTTATACTCCCTTCCTCCACGGGTCCGTCTCAGCACGCACGCGTGCTCGTCTGTCTCTGCTGAGCTCACTCGGCCAGTCAGCGAGTCCACGGAAGCTGCCCGGCAGCGCACCCGCCACTGGAAGTTCTTTGGTGCATTTCTCTCTATGGAGTCCCGACAAGTGCAGCTCAACTACGCAGTGTAAAGGGAACCAGTACATGCGTGTTGTCAGCGAAGAATCCCTCATTACGTGTCCTTTCACGTGCTTGCTTTAGCAGAACATCCTCTCTCCTGCTTCTGCTTCAGCAAAATGTCTTCAGGAAGACACTCCTTCACGTGTTTGCCCCAGCAAAATTCCATCCAACACAACTGACTTTCCAAAGAACCCTTAAGCTTCCACTTCAGTCCTATTTGGTGTTTTGTTTTGTTTTGGTTTTGGTTTTGGTCAGGGTCACTTGTAGCTCTGGCTGGCTTTGAACTTGCTATATAGCCAAAGCAGACCCTGAACTTCTGATCCTCCTGCCTCCACTTTCCAAGTGGCACAGATCTGAACCACCCTACCATACACAGGGCAGCTCACAGCTGCCTGTGACTCCTGTTCCAGGGGATCCAACGCCCTCATCTTGCCTTTATAAGCATTTCAGGTATGCAGTGCACAACCACACATGCAGACAAACTGTGCGCACGCGCGCCTGTACACACGTACACACACACACACACTGCAGAAATGTCCACAGAGACACTGGGATTCCCGTGGGAGCCCTCCTCTTCTCTCTAGGCAGTCAGTGCCTGGCCTATCAACAAAACAGCACAAAAGAATTCCAGGATGAATTCTAGGACCCAACCCCAAGTGCCCATTAATGAAACTGTCCGGATGAGTGCCAGAAGTCTGTAATTTCATCTACACAACTTTCCAAAGGCGGGACTGAGCAAGCACGATGGTGGACTTCAGGATGGTGACCTGTTGGGTGGGGCTGGGGACAGGAGAGGCCAGGACAGTCTGTGAAGGTCAGCTCAGTTGATGACCAGGGATGGTCAAGCCTATCTGTAACCGTAGCCTGAGTAGCCTGAGGTAGGAGACTGGAGAGAGGTCCAGGCCAGCCAGGGCTACAGAGTCAGACCCTCTTTCAAAAGCCAGGAGAAAAAGGTATTAAAACAAGTAAATTCTATTTTTGGTTCTGGTGTGAACAGATGTATGATTTGAAAAAGACGGAACCAAAGACCTCGGGGCAGACTCGGTAGGTCCAGGGGGACCTCGTCTGTGCTGCACGGGCGTCCTGGGCCCAGAGCCTGGCCTTCTCGGTGCTGGAGGAGCGGCTAGGGGTCCTGAGCAGGGAGGGGATGGGAGGCACAGGCGTCAGGAGCTGCCTGTGGCTCTTCCTCTAGGAAAGACCCAGGTGCAGAGCGGTGCAGAGCTGAGTATAAGAACTGGCTCTTGAGAGCAGATGGTCCCCTGGGCAGGGTGGCAAGAGCCCCCCCCCACCCCACTGTCCCGTGGAGCAGTGATGCACCCCACCATCTCACCTCTGGGCTGGCTCTGAGGGCTTCCCCAGGAGATGCTCTCCTGTCCCTCTCCGGGGCTCTGCTGCCCCCAGCACCACAGGCTGTCCACTAGTCAGTGACTCTTTAGGCCCCTCGCCCTGACATGCTGGGCCCTCAGTTCTTTCTTTGCTGAGGGATCCCCTGGGGGCCCAGCTGTCGGTGGGTGGGGGGCTGGAATCCCAGCAGGCAGGACGACGACAACAGGTGTTTCTGGTTGATTCTCTGCTGAGTACAGAACATAAGTTATTAGCTCCTGGCTTGGGCAGGGCAGCCAGGACCCTGAGTGCCCTTCATAGCCGACAGGGGCAGGACTGTGCTAATTGAGGGCTTAATTAATTTTCCCAGTGGAGGCTGCAGCTGGTGCCTTCCTCTGCCATCTGGCAACTTATCTGCTCCTGGCGTGGTCCCCTCCACTTGCAGGGGGCGGGGTCCCTGATGGTTCTGCATCCTGCCCGCTGTGTCCATTACCCACCCATGGGACATTCCTTGGATCCCTGCCAGGTCCTGGGGGCCTCATTGAGGTAAGAACAGCCTCAGCGTTTCCTGAGCAACGGAATGAGAGTAATGGTGGGCCAGCCTGCCTCCATCTTGGGCTAAGAGCCATCTTATAGTAAAGACAAACTAGGTTCATTCCTGCTTATGATTAAATCTGTTTCTCAAGGACCGGGCTCTGCTCCACCTGTAACCTTAACTACAGGGGATTCTGTAGTGCTGGCTCCAGGAATGACAATCGTGTCTTTGTTTCAAAAATTTGTTTGTAACCATCTTGTAACTCTACCTTTGTTCCCAAAGGTTATGTGACCACCTAGGACTGCCTTGTTATGACCACCTGTTGTCAAAACTACCTTTGCTGATTTGGGTTGGTGGTCTTTCTCCTCCCATCTTTGGGATTAACAGCAACCCTTCAGGTGATTTCTTCTTGCAGAAGGTGCTGCCCCATGACCCAAGCTGGCAAGCAAGGAGCACACAGCCACGGGTGGCCGCTTCTGTCCCTAAGGCAAGGAGGCCAGGCCACTCCTCACAGGCCCAGCTTTATAGTCTATTCTTGACTAGTTAATCTTTTTGGAAAGGTCAGGAAAGAAATGAAAGGGGAAAGGCCAGTCACCCTGGGAATCAACTTCCAGGGGTATAGCAGCGCATTTGTGCGAACAAAAGTTTTAATGGGTTGTGGGAGATTAAAAGCCTCACCTCCAATCCTGGCACTTGGGAGGCAAAAGCAGATAGATATATAAGTTCAAGGCCAACCTGGTCTACAGTTCGAGTTCCAAGATAGTCAAGACTACACAGAGAAACCCTATCTCAGCAAACAACAACAACAACAACACAGGCACACATACAAAACCACTAAACAGATTCGAGTTCACTTTTCTTCTTTTTAAAGATTTATTTATGTGTATGAGTACACTATCGCTGTAAGAGGGAGTCAGATTCCATTACAGATGGTGGTGAGCCACCATGTGGGTGCTGGGAATTGAACTCAGGACTTCTGGAAGAACAGTCAGTGCTCTTAACCACTGAGCCATCTCTCCAGCACCTTCCATTCTATCAAGGTAGGGGACTGACCCTTGGCAGGCTAAATAGAAAAGTATATTTCTTTGTTAGAAAAGTATCTTCCTAGAAAAGTTCATTTCTTGCTTGGCCTTGGGTCGTTGTTGTCGATGGCTGCCACTGCACCTCCTGTGTTAACCTTTTTCTTCAAAGCAATGACAAACCACCTAGTAGGAACTGAGCTAAGTGTGGCTGCCTGGGTCCTGGTCCAGGTCCCTCTGTGGACCTGAGGCTTTCCTGGCCTCGCAGTCTGAAGTAGAACACTGTTAGGGGCCTAGGGAGCATCCAAGAGGCTGAGGAGAGGCTAACACTGTGGTTAGGTAACCAGCCCCTCAGCTGCCTGGAGAACTACAGAAGCCAAAGGAGAAGGCCCACGCAGAGAGCCGGCAGTCAGAGCGCCAGGCCATCTCCTTCTTAGGTCTGCGTGACCAGGTCAGGGCACTTGGGGTCCAGCTCCAGGCTGTGAGGCCCGGCTACGTCATCTGCCCTCCTCTGAACCCCTGTACCACCCAGAATCTGAATGTAGCCTCGCCTGGTATCCTCTTGTCACAGTGCCCAGCCCAAGTTGTGGTCTGGTTCCTGGGTCCGGCCACACATGTCCAGTCCCGGCCTACGGCTAGTCAGGCCCTCCCCATCCTGTCTCCTGATGCCCAGAGCTCAGGACTGCATTTTTCCACCACCAATGCCCCAGTGTCCCCCAGACTGTTCTGTCATCAGATGACACCACAGAGGCCTAGCTCTTCGCTGGCTATAGAAGTGCCCGCCTTAGGCAGAAGCTCAAAGAACACCAGCATGCTGGCCCCCCTCCCCCCACACCTCCAACAGGGCTCACAAAGTCCAGTGTCCTTGGCCCACCTCCCCTTTTCTCCTTCTAGGTTAGTCTGGGTGGTTCTGGACTGGGCTGGGTACGCGTTTCCCTTCTAAATGCCATTTTCCCATCTGGGCACATCGCTGCCTGCTGTCTGCGGCAGCTGAAAATTCTCACATGTCGCTTTGATTTATGGCTCTAGTTAATTCTCGAGGAGACCCGTGAGGTGCCCCGAGCTCAGGGGCCTAGATGGGATAAATCATTTAACAGGTGGTTAAATATTCTCTGAGGTCTGAGGCGAACAGGAAGACGCAGAGGAGGGCCAGGCAGGAGAAGGTAGGAGAAGGCCCAGATGCTTCAGGGGCTGAACCGACCTGCCAGTTCCGGTGGTAGGACCTGGGGCTCTTTCTACCTTGGCCTCCAAGGCTAGTATGGTAGCCAGGCTGGCCCCTAGCAGGGCTGTGTTCCAAATGACATCAGCTGTTTGGTCTGTCTGGAGAAAACCCAGACGCCTCCAGGTGGGAACACTGAGCCCACCAAATTCAGGGCCAGATGCCACTGGGGTGGATCTATGCCACCCTGGCCAGTCACTGTCCCGCCTTAGGGTACACATGGGCTCAGGTGCACAGTAGACTCCAAAGTTGTCTGACCTCTCAAATCTGAGGATGTGGCTCAGTTGGTAGTGTGCTTGTCAGGGACATCCAAAGCCAGGCCTTTGCTCCCCAACACAGAAGCCCACTGTGGTAACGCGCACCCGCACAGAAGCCCACTGTGGTAATGAGCGCCTGCCAGCCATCGATCCCAGTACTGAAGGTAAAAGCAGGGAGTTCAGAAATTCAGGGTCATCCTCAGCTATGTGGTGTGTTCTAGGCCAACCTGAGCTACATGAGACCCTGTCTCAAGAAAATGAGACTCCGGGCTCATTCAAGGCTTCAGGGCCCATGTGCAGGGCCTCCCTCCCTCGCATGGGCCTTCCCTCACTAACATCTCACCTGAACATCAGGCTCCAAGGCCAGCAGAGCCAGGACTGCGATCCTGTTGTGTGAAGCCATGACTGGGCTCTAAGAGGCTGAAGTCTGTCTGTGCAGGCCAGCTGCTTCGAGGCCAAGTGGAAGGGCCCAGCTCAGCTATGGGGCACAGGCCTCCCTCGGAAGCAGGTAGGCAGAACCCTAGAGGCCACCCACTTCACAAGGAGGGTGGGGGAAGAGCATGAGAGATGTGGTGTACCCCAAAACAGAGCCTGTGTTGTCGCCACCCCAGAATGTCCTTCCCTCAGGACAAACGGCAGAGGTCAGGGCGGCCTGGGAAGGCGAGTACAGAAGGACAGTGAACCCCCCTCACCTGCCCATCCCCTTACTGTGCCCCCTCACCTGCCCACCCCCTTACTATACCCCCTAACCCCTGCCCACCCCCTTGCTGCGCCCCCTCACCTGCCCACTCCCTTACTGTACCTTCACCTGCCCACCCCCTTACTGTGCCCCCTCATCTGCCCACCCCCTTACTGCACCCCCTCACCTGCCCACCCCCTTACTGCACCCCCTCACCTGCCCACCCCCTTACTGCACCCCCTTCACCTGCCCACCCCTTTACTGTGCCCCCTAACCCCTGCCTAAGCTCAAAATCTTGTTTCCTCCTGGTCCCTGTCCTCTACCTGTCCAGTGACTTCTGGGTGCTCAGTGAGCCCCGGTGCAGGCTGTTCTGGGGCACTGGCCCAGAGAGAGTGGGCTGTGGGCCTTTTCCAATGACTCGTGGCCCAGTGCTGACCAGGTCAGTGGCAGGGAGCCCTCGGGGTCCCAGAGAGTAATGGGGGGCAGCTGATGGTGTGTTAGCTTTCTGCCGTTGTGATGGACTGCCCCAGGGACAAACAATGTAAGAGGAGAAAAGGTTTATTTTGTCCATCGGGTTTTCAGTCGGCTGCCCCTCTGGTTTCATTGCTACAGACCTGTGGCAATGCAGATCCTTCCAGTGGGTGGGAGGAGAGCTGCTGGAGGGAGGCTGGGAGAGGAGGGAGCACCAGGTCGCCAGAGCACTAACTGGAGGGGAGGGGAGAAGCCGCGAGGAGGAGGGACCATCTGAGGAGCTGTCACCACTGCCATGAGCTGTATATGCCTATAATCCCAGTGTTTAAGAGGCAGATGCAGGAGGGGGACCCTTAAGTTTAAGGACAATTTGGGCCACATAGTGAGACCCCCTACCCCAAGAGGAAGAAGGCGTGGGGGACAAAAATCTACCGTTAAGAGTGCATGGCAAAGGGCCAGCTCCTGCAAGTGGGCTCCAAACAGAGCCTTCTACCTCCTTCCAATGGCCCATGAAGCCATTGTTCACAGATAGCTTTGTTGGCAGGGCAGAGCCCTCACAAGCCATCGCCCCAAAGGCAGCACCCCTGAGCAGTGTGGGGCTGGGGACTGGACCTTGAGCAAGAGCTGTCTGTGCTCCAGACAGCAAGCAAGGACAAACGGGCTGTTTCACACATGAGCCCGCAGTGCTGCGAGAGGCCTGGAGCCTGCAGTGACCCTGGATTGAGCAGCCTGGACCCGGTCCCCAGTCCCACACGTCAAGTGGAGACATGATGGATGTGCCTGTAAAACCTCAAGCAGACCCATCATCTGTAATCTATTTTCTTCGTTTGTATTCTACTTCAGAGGAAAGTGGAGGGAGGGAGGGAGGGAGGGAAGGAGGAAGGGGGGGGAGGAGGGGCCAGGAAAGAAATAGGAAGAATTCCAGAAGGGAAGGGGAGGGGAAGGGAGGGGAGAGGAGGGAGGGAGGGGAGAGGAAGAATTCACAGTACCTGGTGTCCCGAGTTTTCCTGCTGCTTAGAGTGGCTGTGTCACTTCCCTCAGACCCCCAGCTGCAGCATCAAGTTTACATCACTGATTTTCCTCGGGTTATGCAAGGCTGGTCCCACTCTGACCAGCTCAGCGATGAGCTCTCTATAACAGAACTTCTTTCCCCGGTGTGCAGACATGGCCGGCTAAGCCACTGAGACCTTGTTCTCTTCAAAGAAAAGGACTCTCCCCCCCCCTTTTTTGAGGCAGGGTCTCACTATGTAGCCCTGGCTGGCCCAGAACTCGCTCAGTAGACCAGGCTGGCCTCAAACTCAGAGATCCACCTGCCTTTGACTCCAGAACGCTGGGATTACAGGCGTGCGCCACCACACCTTGGGGGAAATGGATTTAGAAGTTCCTTTCCTAGGCTTCATGGCAAGCGGCCAACTTCCTCGATGGCTTGTCTTAGATGCTGCTGGTGTCCCCACACCAAGAGCAACCTCGCACCATCTTCTGTTTGGTCACCACTGGATTCCTTCTCAAGAGTGTTCTCTGGTGTTTTGCTGCACTGTGCTCTCTGTACCTGCCGGACGCTCCAGCCGGGTTCTGTGGGATCACACCCTGAAATCCAACAGTTAGGGTGATCATGCTACAAGACCTGACACCCTTAGTGTACTGACAGTGGCAGAGCGGGAGACCACTGCCATCACTAAATGCTGTGTCTATGCCTGATAACTGGGGCAGCACATTTTTGCTCCACTGAGAGTCCTGTATCCAAATGAAACTTCTGTCCAGGTCTGCTCAGGTATTAATGCCTTGCCAGCATCATAGTCAGTCAAATAGGCCCTCACGATGCAGCTACCCTGACTGCTTTTGGTGCACAGCTTAGACATAAGAACTGTAAAGGAATTTTAGTTCTACAAAATGGCTGCTCTGATCACATCTAAAGACCTTCTAGGTCTGTGATCCTGCTGGAATGCAGACTTGCCCTCGGGCACACACCTTTTAATCCCACTGGCTGGAATCCTTTAGTACACACCTTTAATCCCAAACAATGATGTCTAATTGAGGGGCAGACAAAGTGGCGAATCAGAGAAAGATTTGACAGAATGAGTCAGATAGGATACACCCAACTTTCAGGAGAAAAGATATTTAAGAACAGCACAGGGAGGGAGGGGGGCAGTTAGTTGGGAGTCAGTGCAGTTCAGTGCAGGTCACCAGAAGCAGTAGAAGCCAGAGAATAAGAAAGAGCCAGAAGATTAGAACAGATTGCCAGAGTGAGTTTGAAGCCAAGCAAAGCAATTCAGTGAGAAGCTGAGAGAAGCCATTTTGAATCAGTGAGCTTTGAGAGGAGTTTGAGCCAGAGTAGCTGAGTTGGGCCAGCCAGCCAGAGTTCAGAAAGAACTTATTCAGCAGTAAGCCTCCGAGACAATTACATCTGATGAAGAAAAGTTACTTTTACGAAGTATGGTGTGTGCGTTTTTGCATGTGAAGTTTTGATATCCCAGTGGTGACACCATCTCTTCCAGATTCTTTCCCGTCTGATGGGTGCTGGATTTAAAGGTGTGCACCATTATGCCCAGGAAAATGTGGACTTTTAAAATCTGTGTTCACATGTGTGCACTGTGTGTGCAGGTATGGGAAGCCAGAGCTGGAAGCCACAATGTCTTCCTCAAGCTCTGCCTTAGTCTCTGTCTCTGTCTGTCTCTGTCTCCATCTCCCTCTCTCCCCCCCTCCTGCCTCTTTTGCTTTTTGTTTGCTTTGTTGAGACAAGGAGACAAGGTCTTTCTATGAAATCCTGGCTGTCCTGGAACTCGATTTGTAGATAGGGCTGGCCTTCAACTCACACACGTCGTCCTGCCCTTTCTGCTTGAGTTCTGGGATTAAAGGCATGGACCACTATGTGGGACCCCTTCCAAAATGGGTCTCATGGTGACTTTGGGTTCTCCAAGTCCCAGAAAGCTGCCTATCTCTACCTCCCAAGAGCTTTGCTTATATAGGATTTGAACTCAGGTCCTCAGGCTTACAGGATGAACACTTTTACCAGAGTCTTCTCCTCGGCCCCACAGATATTTCAAGAGAGAATGTCCAGACAGCAGCTAATCTTGCTCAAAGACTAACATGTGCACTTTTTTCCCTCCTAGCTAGAAGCCCACTGTTGGCATAGAAACTCCATTTCTAATAAGTTGAGGATGTGTGCCAACCCCCTTGGGTAACCCTAGCTTCCTTTATGACTGGAATCTCACCCAAGGGACCTCTGGAGCTGTGCTACAATCCTCAGAGCCCAGGCTAGGCTGCTGCGCTCCCCCAGCTCACAGACACTAACAGGGCACCCTTTTAAGAGCTAATGGACTTGCAGATGCCCAGGCCTTTCACCTGGGGAAATGAGTTTGCAGGCTCAGAAGCATCAAAGGAGTACGGTGCTCACACAGCTTCCCTGTAGCCTGCTGGAGAATCGGAGAGTCTTCCTCAGAACTCTAAGGCTCCCTGGGGCTCCCGCCATGTGCCTGGTGGGTTTGCCTCCTCCTCGGAGCCTTGATGAGGCCATCTGCCCATGGTGTCAATAACTCTTCTAATAAACTTCCTGTCCTCCAGCCGTCTGTCCCAGCACACACACACATCCCATTCAACCTTCCCAATAATCTCATTGAGGGAAAAAGTTTCTTAGAAATCTTTTGAAATGTAACCCAGGAGCCACCAAAATGTTCTATATGTCTAAGACCGTGACGCTGAGGTGTCACTGAGGTGTGACCAGTGAGAAGCCCACACTTGTGCTTGCAAGCGGGATTCTCTTCCTGAGAGCCTTTCCCGTCTTAACACGGACTCACACTGGCCTATCCTCAATTTCTTTTCTGAGACCAAGGATCCACAGTTTTACCTGAGTGGAGGTCCCTAAGAGATTATGGGGACCGCCTCAGGATGCGGGTGGGAGCTCGCAGGTGTGAAGAGCAGACTCCCTTCATCCCCGCTGCCGCTGACTGGGACATTTGAGGTGTCCCAGTCAACCCTTCTCTGGAGAGCCCAGGGCAGTGGCCAATAAGTGTCACAAACACTCTGGGGGAGAGGTCAGCAAGAGCCTCTGGGGAAGAAGGGGGCCCTGCTGTCTGTGTCTGTTGGTCCTGATGCGTGCACAGGCCCAGCACGTCAGCTCGGTGGCAGCTTCTCGCTGAAGCCAGAGAGGTGTCTACAGCCGCCTCTCGTGAGCCCAGGCAAACCAGCTCCCGCGTGCTCGCTGCACTCTGTCCAGCTTTTCTCTCCTTCACAGCTAGAATACTCCAGCTTCTGTGCCACCTTTGGGATTCTTTAGGGACCTCCCATCCGGGTGGCCTAGTGTCCTTGTGTGCTTTGCTACTTTGGAGCTTAGAGGGCCTCGAGGGGCCCCGGCAGCCTGGTGACAGTGTCCGTCCGTCTGTCTGCCACACAGCTGCTTCTCCCTCTTCAATCCCTGTCATCATTGAGCCCGAGCTCCAAGAAGCCAACGTGGGAAAGCCCAAGCTTCCAGAGGCTTCCGCACTCTGCTGGTAGCCAGGACTCTGCCTCCCGAGTCCTGGCTACCAGGGGCTTGGGGGCGGTGGGGGGGGGGGGTAGGAGGGGCATAGTGCAGGAAGCTGGGCAAAGGGCTGGGCTGCCCCAGTGTTCTCTTCACGGGAGGAGCGCACCCCTCTCATGTTCTTGCAAGGCTGAGTGCCGAGGGGTGATCCCCACTGGGGTGGGGGCGGGCTCCTTTCATCCAATCTGTCCTGCTGGCCCACCGTCTCCACCCCTGCCCTTTTCTGCCTCTCCTTGCACAAGCAACCCAACACTTCCCCATCTCTCCGCACGGGCCTGCTGCCAAAGAAGATGGAGCTCGCCCCCAAAGAACTATTGCTGAACAGGTCCACTTCCCGGATACCCTAATGACCTTTCTCTTCCACTACCTCTGCTGGGTGGAGGGCTAGAGGAGGGGTTGAACTCTTATTAAGTAGGTTGCAAAAAGTGTACGCCTACAGGTGGCGCCCAACACGGTTTAGGCAACTTGGGTAACTCTGCTTTCAATGTTGCTTAAGGAGATTGGCAAGATGGCAGCTGCTGCTGCTGGGTGGCTCCTACTGTGTCCTCCGGGGGTGGGGGTGGGGTGGGGGTGGGGTGGGGGCTTGTTCTGGATTTGCTTTGTAGTGTTCATATACACTATTGTGAAAAGGGTTGGAGGGAAATCTGAAAACTCAGAAGGTTCACTCGATTCTCTTCTGATAGAAAAGATGGCGGAGCTGGCGCTGCGCAGAGAGAGTTCGCGACTAGAAGTGGAAGCGCTTGGAAAGCAGAAAGATCCAGGGCAGGAGCAACAGAGTTCAGGCTTCACACCGCGCACACACGCACGCACGCACGCACGCACGCACGCCCTTCCCGGTCTCCTTCCCGGGCTTGTGCAGCCCACAGGCGCCCTATCAGTGAGGCTCTCCCACCCCCACCTTCAGGATGAGTCGAGGGGCTGCGCTGCCCACCACACCTCCCGCCATTGCTGGCCCCAAGGGGCTGGGCCGCAGCTGCTAAGGGGCCTCACACCTCCTTCCCTCATCTCCTCGATACAGAGGAGGCGGTGCTGAAGGCTTCGGACCGCACACTCTCCTCGAACCCTCACTGTGGCTTAGCCTTGGTCCCCCGGTAGGGTGGCGGGCTCGCCTCCGCCACCACCCGCGGCCCCTCCCCGCCCTGCCCTCTGCTTTGGCCGCTCTCTACTTCAGGCTCAGCTGGCTCACTCACCCTGCTCCCTCCCGCGACCGGGACCACGAGTGGGACCGGGGACTGCAGCCCTCCTCCTCGTGACATCTCTGGCCTTCCCGGCCATCTCCAGCCTCAGTCACACTGTTTCTTCACACCTGACCTTTGCCTTTTGGACAAGTCCTATCTATGGCACCCCCTCCCACCTTGCCCAGGAGCACAGAGGCTTCATGGGTGCTAAACATAAGTCACTTATCTCGGGGAAGACTCTCCCTGCCGAGGCCGAGCTGCCCCAGGAGTGGCTGCTCTGGTCATACATGTTGGACTGGGAGGGACTCCACATTTGCACGTGGCTTTGAGGATGTCCACCTGGGTGGGCCTAACATCCAGAGCCATCCAGTGCATGCTGGGTGCTGTGCGGGGCGGGAGAATATCAAGGGGCGGAGGGGAGGACTGTCCCGACCCTTGGGGAGAATGGTCCGTCTACCAGGGCAGCTCCCACACATTCTGGAAGGTCACATGTCACACACATGGTCCTGTGAGAGGGCACAGGGCCCCGTGGGCACAGGGCAGAGTCCATCCTCCAGGCCCAGCTGACTGGCCTGTCCTCTCCCTGGCTCCCTGCTCCTCTCTCTCGGCCACATCCCCCTGCAGCCGGCCTTTCAGCCGCCAGGCGCAGTCGGAGTCGTGTCTCCACAGGGCCAGTGACTACCCAGGTGTGTTTGTACGTGTCTGAGGGAACCTCAGTACTCAGAGAGTACATTTCCTGGGAGAAACCTGCCCTTCTCTTGGTTAAAGCCCCCCCCCCCCACCACCACCACAGGATTCCCCACCTGGTACTTTGCAGGAAGCCCTATTTCAGACAGATTTAAGTCTATTTTTCATTTTTTCAAATCCAAAAATGACCCTTAGGAATCTAGACTTCTTTTGCTTGAAAAACAAACAAACAAAAAAATCAGTGGGGCCCGCACGTGTGGGCAAGTCTGAAGGGGCCGAGTGGGGGTGCTTGAGCTGGCCGCAGTCGCCTCTGCTCCCTAGAGCCTCACAGCCTGGCTTTCTCTGCTCTGCACCCACCTGCCGCTGTGACTCCCAGTCAGTGACACCTGGCAGTGGGTGTCCTGTGGCAGCTCAGCTTCCTTACCCTTCGGCATGGAGTCGCAGCTTCTCCCGAGGCTGCAGGCTCTTTTCTTACACAATCTCTCTGACGTCATGGCTGACCTCAGCAGTGACTGCAGTCACAGGCCGGCACTCGGGCTGGCACGATAGGCTCCGCCTCCTTGCCTTGAGGGCTCCTTCTCCTTGTTAGTTCCTACTAATCCTTTAAAACTCAGCCTACGGTGGCTATTTGGAATGGGAGGTGTGTCTGTGTGTCTGTGTGTGGGTGGGGGGTACTACTGGCTGGAAACCTTTCAGGAGGGAACTTTTGGGGGGCAATGGAAGTGTTCTGTATCTTGATGGAGGTGATGATCAGCTGCCAGGAGTGACAAATTCTAAAGACAGGTGAGCAGGGCACTTAGGAGTGTTTACTTTTCTTAGCCTTATAGTTTGTCGTGTGAACTTCCTGCTAGAGCTTGGTCCTGTTCTGTAACCTTCAGAAAGCCTTCTCTGCGGGGAGGCCCAGGGCCTGTGACTTGGCCACACCCATTCTCATTGTCTGTCCAGTCTACGCAGTTCATCAACCCCCACCCCACCTCCAGGAGTGCTGGGCAGAAAATATCATGTGTCTATGTGCAGAAGACAGGCTCAGGCTGAGCCTGGGCCCTTTCATCCAGGCTTTTGGGCAAGAGTCTCCTGGGTTCAAATCTGACTTCTGCCACTAGGCTGCGACAGCAGGGCATGTCTTCCCTTTGAGCCATTGAGAAATGCCACTGAACTCGCCTTCCAGACAGGTGTGAAGCTTAAGGTCGTGGGTGAGGCCCAGCCCCGAGGTCTCCCGCACCAGGCCCTGCTCCGCAGGCTTCTCTTGACTTACGTGTTGCTCAAGTAAGTTTTGCTGTGTGTCACTTCTCTCCTCACTGTGGATGGAGACAGCGAGATGCGGCGCTTGGTGTCTCCCCTAGAGCTGAGTTGTAGAGGAGGCCACCCTGGCCACTCCCCTGCACCCAATGGCGCACCGCAGCCGCTGTTGGTATTCCGTCATTATTTCTCTTCCCTCTCCTCCTGCCCAACACCAGACTATCTCCAGTCTAACAGAAGCTGGCAAAAGCAGATCCTCTCGGCCTCCACAGCATTTCTGGAGCAGAGGCCAGGCAGAAGATATGTCAAGCACTTTAGAAATCAGAAATCGCGCCGATCAGGACACAGCCCGTAGTCTGGTCCCCACGGGGCCTGGCAGGCGCTTGTTTCCCGCTTAGCTGTCTTAAATCACCAGCATCCTCGTCATGCCCATGACAAGAGGAGGAGTGACCTCTCTGCTGACTGCCTCACTCCCTGTGGGCAGCCCTCAGTCGCACACTTGCTTATGAGATGTACTCGTGCCTCTTATCTCAGCAGACAGGGACCATGGCGTTAGTCAGCTGGGAGACCCGCTCTTGGGCGTCAAACAGCACTTTAGCTAACAACACCTGGGCATCCAGACCCTGTGGAGGATGGGCGGCTCTCGGTGCCCTGTGTCATGTCATCCAATGAGCACAGCAAAACTCTCTTCAGCAACTAACAAGATAGTTCAGTGTTCCGCGTGCCACAGTTGAGGCCAGAGAGGCCAGCTTCCCAGGCAGCCTCGACCCTGTCTCTGCAGAGGGCGTCTTATTGTGCGGTCTGCAGGTTGTCCCACCATGGGCTCCAGCTGAGAGCTTTCGACAAGCCCCTGGCACTGGATCCCGAGCCAACCGTGGGCCTGACAGGTCGGCTGTGCCTTGATTGGGCTTTGCCACATATACTGAGATATCCTCAACATATTGCAATTCAGGTCATGTTCCCAGGGGTCGGGGACGAGGCAGCTGAATTGTGGGATAGCTATGGCGGAAGCTTGGGGACACGAGGAATTAGTGCCTGGACATGCCTGAAGCTCTGTAAAGGTGCAAATATGAAGACACAGAAGACCAAGGGCGTGTCTCATCACTGCCAACAATCTAGGCAGAGAAATGGAGGATCAACGCCTCCAAACCTCCACAGAAGGAGGAGAGAGGGGTGTGGAGACCTCACGGGACAGGCGAGGGAGGTGTTTGGTGCGACCGATGAAGATATTGAGACCACAGTCGACTCTTCTCCCCACCAGAGTCTGGGATCATTCAAACCCAGTGAAATACACCTCAATCTTAATGTCAATAAATTTAGAAGAAAAAAAAAAAGAAAAAGAAGCCAGACCCTGCCAGTCAGTCAGCACATGCCAAGTCCCGGGGACGGGAGGCCGGCAGATTAGCCATGCAGATGGCTCGGCTCAGTCTGCAAACATTTAGCCCACACCTATGAGGTGCCAGCCAGCATGCTGGCACTAAGGAGTAGAAAGAGGCAGACAGAGAAGGCGGTGGACATCCTGCAGCCTTGGCACGGAGGAATGTCGAAGAGGGCTGGGGGTGGGGGGCTGGGTAAGAGCCGCCGCAGGCCCCGCCCTCCACCCCAGGCACCAGAGCTTTTCTCTCCCCCCTAGTCTGTGACTTGAATATCAAGTTTGATATCAAGTCTGTCATTCTTTTAGTAACCCATACTTAAGGAAGCCAGCAGCCCCGCTTGTGCGTTCATCCCCGGCCCTGCTACGGCTTTGTCGGAAGCCTCTGTGGCCAGGCAGAGGCTCGGGACTCGCGTCCCCCCAAGGTGGGGAGCCGCAGGAAGAGCAGCTGTTGGGGTGACCGCCTCACTCCTCAGGTGACTACAGCTGGGAATGGGGTGGGGCCATCATGGCCCTGTTCCAAAGTGTCCTTTTTGTACAGCCACACTCTCCTCCCCAGGGCTCACAGGGACTTCAGGGCTCTCTACATATCCCTCAGAAGTTCCTTCTCTGTTCAGGATCCTGGGGTCGGGTGTGGACCAGTGCCTGAGCTTGCAGGTCCAGTCACCCTGGTGCTGGATGGACAGGCACTGAAGCCTCTAAGGCATGAGATAAAGTCAAAACCACTCTAGACAGATAGACCCCATCCCTGAAAACTCCCAGAAACCGTCCCTGACCAAAGACAATTGGTTTAATTTCCCCCACTCTGGCACAACTCACCCACAATCCTCCTGGACCAACGCAAAGACCCTCCTGTTCATAGTGGCCCTGCTCAGTCTGCTCTCTGGTGGAGTCCCTTTCAGGGTCACCGCTGCCAACAACCATGCTCATCCCATTGTCGATCACCTTCTCTCTGCCCTTATATTCCCATTTCTTATTGTGCTTGTCACGTCACCACCCTGCTGGCCTGTCCATAGAGACCTATGGGTCAGGGCAGAGGGACCCCAGGACCCCGCTTCTCACTGTGGGGTTGTACTCCTGCCCTCCTCCACTGCACTTCCCTTTATGTACTGGGTGGACTGGGAAGTCAACTACACTTCCCATAATCCTTAGAGTCCAGGTTGATTGATCTTCTGCCAATCAGATCCCAAGACACTTTGGTTTGGGACTGTGTTCTTCAGTGGTATCTATTGAATGCTCACTGGGCAGCTTTTGAGCTGGGAACTGCTGGACGCCCAGCCAGTCTGGTTTGTAGTTTAAGTTTCCAGGGCTGAGTCAGCTGCCTGTGGCCCTTTGCAAGTCCCTTTCTTGCCCAGGGAGACGCTGTGGGGCTCTGCATCAGCAGTTGTGAACTGTGATCCTCGTCTCACAGAGCTGGTTGCTGTGTAGTCCCTGGTGCTGCCCGCAGCTGCTTGGCCGGGTTTCAGAAACGTTCTGGCAACCCAAGCCAAGCTGTCGGAGCCCAGGACTCCCAGAGGGCACGGGCACTGTGCTACGGAAGCTGTTTCCTCCTGTGTGAAGCTAGGGCACTCAGCAGTCAGTCAGGGACCCTGTGCTGCTCAGGACACCATTGGGCAGAAGGACGCCACTGGGCGGAGCCTGCCTGTCTCTGCCATTTAAGCAGAGACAATTTGTTTGTGGAGGGTAGAACTGTCAAAAGAACTGGTAAAGCACTCTTGTATGAGAACTTCCAGGAGTGACTCCCAATGCCTTGCTGTAGATCAAGCGCTGAGAGACCTGCTGCAGCCTCTTCCACTGCGCGTCTAGAAGCTTCCCTGGCTGTTGGCTTCAGAAGCACTCATTGTCCGCCATGGTAGGAAACCACCTGTTGCATCAAAGCTGAACCTTAGTGACTGTCTCCGTACTCGCACTGAAGGCCCTATAGGGCCTATTAGATATCTCTTAATGACCTCAAGCCATGCCCAGAGCCCCTTTAAAAAGTTTTCTTTTAAAAAACCTTTAACATTTTCTAAGCAACACACAAAGACGTCAGCCGGCCAGCAAACCCTTTCCTGAGGGGGAGGGAGAGACCCAGGAGCTCAAGGCCATGGTGACCTGCGACACTGTGGGGCTCACCCCCTTGGGAGGATCACACACCTCCTCCTGCCCACTGGGAGGAGCCAGGCAGTCTGGTACCTTCCACTTCCCACCTGCCCCAAGGTGCTGAGGGAGGCGGAGCTGTCCTGTGTGGGGCCAGAGTAGGACAGATGTTAACCCTGCAGAGGGCAAGCATCTTGTTCCCACCCTGTCCTTGGGAACAAACGGGAGACAGACAGAGATTTATGTCTGACTCCTGGCCTGGGGGAACAAGAGCAAGGCTTCAGAGCCAGGCACCGCAGAGTGGCAAGCCTTCCCCGGGGCTGTGGATAGCCCTGCAAAAGGCTTTCTACCCATGCTTCCTGGGGTGGATGCAGTGCAGGTTATACGGCAGATGCAAAGACGTCATCCGAAGCTCTAGGGACTGTGTGCTTCCAAGATTTTGTCCTGCGGCCCTGCCGTTTCTTGAGAATTTATAGGCAGTTAATGGTTGCCAGGAGGAGGAAAGACATTTTCTTCAGTGCGTCAGCTCTAGTAAGAGGCTCAAACTCCCAGTCAGACCCCACACAATCCTAATTAAGAGAGGAAGGCCTTGCCCAAGGACACACCCTAATTCAACAGGTTGAACAGGTCACATGACTACTCCAGAGCCAGCCACTGCCCTGGGTGGCGAGTGTTCCAGTCAGGTCCCATGTTCTATCCTAGGGGGTAGGTGTCTGCCTAGACCCCCAGGGACCTCCAAGTGGGAGCAGGGGATCTTGAGAAAGAGAAAACAGGCAAGGGAGAGCTGAAGGATAAAACACGTGCTGGCCACGGTGCCCTTGGCCACGGTGCCCTCGGCCATGCTCTGAGGCTCCCCAGACTCTCCTCTGAGTTGGGAGGGCCCAGATTCCCAGGGAGAAAACCCTTCAGGCTACTTGTGCAAGGATAAGGTACCTCTCCTCACTATTCTTGTCAGCCACCTGCCCTGGCTGGAGACTGGGCACAGACAGTTGCCCAAGACCTTGATCCCACGTGGGTCTGATAGGGCTCTTGGTGATGTGGAAGAACAGGTTTGAAGTGCTAGGAGGTAAGAAAGCTTGAGGTGGGACCAGAGTTTTCTAAGGGGGTCATGCCTCTGCCTGTGGCAGGCACTTTGGGGCCACTTTGGAACCTGTTGTCCAGGAGTCTCATCTCCTGAGGAAGGCCACCATTATTCCTGCAAGCCTGCAACTGCACTGCACACACCTGACACAAGTGGGGTGGGTGCCAGGTCTTCCTGCCTGCAGAAGCTCCCTGGGAGACAAATTCTGGGGCAGGTGCTTCAAGAGCAGAAGACTGTGTGTGTGTCGATTGATCTGGCAACCAGCTTCTCCTGTAGGATTGTGCAAGGCAAAGAAAAACACACTGAGGGCGGGCAGGGCACTTGTGCAAGGCAGGTCAGCCTGTGAGGCCTCAGCTGCGGAGCACATCTGGCCAGCACACAGGGCCCCTCCTGCCTGACCCATTTGCTCCAGCATTTGGGAACACATCTGGAATCAAAATATAACTCATCAGGGAGTAAAAGTTGTGATGGTAAATCATTGTCTATTTGACTGGGCTTAAAATCTCCATGGAAACATTCCTCTGGGCGTTCTTTTGAGAGTGTTCTCAGAAAGGTTTAGCTGAGGAGGGAAGGCCCACCCTGAGTGTGGCGGCACCATCCCATAGGCCGCGGTCCCAGGCTGTATAAAAAGGAGAAAGTAAGCTGAGCATTGGCATTCATCTGCTTCCTGACTGAGTCCTGAGGGACCAGCTACCTCATGTGGCTGCCCTGCCTCCCCTACCACCATGCACTGTATCCCTTAGAACTGTAAGCCAAAAAAAAAAAAAAAAAAAAAAAAGTCGTGTTGCTTCTTGTCTGGTATTTTGTCACAGAAAGAAATGTAACTATGAAAGTTGTATAATACACACTCCCTCAGTCCCAGCACCTCAGAAAGGGATGGGAATCCAAGAACCCAGACAAACGCCTAGAGCAGGGTGTCCAACCTTTTGGTTTCTTAGGGCTACACTGGATTGAAAACTGTCTTGTACCCTGTGTTTAATAGTGAACACCCATCAGCATTAGAATTACATAAAAAAAGGTCACACAGGCCCCACAGCCAACAAGCACCAGTGCACGGCTCACGTGTCATCTGTTGGGATGAGGTCTACTCAACAGACTCACTTAACCAACTCTGCGTGTGCTGGTTGCAGCCCATGAAATTGATTTCACTACCCACCATCATCCTGCTGGGTCTGCTGTGTGGAAAGGACCCCATGGGGACCACCCCTTGATCCCAGGATTCTGTCAGGGTGACCATGAGAAGCCACTTGCTCTGCATGCTTGAGAGTAGCCAGGCCAGAAGATAGAACAGCCGTGATCTGCCCCCACCCCGCCCCGCCCCCCGGAGGAGACCACAGCTCTTGCAAAGCCAAAGCTGGCAAACCATCTGTGCCAGGCCATCTCAAGAAAAGGGCTTTCTTTCTCAAAGCACCAGGGAGGCCTCTTCACTTCCTTCTCTCTTCCTCTGTTCCACCTCCCACAGCCGAGTCCCTCAAGTCTCTCCCCTAGCAGCCAGACTCATCTTCCCTCTGGGTCTCAAGCCTCCCTGCTTCCCTGCCCATGTCCTGACTGAACTCCATTCCAGCTCCAGCCACAAGGTGCCAGTCCTTGCTGGCCCTGTCAGATCTGAGACAGTTGCTGATGTCAGAGAGCATCTAGTAGAGAAGACTCTTGTGAACTGCCCAGAGACTGCCCCTTGGCCCCGAATCGGCCTCTGGGGTCTGTGGAAGCTGGCCTTTTGTTGGATGCTTTCTAGAGCACAGCCTATCGCAAGCCTGCCATTTTCACTATGTGAGACCAGCGTTTGGTCTCACGGATAGAAATGTTAACTGTAATTATTTTCGAGGAGTCTTGATGGCTTCGGAATAAATCAATATAAATAGTGTTTTCATAAACCCTGAATCATGTTTCTAATAGTATTACATCTATAATTTTAATATTCAAGACAATTTTTCTTCACATCTTAGCAATTAATTGCTGCCAAATGCTCGTTTTCTTGTTCTGTGTTGCTGTCAGCTCAGCGCCCAGGGCTGGGAATGTGACAGTTTAGCACTGGGGACCATGTACGTGACCCCAAAATCATACCTAGTTTTGCTGCCCAACAGGTTAGGCTGAATATAATGTCTCTTTCCCCAGAAGAGTGTCCACATACTCCTAGCCTCTTTAGTGGTTGCCCACATGCCCGTCTAGAAACCTCACACCCTAACACATACCCGGCCCCCCTTATGCACACACACAAGCAGGGCACCACAAAAGCGGGTGCACACACACACACTACTCATCCATCCCAGCTACAACCACTTCATCAGTGAGCAAGCACCTTAGTGACTCTGGGGAAAGCTTGTCTTCTGTGTGCCACTCCCTTTTAAAAACATCGGCTGTGACCGGGGTCCGGCGCCGTGGGTTGGCCACCAGGCTTGGCTTGGTGCAGCTTGCAGAGAGTAACTACCATGGATTTAAGTAGAAACAAAATCGGCGAAATAACAGCAGACAGAAGAAGCACCTGTCCTTCAAATTGTTGTAGAGCTGCTTCAGGGACCTCCAAAAGGCCTCACCCCGAGGTTTGCACAAGAAGAATTCTCTGACCTTACTCCCCTGATCAGAAAACTCGCAAAGACGTATGGGAAATTGAGTATCTGTGTTCGAGTATCTCTGCTAAGCATGGAGCAGAGCCAGGTACCCGGCACAACAACTTTCCCATGGTGCTGAGAATCATGGGAAGAGCCAACAGGCCACAGCCGGCTCTGCACCTGGCTGCCACCCCCCTCCAAGCTGCTGTGAGGTGTTACCTTCAGTTCAGAACTGTTCTTGTGGCCAAACCCTGCAATTTAATTTCTGTCCAAGCAGGGAGATGACACGGCTGGCGGCAGGAGGCATCTTGGGTCCCCACGGACGGCATTTGTGTCTCTCAGTGTGAGAGCATCATTAGTGCTCTGGTTTTAAAAGCTGGCCTCTTGGGAAGATTGCAATTTATGACCCAGCTCCAGAGCTCAGGCCCTTTGGAACCACTGGATTGTCCTTTGCCTTGGCTGCTGCTGACCCCGCCCAAGACCCGGAGCCCGCCCGTAGCGAGCTTCTATGCATTGGCACAGGAGTGTTTGGAGGCAGAAATGAGAACTTGTGGACTCACGGTTGATTCACAAGCCAGTCTTGGAACTCATTCCCATTAAGGTTTTAGGGCAACATTTTTGCCTCTTACAAGTGAGGTTTCATTTGGGCTTCCCCGGAAACACTGAAGCATGTTTCTCCCCAGTGTTCTACTCAGTCCAGGGAACCTAACAGTTCTGTTATAGGGTAAATGATGAATGGGTGGGTGGGCAGGTGGGTGGGCAGGTGGGTTGGTGGATGAAGAACCTGACCCAGTTCAAGATGATGGGCCTGACCTCTGTAAGGGTTGGGAGTCAATGGATTATGGTGTGAGAAGACTTGTGGCTCGATTATCCCTTCTTTGGGAGACCTGGTGGGAGGGGTGATCATTGGGGATGGTAAGAGGGTGGTGAGGTGACTTTCCCAGGTCCCTCTCTGGGAAGGGTCTCTGAAGATGTCCAAAGAGTCAGGACTGGATGTAAAGCAATGAGAGCAAAGGGGGCAGGGAGGGCCCATCAACCCCTCCCTTCACTGTAAGGGAGCAAAGAAAGGCGTCCAGTTCTGGTCCCCTTATGCGGGAAGAGGAAGACAGGGACTTTGAGGGCCCTTCTTTCCAATTTCATTCCTTCTAACAAGAAGACAAGTTCCTTTAGCTGAGCCGCCATGGGGCCACTGTACCAGGAGCTAACGATTCACACCGTTCCTGAGCAAGGCCTCTGGAGACCTTACTCTGTCCCTGCACGTCACACCTGCAATGTCCAGGCAAACACGTATGCTACACTAGACAATGTTTGCACTGCCCCAGCTCTCCCTGAGAAGTTTCCTCTCTACAGCTCACCAACCAATCCCAGCTTTCTCCTTGGCCATAGTACCAGGACAGAGCGGCTCTGAACCTCCCCCTCCCCCAAGCTCCTGCACATCTAGAAGTTTCCAGCATGAAGGTATGACTGGACTGCAGGATATACGTGAGGAGGAGGAACCGAGGAGGCCACAGCAAAGAGATGGGGTGAGGAGGGATGGAGGCGGTGCCTTGGGACGGCGGGGCAGGGCAGGGCGGGGTGGGGGGTCAGGCTGGGACTGTCAGACTGCAAGGATAGTTTTTGTGTCTAAGCTGGCTTGAGAAAGAAGCCAAGATAGAATGGGAGTCAGAATAGTTGGAAGGGCCATCAGGTCCCCAGGACAAGGTCCTTGGCTCCTCCCCTACATGTCCCCATACAATAGATGCTTCTCTCTGGCCTAGGCCTAGCTCAGAGGCATGCTGGGCAGTGTCCAGTGAGGAGCTGGGATAGGGAGCATGACCTGGCCTACATCCACCAGAGAGGCAGAAGTCGTTACAGCTTGGTCGTGCCAACATCGGCTGGCTGTGGGAAGGGGTGTCTGGATTACAGCCATGCGTAAGTGAACCCTCATGCCCCACTTGTTGGGGGTAGGTGTGGTGTGTGAGCACCTGCTGTCTCTGTAAGAGTCTCCTGGCTCTTGGAGCTTCCCAGAGATGCCTGGTGCCAGGCGGCTATAGGTTGGCCATGTTAGGCTGTAGGCCCCCAGGATGAGGGAAGGCCCTCAGCTGGAGGCTGGTGGAGATCCTGTGCCTCTGCCATCTCAGGCCTTCACTGGGCGATCCCCTGCTCTGGGCGGCCAGTGAGTGGAGATGAATGCTCCTAGCCTAGAGCTGGGAGCCCCTCCCCCGCTGGGCCAGTGTGGCTGCCTACAGAGGATCCCTTGCCTGAGGTCGCCTTTCGGGAGTGCTCGATGCCTGCCCACTCACCTACACTGCCCTCCTGTGCCTCTGCAGCCGCAGCCCTCACTTGAAAGCCTGAACAGGGCGCTTTCTCCATCCCCACTCTCAGCCATGCCCCTCGCTTTCTCCAACCCCACTCTCAGCCACGCCCCTCATAGAGGCCTGCTTTACAGATCCTGCCTTCTCTGGCCCAAGATCTGTGCTGATTCAACCTCAGCACTGCCCACGCAGCCATGCACGTGGCAGCCCTGAGACGGAGCTGTGCTGGCAAATCCTACCTAGCACCAGGCGCCCTGGAGAGCCTCTGCTTGGTTCCTCTCTGGGGCTGCCTCACGAGCACCCATCGTGGGTGGGTGGGTCTGAGCCCTTCTCTGGCCTCCACTTCCCATCCCCTAACCTCCAACTAAGTCCTAATCTGACCCCTTTTCTCCCAAGAAAAGCATGTCCAAAAGGAGCTGTCAGTCAATCTTGGCAAATTAACTTGTCCTTAAGAGATACGACAACCATTTATGAGCTCCTGGAGGCACCTCTGCTCCATCCTGGGAAGGAGCCTGTCTGGAGCTGCGGATGTCAGCTTTTCCTTTCCTGCACCCGACCTGCTGGAGGAACCTCGTTCACGGGATTGGAATTCATAGAACCAGGTAGCCTGAGCTAGGATTCTGAGTGCGTAGAGGAAGGTGTGGCTCCAAGGCCAGAGGCTTCGTGTTCCCGCTACCCTCCAGCGTTCCTCTGGCATGGAGGCCTCATTCTCCCTCTGTATCGCAGGAGTTGGCCGGGGATGTCAGACCCCCCCCCCCCCAGTCCTTTTTGAAAACTTGTTCATGAGGGAGGTGATAGGGCAGTAGCACCTCCTTTCCGTCCTGGAGTGACTTGGCTGAGGATGTGGCACCAATGTATGCGTGTGTGACACATCCCTGCTTGGGACAAAGGTCTCCAGAACCATCTACTCCTTCCTTAAAGGTTAGGTAAGAAACCCCAGACGCTCAGTGAAGAAGGCCCTAGAAGATACTCAGATACTGTCTGTGTACATTCAGGAGGAGCACTGGCTACCCGGACTGTCCCCTGACTTCTAGAGAGGGTCCTACTGTGCCCTCCTTGTGGGTCAGAAGCTTCCTGGGCTTCCTGCAGAGAAACAAGTGTTTTGAGGAAATATCTGGAGCTCCACAGACCCGTTAGAAGAGCTGGACCTGTAGGCGGCCCTTCCTCTGGTCAAGGTGCCCTGAGGAGGTGTGTATGGGAAGCCTTGGGTTCCACCCAACAGAAGTGGGGCGTTCCTGTGAAAGAAAAGGCGGGGAGGGGCCATGAGCCGGGAGTGAAGGCCAGCCAGGTGGGCACCGCTGTGTCTGCTGACCTTCCATTTGTCCCTTATGTGGCTCAGCCAACACTGGGACAGATGTCACAGGATGCACATAGCACCTTTCCACTCATCTAAGACTCAAAGAAAGACAGGGCTTAAAGCAAGAGAGAAGCCATATTTGTTAGCAGCCGTTTGGTCCTTTCACTGAGGTCCCCAAGGCCTGTGACTGGGGCTGAAGGCCCTGTGGAGACAGCACACAGGACAGGCAGGGTCTTCCCTATGCACAGACCACCATGCTTTGTACTATGTGACTCAACTAAGAAGGTCACAGAGAAGACACCAGAAATTGTCTGCTCTAGGTGGGCAGCGGCAACAGCTCGGCCCTTTCTGGGTGTAGGGGTATTGTTTAGCAAAATGGTCCCACCCCCTTCCCAGGAGGAGAAAGTGGGTATCAGGTGTCAGGTATTGTCAGGTGGAGTACCTCTTCGAGGTGATCAGTCTGTCCTCCCCAGGGCCCTGGAGCCCGTGACGGCGAGGCTTGGCCTGCTGCGTGCTGCTAGTGACAGGCCAGGAGCTCAGGGAACATAGAATCTCAAAAATCACAGATAAGAGTTCAAGTGCTTATTGATGACTCCGTACAGAGTCAAAGCCTCCTATCTGTCCCATAGTGTTTTCTAGCATCAGATCATCCATCCGTCCAGGCCATTGGCAAGGTAGGTAATATATCTCCATTTTACAGCAAGGACATGGTCCCCAAGGGGAGATGGACTCAGAGGCCCATGTGCTAATAGGGAAGGTCAGCATGGGTCTGGCTGGGAGGGAGGGCAGGGTCACGGTCCCTTTTGCTCTCCTCTGAAGAGCAGTCTCTGTTTCTGTCCTGCTTTTATTTTTTCTGCCAGAATTCAAAGCTGAGCACCAGAGACGCGTAAGTGTCACACAAGCAGAGACACACAGGACAGGGGCCGTGGAGTGCGGCGTCCAGCTGCCATGACAGGGTGGGCAAGCAGACGGACCGTGGAGCCAGCCGGGCCACTTGCCTCTTCCCAATGGTTTTGTCTTCACCGTGTACTATCAACTCATTTTCTGCAGAGAATGAAGACAAATCGCTCCACTCCAGAAACCTCTGTGCAGCACCTGCTCCATCCCCCCCCCCGTTTTGTGGGGGCAGGAAGTTCTCCTTGCAATGCTTTCACGTCACAGATGGCTTGCCATATGTCACCTCCCCTCAGCTATCACCTTGTAAGCAGATTCTGTCAGATTTTAGGAGAAAAAGCTTAATTAACAAGTGGTGTGCACAATTATGTACTTAATTATCGACTGCTTTTATTCCTTTGTTGTTTTTGTGTTTCAAAAGTTTGGTAACAATTCCAGGTGACTGTCCCCAAATGCAACACCCCACCCCCCAGCCCATGCCTCTGTTTTTTGTACACGTTTCCACTATTTTGTGGCTGTGAGCAAATTGCTGGGAGGGGCAGGCCTCTTCCACCACACCCCTGGCAATCTGCGGCAGGGGACGGGAGCCCCGGGTTCACCCCCACAGGGTGGCTCAGGCAGGCTTTTAGGAAGACTAGGTCTACACATGGCTGGCTCAGGGCCTCTCTTCTTTCATCTTGTGTGCCCCACAGACCTGTGCAGTTCTGCAGGCTGCTACAGGGAGCTACACCAGGGTGGCCACTGGGGGCCCAGCCAGGAAGTGCTGAGGCCTGGCCTGCCGGGGCGGGAGAGATTGAGCTGGAGGGGTAAGAACAAAAAGGCACAGAGGATTAGACTTTAAGGACAGAAAAAAGAAAATAGCGAGGCTGGTACCAAGCCCGGGGCTTGGGAATCTAAGTGTTTGGACTCACTCAGAAGCACTTCTGCACATAAGCCACCTGAACACAGAGGAGGGACCCCGCCTACCCAGAGTGGCCATCTTGGAGCACCTCTGTTCAGGGGCTCATTGTTATCCTCTTGTAGGAAACCCCACTCAGAAGTCCAAGACTCAGTTGTCAGCATATGGTGACCGTAAGGAGTTTGACCTTTGAGGTTTTATGCCAAGCCAACCTTGCTGGCTACCCAGAGAGCTGATGGGCTGGCCATGGGTCCCCTCGAGCTCCTGATGCTCAAGTGCCCTCTCTCCCCCACCCCCACCCCGCACCAGCAGCACAGGCTGAGGCTGTGAACAGCCTGCCTGAGGAGAGGCCTGGGCGAGGGGGTGTGGGCGGGGACAAGGGTGCAAGGGCAGAAGAATTGCAGAATCAGATCACCGCCCTGCTTCCTTTAAAAGTCCAATCTCAGAAACGCAGACAAACAGAGGTGCGGGCGTGCCCAGCAGCACCGGAACCAGACCCTCAGGCCGGCTTTCCTCAGCGGGATCGGCTCCCAGGCTGCACTTGTCAAGTCCCCTCCCTGTGATCCATCTCCTCGCTTGTGACCCCTTGCTGGTCCCTGGGCTGTGCCAGGTCTCCATGCAGTCTCCTCTGTTCTGCAGACACACTTCTCCTGTTTCTTAGAAAAGTGTCCACTAGGTGCCAGAGGGCCAGTTTGGCTCTGTCCAATCTTCATGACATATGGTCTCCAGGGTCTAGCTAGGACAGTGTCTCTGCATCTGTCAGACCCATGACTGTCTAGTAAGACGCACCAGCTACTGCCTCACCATGTTTATGACTCCTTCTAAAGCCAGTTAGCCTGGCTGAGAGGAGAGTGCCTTAGGTGCTCTTGTCTTGTCTGGTCCTAGCTGACCTGAGGGCCGCCATATATATATATATATATGTATACAGCAAGCCAGCCAGGGGAGGCCTGGGGTGAAGAAGTAGCATGGGCTGATGGGTCTCCTCCTCCGAGGCTGATCTGGAAACAACTCAGGGCACAAGGTCACTAACAATGGGGGTTGAAGTGGAAAAGAACAGTTGGCAGAAGAGGCCACATAGGTAAGGAAGGTGGAAAACAAGAGGGACCGTGAGCTCAAGGGCACAGCTGGCAGCCCAGGCCTGAGGCGACCAGAAACCTAGCTGCCCGGGCAGAGGCCAGCTTCCCTGCAGAGGCCTTCTCTAGGCCCCTGGACTCGTTTCTCCAGGAGATTAGCCTTCGTTTTCATTGTAGCTCAAGGGGTCAGGATTGAAGTAGGTGGGAAGACACATTCTCATTCCAACCCAGAAAACAGAATGTGCCAACTTCAAAAGCTAAAGCTCACCGGGAAAGGGGAGTGTGTGACTCACCCCAGCTAGGGCCTGGGTGTCCAGGGAGCTCTTCTCCCTTGGGGCTCTGGCTGGGGAGACCAAACAAGACTTCACGAGAGGCTCTGGCCTGGTCCAGTGGGAAAGGAGTGGGGTTGGCCCGGGTGGTGGGGGGTAGGGGGTGGGGGGAACGGGAACCCCTTCTCATGGGGGAGGAAAGGTGGCTAGATACTTCCGTGGTGCCCTCTCTGACGCTTCTTAAGAGACCATATCTTAGTGGCAAGCACCACGCGTTCGTATGACTTTCTCCCTCCAGCTAGCTGGACTTTTACCCAGTAAAGAAAATACTCAGCAAACATGCAGCCAGGAAAGCTAAGGAGAACAGAAAGAGAGTCAAGCAAGATATGGGCCTCCGCAGGCCAGGGGGAAGACTCAGTCCTTCTTGACCAGAGATAAGCCTCCGCCATCAGACACCCTACCGCCATCCTCCTCCTGCCCAGGAAAGGGAGGGCGGTGGACAGGAAGGAGGCTTGCTTGCTGGGGGGAAGGCGGCTTCAGTTTCTGCACATCAGTGGCCTGCTATGGCCCCTCCCCAGCACAGTCATGCACAGCTTAGGCTGCCTTGTGTCAGTCAGTATTCCCTTTTCTTCTTCAGTCCAGGGCTTTTCCTCAAGAGGAATAGCCACTGCTCCCCTCTACACACACACACACACACACACACACACACACACACACACACACTCACACAAATTTTCATATATATGCTGGGATCTCTAGGGAGGCCTTATGAAATGTTGCCGACAGGGGTCAGTTAGTGACAATCTGGGACTGCTAGAGAAAACTGACAACTGCCTTCTGTGTGCAGGCGGAAGTGCAGCTTCTTCCAGACTGAGGAGGGGCTGCGAGCGCTGAGGGAGGACGGAGACACACCACTGGCTTTCTGTGGGTGCCTGTCACTTCTGCCTCCTCTGCTGAGGCTCCCGTCTCTCAGGCCATCCGCTCCTTCCATCCCCTTCAGGGCCATAGCCTGGCTGCCACCACCACACCTGGAGTGGTGTTCCACTCTAAGTTCTGAGCCCTATCCCCACCCCCACCCCACCCCCACCCCACCTCCAGCCACTACTGGCTGTGTTGCAAGAATTCTATTGCTTTGAAATTATCAGGGCGCCCCAGGAAGGAAGGAAGGAGCTTGGGGAGCAGTGGCGCTACCTCAACATTTAAAACTTTGCTAGCCCCATGCTCTCCACGACCACTGGTGAACCCCTGCATCTATGCCAAAGCCTCTTGCCAAGACTTGCTTGGCATTCCTCTCAGACAAAGCCAGCCACTCACTCCTTCAACAGTTTGTCTCCTGCAAGAGATCACAAAGCGGTCACTGTCCAAGCCCAACTGTACTCAGTCTCCACTCTGCCTCCTTGCTTAGAGGCACCCTCAAGCTCAAGGTACCCACCGCCCTGGGCACCAGGACTCAGAGCCTGGGACTCCTCCACGCTCCATCCCCCGCCCGCCCTGGTACAACCTATGTGGCATTCAGCTATTCGCACCCCAGGAGGGCCTTCCTGCAGCTCCTAGCCTTCTCAGAGTCTCTAGAGCATACCGTCCAACTAAGAATGGCCTCACTGTTGTAGGATGGGCTTGGAATGGGTTCTAGAGCCTGGCCTGGGAAGGAAGGGCTGGGGAACAGGCTTCCAGACATGGTGCTGGGGCAGAACGGAGGGTAAGGGGGAGGGAACTGCTGGGCCGAGGAAGAGGAAGGCTGACTTCCATCCCAGCTGCCCAGACCCGTAGTACAGTGGTGGGCTTTTACTCAGACCTCTCAATCAGCAGGTGTTCATTTGAGAGAAGTCCGAGGGGCAGGGGCCCTCTCTATCCGGCCACCCTGAGGATCGTCTCCCATGGAGAAAGGGTGCAGATGTCGTGTGCAGGTAGGTGTGCCTCTTGGGTGCCAGTGTGCAGAGCAGAGCTCAGCTGCTTCTCTGGGGAGAGGCATGGAGGCTCCGGGAGGCCAGTAGAGGTCAGAAACCTGTGTGGCTGGATCTAGTGCTCAGTCGAGGGTGTGCGCAGGTGGCAGCAGGGGCGGCAGTGGGGTAGCAGCGGGAGAGTGGGGGGGGCGGCAGTGGGGCGGGGTCCCAGCGAAGGCTTCCTGGGCTCTGGTTTGGTCAGCACTTCTCTGCCTTGCCAAACCAGTGACAGACTGTGCACACTCGTCTTGCTGACCCGGCCAGTTACTTTTCGGAGTTCAGGTCAATGGAGAGGGCTGCTGCGTTAGGCAAGACGACCCTCCGCGGCTTGTTCTGACTAGAAGATTCTTTGTGAAGTCGACCTGAAATGTGACAGACAGGTCCCCAGTGTTCTCGACAAACTACAAAATTTCCTGAGAACTTATCGGGGCCAAAGATAAGACTCTGCGAAAGCCCTGGAATCCAGCCTTGGGGGAGACCAAGGGCTGGAGACCTAGAGGAACTCTGCCCTGCTGAGCGCTGACGCTAGGCCTGAAGCCCTGCCTAGTCATTCTCTATCAAGGCCTTATCAGCAAAAGGCTTGCCAGGTGATTTTTGTGAATGGGCCAGACTACCAGACAGTATCAAGTACAAATTAATGGAGTATCTCACAGCATCATGAGAGATGACCCCTTCCCTGTCACAAGAGGCCCCTGAGAGGAGAGACTGCCGGTATTGAGGACCGGCCGTGAGAGCAGGTGCAGAGTGAGAGGTGGCCAGAGGGGCAATGGCTGTCGCCAGCCCAGCTTCAGTGACTTCGTGCCTCTTAAACAGATAGGAGAGCAAAGCAAAAGGGTCACCTGTGCTCCAGGATCCCATAGGGGTCACAGCCCCTGGGGGCAGCCATGGAAGGCCAAAAGCCCTGAGGTCCAGAAGTAGCCCTTCCAAGGCTTCCCAACACCCGCCGACCTCTCTCCTTACTGTCCGCAGGCCTGAGGCCGTGGCCCTGGCTCCCTCTGCCCTGGTCCACTGGTCTTAAAGAGCAGAGTACATCCTTCACAGAAAGGCTCCTCGGCTGGCCGCAGAGATCAACACGCCAATGGAAGTCAGCACCCTTGCAGCAGTGCACGAATCAACAGACGGATCTTGGTGAGGGGGCTGGGAGGGAAGGAGGCAGGCAGCTCTGCCTGGAGCTGCTCCACGTGCCCACTGGCCTCGTCAACATGGGGAGAAAGACTCATGACCCAGGCCAGCTACTAAAAACCCATAGTCACAGTTCCCCTTGCCTGACTCGGCCTTATTTTCTGGCTGCTGGAAGGCTTTTTTACAGAGGCCCAGAGGCCCACAAGGTAAGCCACTTCAAAGCAGGTTTAGTGCTCATCCACACTTGGCCTCGCTGGAGTGCAAGACTCCAGGCCTCTCTACTCACGAGGTGTCCAGTCTGTCCTACCCTGCCAGTTCACAAGCTCTGAGGACAGAGGCTGGGGATGGCAGCCGCTCTCTGAGACACTGTCTGGGGCGTTGTCTCTCAAGCTCTCTGGGGACGGGCGCTCAGTGAGAGAGGCCCGCCTAGAGCACCTCAGCCCCAGAGCACACAGCCAAGGTCTGAGGAGCTCGCTGCCAGCAGACAAAGAGCAGTGGCGGAGTCCCCGGACCCCAGAGGAGAACTAATGGTGTTCCTGTCACACTTGAGTGACAGTAACTCTGGTTCGAATAAACCATGTGTCTGTTGGTCTGGGGACCATCATCCACCTACCCCCTACCGCCAAGGATCTTGTTTGCAGAATTTGGCAAGGACATGGCAGCTTGGCAGGACACCCAAGCTGGCAGGGACTCCAATGGAGTCTCTGTACTCCAGCTACAGAAAGCTCCGCCCAGGCCCTCAAGGAGTCTGGGGACACCCAGCTCAGCTAGCAAAGTGACAATTAGACTTTCCTAGGGTGAAGGCTCTCCGTGGGTAACAGGACCAGGCCTCATTCCCTCTCAAGTATCCCTAGTTATTCTCAGGAATGCAGGAAGGAGGGACAGACTTGTGGCCATTCTCAAGGAGTACAGGATAAGACATAACGTGGCTTTTCCAAAGGGGCCACCACACCACTCTGGAGAGTCCCCTAAATTCTTAAACTCCTGTGTAAATCACTTCAAAATTTGATTCCTTTAGAGCCGATATCTAGCTTAGGCCAACCCACTCAAGAATACAGAAGCCTCGCTGGCTGCAAGGGTGAGGTGTTACACAGTGTGAAAGACAGGAAAAAGAAGCAATTTCTAGAAACTGCTCCGGTAGAACAGGACAAGCTACACCCTTGCAAAGTCACTTTGCAAACTCTGTGCTCTGGGTTGACAACAGGGGGGGATTCCTTCCACAGATGTGGAAGTTAACCTAGGAGTCAGAGTTACCAGCTTGGTGACCAGAAATTTCAAAGTTGCAAGATAGGCCTGGCAACGGTGCTCAAAGCCCACGGATCTTTATCGTGCATGCGTGGGTGCTCAGTGGGTGCCCAGTCTCAGAATGAGTCAGGGGCAAAGCGGTTTGGGTTTGGGACAGATGAGCTAGGAGCAGACAGAGCTCTGAGCAGAGGGTCCCCTCCTCTGGGGGATTTGTTAGGGGAGAGAAGAGTTAAATTAAGATGCTGTGGGGACTGAGATCCTCTGTGACCCTACAGGGTCTGCCAGAGTCCTCAAATCTCTACCTCAAAATCATATGGTCTATATGGAGTTGGCTATTTTCCTCTCAGTTGTAGGCTTGCTTTGCCTATAGGCCCTTGATCTAGAGAGGTGGGTATTAGGAGGCCATAGCCCTCAAGACTAAGGCGGCTGGGACAAGGTTCCTGGTGACCACTCTGCTCAGCTAGCAGTAACCACAGCACCCCACAGGCCGAGAGCACATGGGAATGTCCTGAGCAGCCACGCCCATCATTCTTGTCGGTGCTTACCAAGGGTACCACTGGGTCTCAGACCGGGACTCCTCCTCAATGCCTGGGAGAACGGGCTCTGGGCTCAAATCTCACCTCTTCCTGCACCATGCTGCAAGGGGCTAACCCCCAAGGACATCCCTCAAATCAACCAAAGAAAGAGTCCCAAGACTGAGGCTGTCTGGGACAACTCATTCCCTGCAAGTTCCCTCTGTATCCCTCCCGCGCGCTATCTATCCACGTGTTCTGGAAGGACATGACAGGAACCCCCTCCCTCATGCTATCTATCCACATGTTCTGGGCGGGACAGGAACTCCCTCCCACATGCTACCTATCCACGTGTTCTGGAAGGACATGACAAGAACCCCCTCCCACACGCTACCTACCTATCCATGTGTTCTGGAAGGACATGACAGGAACCCTCTCCCACACGCTACCTATCCACGTGTTCTGGAAGGACATGACAGGAACCCCCTCCCACAGGCTACCTATCCACGTGTTCTGGACGGACATGACAGGAACCCTCGCCATCTCACTTCTTGCCTTCACCTTCAAACTTTGGAAATGGGGGAGAGGCGCTGAATGTGTCTCAGGCTACCAGGAGGAAAGGGGAGGCCTGTTGGACAGCTGTTCTTCAGAACTGACTGTGGGGGCTGCTGCTGGCACTGGAGAGCCAGACAGAGCGGGTAGGTCCTGCAAGCCCATGAGTAGATTCTGAAATCGGGGCTCTGCTACCCCACCTCTGGAGTTCAATTTCTCCATGTCAGGGCCTTTGGGTCAGTTCCAGGCCAGTGGGTACCCTTGGGCCTGGAAATCTTCAGCCTTCTGGGATCTCCTGACTGAGGAGGACATTGGAAGTGAGTGCCAATGGATTGAATTTCAAAGTCTTCTAGTCCTAGCAAGAATAAAGAGATGGGTTTGAGAAAGACTTTGATCTTGAAATAGCTCGTCCTAGACCTAGGTCTTGGATTTGCCACTGACTAGCTGTGTGACCTTGAGTCAGTCTTCTAACAACCCCTAGGCGTGCGAGTGCAAAACACACACACACACACACACACACACACACACACACACACACACACACACCCTTTCCCTCAGAGTTTCTGTAAGGATCAAATGAGATAAGGATCCCCAAGGCATCTCCATATGGTATTTGACAGTGGGTTTGAGGTCCGGAGGCTCAAGAGGGAGGGGTGCTTCTGCAGGGAACAGATATGAAGAGAAGGGCTAGAAGACCAGTTTTCTCTACTGTCCTACCTCAATGTGGGGACAGGAGACTCCAAAATTCTGGGGCTGCCTGACTGGCTAAGAGCTGCTCAGTGTAGTGAGGGAGCCTCAGTGTGGGAAACAGAGCCTCACTGGCCAGCTGCAAGACTCCCCCAGATCTTTTACTGTGTGCCATAAATTACTATCCTCTTTTATTTTCCTTTTATAGCCTCTTCCAGGCCATTTCTGGCGATTTACTCTCTGCTCTGGGCCAACTGTGTTAGCAACGGTTTCCTGGTCTTTATCTTTATCTTTCTCTGTTGACGCTTGGCGACTGACCCAGCAGCAGCTTCCAGGGCACCTGTTGGCAAAAGCATCAGGGTCAGGACACCAGGAGATAGGATGTCTGGCCCGCACCCTTGAGTGGCTGGCTAAGCACTGCATGGGATTTCACACCACCGCGTCCACAGCAGGGCCTCTCCTCCCAGAAGGCAGCCAGGGCTTCAGCAGGAGCCACCAGAACTGGAGGAGGTGTCAGGGGAGAGACTGCTCAGTCTTATTGTCAACAATGAGGTGTCTGGGCCCGCCTGCGGTCTGAGACCTTGCTTTCTATTCTACTTCTGTTTTGGCCACCACTGGTCAAGGCTCCCCTTGAAAATTCCTCCTGCTAACCAGCTGCCAGTCTCCTCATTTGTAGCGAGAAGGGGATGGCCCTGGCAGTGCCGGTAAGGCCACACCCAGTACCACCGCAGCTCATCTTCTGCTGAGTGTTGGGTGCCATGACCAAGAAGCATCTGCGGACCAGGCACACCCTTCTCATTCTCAAAGCTTTGACTTTTCCTGAGGGCGGCAGGCAGCTCAGGGAAAAGACCCTGGTAGTGTGCCAGGGCTGGCAGATAGCGTTTGGTGGCTCCCTGCACCCCTATTAAGGCAAAAGTGAAGCTGCCTCTCCTGTCAGTCCAGTACAAGAGACCCTGCTCCCCCCACAGCCTCGCTGTCAGTTATGTCCAGAAGCCCAGAAGCGAGCAGCCTAAAGGAGAGACAGAGAGCCTGACACACCAAGCTGGTGATGAGTGGGAGGGGCCAGACGGACGACAGGGCCTGGTGGGCAGAGTGCAGCTAGGCAAGGAGAGGTCTGCCTTAGCCAATCAGAAGGCAGGAGCTGGCTGTCTACACAGCCCATCCTGAGAGCTGTGCAGAAGGGGGGGGGGAGGGGAAGGACAGGTGGATCTCGGGTGAGAGAGGAGAGACCAAGATTGAGGCTGGAGAAAGGGTTGTCTCTCTCTGGGCTTCAGTCTGCTCGGCCCTGGCATAGCGCTGGGCTTGACTCGCTCTGCCCTCTGTGTGTGCCATCCTACCGCCTCAAGAGTGCCCAAGCCAGCCAGCCAACTCAGGCTCAGGTAAGGACAGAGGACAGAGGACCAACGGGGAGGTGGGGATCCCGGCTTCGCAGTACCTCAGAGAACATCCCTAACTACAGAGAGCAGAGAAGAATACACTTACCAATAAACAGATTTAAATGCTACTCTCTGGGTCTAATGTTTAAAAAAAAAGAAAGTAAAAAACCTAAACTAAAAAGGAAGAGACACAATTCCACTGGCGAGTGCCGGGCTGACGACCATCCTCCACTTGGTGCTCTGGAGTGTGTGAGCCACTGCTACCTCTGCTCAACTCCGGGGCCACCGAGATGTGGCGGCACATTTCGTTTTCGTTTCTTTCCAGGGCTTTTGTGACAGAGGTCGCAGGGGACTGAAGGGGCAGCTGTAGGCTGGGGAGGTGATGTAGGGAGACATTTTACAGTTATCAAGAGTCGAGTACAGGTCCCTTCTCCCAACCCCGACAGTAAGATTCTTAAACTTGTTAGCAATGCCTTAGTGGCCGTCCTGGAGCAAGGCTAGGAGAACAATCCGAGTAGCCAATGTGGAACGGGCTCCGGGGCTTCAGATGTGACAGGGGCCACAGAAGACTCCAGAAGGGTTTGTTATTGACAGCTCATTTGGAGGGAGGCTGGAGGGAGGCGGAGGTCTGCCTCTCCAGAGACAGCTAGGCAGTGCAACTTCGGCAGGAGGTGACCAGAGTCTCCTTACCCCCAAAGCCTCCTTCCAGCCCTAGCTGAAGCTTCTAGCAAAACTTCAGTTCAGCTCGCTCTCTGGGTTTCTCCAGCTTTTAGCAACCAGCCTTGATTTAGCTGTTCCAGATTTTAGCTGAGTTAAATAACCGTGGCCAAATCCACCCCCCCCCGCCGCCCCTTTCCACACACACACACACACACACACACACACACACACCTTGCAAGGTTAACCTGGAATATATTTCAATAACTAAGTTAGCAAAGTTCCATTCCCTAACAATTTTGGCAGGAAGATTCCAAGGCATGAGACCCTTGCTTTTACAGAGGTTCTGGGAGAATTCCTCAAGCAGGACCTGAAGAATGAACCAAGACTCACAAGGATGTGCTTGTACGTAAGCTGTTTAGTGCAGTTCCTGGGTTAAATACAGGCTGACTGGGGAGATCACGATGTCCCCAAATTCATGGAAGGGATCCAAGACATGTGGCCAGCCGTGTGCTCATTTGGGCTCTTGATCAATTCCCCCATTCCTTCCCTGACCTTACAGCAGCTGCCAGGCCCCTCTGGTCCTGCAAGACCTTTCTGAATGCACTAACAAGGGTGTGGCTGCCCGCAGCTACATTGAACCGGGTTACCGGGTTACCGGTTACCTGGAAGGAAAGTTGGGGACAGAAATGGGGTGGCAAGAGGAACGTGAAGCCAAGACAAATTCCTGATCAAGGCCCAAAGTTTAATGGGGGTCTCCAAATATATGGGGAGTGGGGGTGGGACCCTTCCCCCAAAGGCTGGAAACAGGTCTGCAGAACCGTCTGTCCTTGCTTGTTGGCTCCACTGCTGGGCAGGTAGCCTGCTTAATTCAGGAAACTGGAGATCTGGAAGAACAATGGACTTCTCCTTGGTCTGAGCAGAGCACTCCACCCTAGGTGGGGGGCGGGGGGGGAAGACTTGTGGCTAGCTAGCACTGACATCTGGAAATACCACTCAGAAGGCTGAGGGGTGAGGGCACACAAGGGGGTGCAATCCTTCCAGTCTTTGATTGCTCTCTAGTCTGTCTCACCAGCTGTTTCCATGTATTGCAGGAGCCCCAAGATCTCACCCCCTTTTTGGAAGGGATCTATGTATGCCGATTTTTTTTTTTTGAGAGCTCTAGGACTTTGGTTTCCTTAAAAAAACACAGAAATATTATGAGAATGTGCTTTTATTTTTAATCGAGGTGTTGGGGGTATGGGGCTGTCTGCAGTAACTGACCTTGCTTTGCCTCGGTCTCTTAGCAGAGGTATGGTTGTGCCAGTTGCAGATAGCTTCTGCGATGGTGTGACCTTTGGAATTCTGGGGGACTTTTCAGAGGGTACTGTGTAAATGCTAGGGACACCCCCAGAGGTGGGGCTGGTGTGGTTATTGGTTGAGGTGGTTGTTGGTTGCTTAGGGAGGTTGGATGTGATTTGTTTGTAGCCATGGTCAAAGCAGAAGCAAAAGAAATTAGCTGTGGGGATTCCTTTCAGTCCCTCTCCTTTCTTCTCTCCCCTTTGTCTTTGTTTCTTATCTAGTGTTAGGGGGTAAAACAGCAAAGACCAGCTATAGATCTGGGTTTCTTGAAAACCTGTCACTGTCTGTGTGGTCTTTCTGCTTCCTACTTTCAAGCTGTTTCAGGGTTTGAACTATAGAGAGACCAAGAAGTTGACCAAAATCGGACTATCACAAATAAGACAAGACTCTCAACTTCTGTGGGTCTTGGCCTCCCCTAGCTTCTCATTGTTGAATTGTTGGAGTTCAGTCCTTTTAAGGCCCAGAGAGGCAAGATGAGCAAAACGCCAGCCTGCCCGTCTCTTCCATGCAGGAGGCTAGGCTAAACTAACCCACAAGCTGCAAGACCTGCTGCATTCCAGGGTTATCAGGATAGCGCACTCCAACAAGGACTGCTTAGTTATGTATACTTCTTGCCCTCTATTTAAACCCAAACCTCATGTCAGGACCCTGAAGATGGGCTTAAAGATCACAGGACCTTTCCTCTTCCCAGTGTGGCCACATTGAATAAATCATTTTCTACTTTGTTGTTGTGACTTATTTGACCCATTGAGGACAGGTGGATGAACCTAGTTTAGCTTACGAGGGTGGCCAGCAACCAAGCTTTGATTCCTAACACGAACATGACCAAAAACTTTCTGCGGGGATGGACTCTTTAACACTATCATTATGTGATCGTTTCAAAGCTAAAAAATCTCCCTTTGGCCTCTAAACCTGCCCATTTATCACGTGGTCTTTGAAACATCTTATTTAAAAGGGATGCTTTGGGGACAGGGTAGGGAGGCAGAGATGGGTGACAGACGGAATGATAGCACTTGCAGCACTCCTGGTCTGCCTCCTCTCCTGCCACTGGATGGGAAGGGCGGAGTGGGCAGGAGAGACATAGATCCTAGAAGGGCACACATGATCCTGTGCAGGAGAGGACTCTCTGGACCAGGGCCATTAAAAGTTAGGCAGCCCATCCATTTCTTGTGTCCAGAGGGTGCTGGTGGGATAGGGCAAGGTCTTCTGACCTCAAGGTAGATGGAAATAAGGGTCTAAAAGTACTCAAACTTCTGGCCAGGGCTTTCAGTCTAATTGGTTGAAACGACAACAGCTCCTGGGACCACCCTATTCCCATCTCTCTCCTCACTCAATGCCATAGACCAGGCAATTGCCAATTCCAGTTCAAGACTTTAGAAGGTAACCCCCAAATAAAGAGATTTTTGGCCCCGGGGACAATCCGGTGTGTCAAGACATCCGATTTAGCTGAGATTTCCACCGGAGCCCTCAATAATTGCCCGCACAGTTTAACTCAGGCCCTCTCAAAGTGCATAAAGCCATTCTCCAAAGTTCAGAGGGGCTGCTCTGTCTGACAACAGGACAGGATATTTGAAATCAGGGATGTCTCGGGAAACTCTCGGAGCCGGTCCTTGCCCCTAGCCCGAGAGTTCGGGCTGGCGGAGGTCTGCGCGTACTCTCCCTGGGACCTCAAAGCAGAGTGACCCCAAGGTTGGTGGAGCTGTATGAAAAAGGGCAGGGTCCTGGGCTTGGTTGGCCCCACCCCCAGGTTCTCTAGCCTAAGACGGTTGGAGACAGTTATGGGCGTGGCTACAGCTGGATCGAAGCTGACTGACACTCCCCAACCCCCCCACCTCCAATCTCGAAAGCAGAGTTTGGCAGCAGCGACACGCGTGGTGTGGGCGGCTTGGCCATACTCCCCGAGCTGGGAGGCAGTGAGGGGCGTGGCACAGCAGGTTTGACCACACCTCCAGTCCCACGGCGCGTAGCGGTTGGTGGCTATGAGGGGCGGGGATACATGTGGCCACACCCACAAATGGTTTTTCTTCCCGTTTGCCGCAGTTGGTCTAAGCCAGGTCGTTGAAGGCTGGGGAGCTTTCACATCTCTGTGCAGTGGGGATCTGTCCCCGCGCTGTCCTCTGCGCCCCTTTACACGGCCTGTTTAAGGTTTCCATCCCTGATGGGGGAAACTGGTGCTTGTCCCCAGTAGAGACCGTTTAGGAGGGCGCAGGAGAAAGTGGGGGATCCGAGGACGCCTGTCTGTAGGCTGCTTCCCGCTTACTACCAGAGAGAGATTGAAAATGCCTTTTCCTCAAACCTGCTGCTATCCGGAGCCTCTGATAGATCCAGGAAAGACAAAGCTTGTAGACATCGAAACTAAGTGCAGGGCAGACATTGCAGGGCCATCACGATAGATGGAGTATGTCGCGGTGGAGGCTGCTTACCCAGGGGTGTATGGTCTGGTCTCGGACAAGTATTTGTTCCCTTTGTTCAAAGGTATTAATACTGTGAGATACACCTGGGGATGGTACACCTCTGGGCATGCGTTTATTCGAGCACCCCTGTCTCTTGCAGAAATGCTGGCGTGAAGTGTTGGGATATGGTGCCTAAGGGAGAAGAGGGAATTCTCAGAATAGACTGAGGTCAAGCAGCACTTAGCCTGCAGACCAGTCAGTGACTTCCTCGGCCCTGCGGGTCTGGCCGCAGACAGGAAGACAGGAAAAAAGATCAAGGGACTCAGATTAGCCAACAGCACACCTGCCACAGAGACATGCACCACGCGGACCAGGGCTCTCAAGGAGGACTTGGGGAAGCTTTGGATAATCAGAATGGAGGATCCTCAGTGGGGTGGTTCCCCACTGTATTTGGGGAATATTTCTGGACCGTGTGATGGGTTTGTCCATGAAGTGGTGGTGGTGTGTATTTGGGGCTTTTTCTGATGGTTAAGATACTCAGAAATGCCCTTCACGGATAAGAGGAACATCTTTGGGACTCTCTGAGTTCCAAAAGTTTGGGTATAGAGCATTCCCCGTTTTCATCTGGAAAGGGAGACCTTTCATTCTAGCATTCTCTGCCTAGAACCCAGAGGGCAATAAGAAACGTTGCCAATCTCCCGTGGGAAGAAGGAGCCAAGTGGGGGGGGGAGGGTTGTCTCGGATCAGCCGCTCGGCAGGCCCCTTCCTTTGTTGGGTGTTCTGAAAGGGGTTCACCAGGCAGGCCTCAGGCCAAGGGTGAACTTGAGGTGCTGCGTTTTTAAAAAGGCTTTGTTCCGGTGACAGACGTGAGCCTGCGCATGATTGCTGAGGCCTGTATTCACCCATTTCTTGACCTCGAGAGGGCAGACTCCCCCAGGGCAGTTCGCCTCTCCCCCCCCCCCCGCCCCCCACTCTGCTACTAAACTAACAAAATTGTTATACCTGTGCCTTACAGACTGGACCTTAGAGGCCAAAACCACAGGCACAGGTGGTAAGATCCACCACAGCTGTGGGCTGCTGGGACCGCTGCCGAGCTGAGGGTGAGGTGCTGTGCACCCGAGAAACTGGGGCCACTTTGAATTTTGACCTCTGGGGAACACAGCCTGGGCAGGTTCCGTCCTCATGGCTCTCTTTTCAGAGGAATTAATACTTTCTAGAGAGAGGGGAAAAAAGAGCCAAAGAGGTTCACTTTCTCACGCAACACAAGGGTAGGTACTGTTCCTTTCTGCTCCCCCAAATTACTGTATGGAGTTTTATTATTCTTGCCTGATCGGCCTAAATAAAAGGGACTAATGTAAATAAATAACCATGGGGGCCCCCAAGAGACTGGATCAAAAGGGGACCTACTTTTGAGGTGGGGGGATGACTGGATTAATGGGGGCCCAGCAGTGCGCGGAATCCAAGTGTTAGACTCAACTTACCAGAGAGCCCCCCGCCCAGTGAACAATGTGGAGACGGTGATCGATGCAAAAAGCAAGAGGATTTTTTAATTTGATTCAGCATGCTGGGGTCACCCTGCACATGGGGAGAGAACGACCATGCGCAGTGGGGCCTTTCCCAGCCGCAGGGACCTCCCTGTGGTCTGAGGAATGTAATTTAGCCCCTCCCTTCCGGGAGGGGCCAGTGTTCCACAACCTTTCCAGCGGTCCTGAGTTAACCCTTTCACTAGCTTTTGGAGGGAACATCTCGATGACCATGCCTCTTGGCTGGGACTTCCAGGGGCTTTTGTGTCCGTACCCCGATGCCATTGTCCCAGGATAGTTTTGGTAGTCTTCATTTGAGCTTGTTTCATTGGCTGTGGCAGAAGACCTGGTTCTAACCAAACTCCCAGAATTAGAGCCCCCGTAGGCCAGCAGGGGACCTTGGGTGGTGTGATGCCCCAGGAACTGTAAGAGCCATCACTGTCCCCCCCCCCCCCCAGCCCCGTGAGGTTGCGAGGCTCCAATGTAGACTGGTCACAGCAGCTGACGTGAAGGTTGTACATACATGGAGAGCTGCTCAGACTCTTTGTGGCTGACTCAACTTCCTTGAAGAGGCTGATCCTGTTAGACTGACGTCGCCTCATGCACGCACAGATAGCCTCTGCCACCAGTGAGTTCAGATGGCGAGGCTGCCACTGGACCAAGCACACAGTAGCACCAGATGCACTTGAACAATAACTCCTGGCTTTACCCACCTAAAGAAACAAAGGAGCCCTCTCAACAGAATATCAGACAAGAGATAGGAGTAGGTCTGTGAGAAGTCTCAGACAGGGGGCACGGTCGACACCAGTGTTAAGGACTTAGGAGCTTGACAAATGACTGGCCAAAGTTTCAGGAGACACTCTGGTAGACACTCTGGTATCTGGGGTGGCGGTTACAGTCTGTTAGAACTGTTGCTAGAGGTAGGGAGCCAAGCCACACTGGCTAGGAGGGGGCAAGAAGGGTCTGTATGTGGGGTAAAACAGACCTAGAGAGAGTCCCCTCCTCGAGATGCAGGACTCCTGCGGGGGTGGGGGGGTGGGGGAGTGTTATGGACTCGGGCCACCCATTTCTGCTAGGTTGACCTCAATCCCACAGAGGCTCAGCCTCTGCCACCAACTAGTGAGTCCAGGGGCAGGCCTGCTGTAACTGCCCACAGTTGCGTCAATCTGGTTACCTGGAAGGGAAGCTGAGGATGTATGAAAAGACGGCAAAAAAAGACAGAGACTAAAACAGCACCAGCTGCTCAAAGTCTTGAGGTTTAATGGGGGAACTCAGTATTTTAAGGTTTCAGGCAAGACCCTTTCCCCAAATTCCAGGGTGTGTTCCGGGGAACTGGTCTGGCTGTTCGCTGGGCGTTGGCTCCACTGCTGGGGCGGCTGGGCAGGTCACCTGCTTAATTCAGGAATTCGTAGACCTAGAGGAACAATGAACTTCACCTTTACTAGGAGTACTCCACCTTAGGTGGAGGGGTAGTGGCTAGCACAGGAATTCCCGCTCAGAGGCTGGGAGAGGAACTTCACCTTGGTCAATGTCAAGTTCCTGCCAGGTGGCATGACACCCCAATAAGTCTCTCTACAGCCTGCCTCAGGTTTAGACACAAAACCAGGAGGCCGAGGGGCAAATGATATCACCAGTGGTCTAGGCAAGAGCAAACCCTTGTTGGATACAAGATGAGACTCCAAGGAGAGGATCTTCACCAAGCACCACAGAGACTCAGCTCCCAGGGGAGGGAGTGGTGGCAGGGGCTGGGGGGCATGGCTATGGAGGGACTGAGGTTGGAGAGCTGGCAGAGGACTGGGACCAGCCACCTGACAGAGCAGTTTGGCTTCTTGGACCCCTGGTCTTTTCTGCCCCAAGTCATTTGTGCTGGAAGGTCCTTGGAGGTACAGAGTGACTTCTGAGCTATGAGGCTGGCTAGGGGCAGGGCCAGCCTCCCTATGAACTTGGAACTTAACTTGTCCTTCCTTTGTCATGGGCAACTCCAGAGGCCAGGTGGTTGGGGGGAGGGGCAAGGGGCTGGGGGTCGGGCAGGGCTAGCTTGGGGCCAGGAAGAAGAGGGCTCTGGAGGAGGAGCCCGCCTTTCCTCTGGCCTTGTGGGTACTTGTGGAAAGGAAGGCCTGCACGGGCCCCTCCATGCGGCTTGTCCTAAGCTGCCTGGCACTCAGCACACTGTGGGACTCACAGACTTGGGACTGTGCTGGGTCTAGTTCCCAAGCTGTTTCTCTCCAGCCCCGTTCCAGAAAAGCTCTGGGGAGAATTGGAGGTGGGACCTAGCGGCTAAGCCTTTTCTTCATTTAGGGTGTCAGGAAGTCTTTTAGTGTCCAGGAATATTTCAATAGCACAACCTAAGCAAAGGTGGCCACATCTCACTATGGGTGGGGGAACACCCTTTTTTTTTTTTTTTTGGACAGGAAGTCTAATTCCAATTAGACTTTTCCAGATCCATTGGAATAACAGCAGCAGAAGACTCCTTGGCAGGACTAGGTGGAACTAAATTGCAGACTGTGGCAAGCTTGCAGAGATCCGGAAGTGCCTACAATACAGGCTTGGGAGAAAGAGCCTCCCCCCCCCCCCCCCCCGTGGCAGGAAATCAATAAAGCAAAGCTGATTCTATGAGTTGATAAGCAAGAGGCCCTCGGCCCACCATCCTTGAACTCTGCCTGTTGCCAGGAAGTAAGTTGTGTAGCAAATACTCAGAAGCTTGGGAGAGGAGAGAGGAGACAGTCACCGAGGCCCTGCGTACCTACTGTGCCCCAGGCCCGGGCACAGGAGAGCCATTGCTTCCTCTGTTCTGTCCCGCGTCACAGCCCGTACTCTGGACTGTACTCTTATCCCCAGTAGGCAGTCTGGAAACCAAGGAGCCCGCCCTCCCAGGGCCCTTGCTGAGGACACACACACACACACCTTGAAAAGGAGGTGTCAGAAACCGGGTCATGTTAGACCACCTCTTAGGAGATGCCCATTTTTCTTCCCGCCAAACACCACCCCCTTTCACTCTGGGGGTTTCCAAGCCCCTTGCTTCCTCAGCAATTCCCTTTGGCGTGTGGCTTCTTTTGCAGATTGTCCTTGCTTTCAACTTTAGCAGGAATGGGGTTCCCGCCAGGGAGGCTTTTCTGTACGTTCCTGGACAGAGAGAGTGGCTTCGCATCCCAGGGGGTCTGCCACAGCCGGCTCCCCTGGACCGGTCTCCTGCCTCCTCTAGATCAATACCGTGCATCTCAGTCTGACCAGCTGGGCCAGGAGATGTCAGGGGACAGTTACTTACCCTACCAGCTAACTGGGAGAGGGCCAGAGAAGGCACGGGGCGGGCGGTGGTCGTCCCTTTCCACTCGCTCTCAGCAGGTGCTGGCCTTGGGAGTATATCTTCAGCCTAAGAGGGAACTTCCACAGGGGTTGCAGGCTCAGCTGGCACATTAGCTGAGGACCTCAGCCGGAAAAATCCCAAGCTGAGCTGAGACAACATTTCCAGGTTGGATGGTCGGAGTGGGAAAGGGAGAGGGATGAGGGAGGGGCAAGGCATCAGGTGTGGTTAGGTGGGAGCCTGCTCCAGCCAGATCATCCCTTCTGTGAATTAACGAGAGGCATTCATTAATTCCTGAAAGTTTTGATCTCCAAGGGTCTTCCTCTGAGAATCTCTCACTGTTACTGCAGCGAGCAATCTTTTTGCCTCTGAACGGAGAGCTTTGAAATGGAGCGGAACCACATGGAAGCCCACCCCACCCCTACCTCAGTTGAGAGGTGCAATAGTTGCTGGGTTCATCGCACATTCCGAGCAAACAATTCCCAATGAGGGAGTGGCACCCCAGACCGGAACTTCCTTCCTTCTAGGTGATCCCTCTCACCTATTTATTTTTCCAAGATTGACGGCAGGGAGCTGGCCCTGGCTCAGTGAGTTGGGGTCCATGGCTTAGTGGTTGGTAATCTGTGTGGATGGATACCAGGGTGCCACTGGGAGCTGAAGGCCTGGAGGGCAGCCATGGTCTGAGAGCAGAAGCTAGAGGGCTCCACTCTTGGGAGAACTCTCAAATCTTCACACTTCAGGCCCTTGGGGCTGCAAACAAGGGTTTGGGATGCCTTGGGGGAAGTGCTCAGGGCCCTGGAGCTCCCGATGGGGGTCAGTAGAAAGGTTCAGGTTGGAGGTGTCCAAAAGGGGCAGCTAGGTGCTGTCACTTGCCAGCAAATAACAAGTGACTACTGTCAGCCATAGAGGGACTACAATGCTGCATCTCGGCTGCCACCTTCCTAGGGTAAAGAGAGTTAGTTCTTAAGGTGGCTCCTCTGGGATCAGTGAGGTAGCTCTCGGCTGGAAGCCATGGATGTCTATCATGTGGTTCTCCAGAGCTGGTGTCGCCTGCCTCAGCATATTGGCTATGCCCACAGAAACTCTTAGGGTAGCCAGACGGGGCAGCCAACAGACAAACCAACCTCTGGAGAAACTTAAGTTACACAGATGAAGGGTCCAGAATCACGTTTGGTGATGATATTTTTCTGAGCATTTTTGGCAACACCTTTTTAATGAAAAGAAATCAACACTTCTTGGGCTCTACTGAGAGACGCCTAGACTCCAGAAGCAGAACTGACCAACGGGTAACAAAGTGCACAGTGGGCAAGCCTTGCCTGGCACAGGCCCTAGAGGTGGGACTCTCGGGACTCAAGGGACAGATCTGGCGATGCGGAGCCAAAGCTCCGGAGCTCCGCTACACCTTCCTGGGCGCCCACCGCTGCTGAACCCAGAAACTTTCTCTCACCAATGACTTGTAAGAAGATTTTTGAGGTCAGGCCAAGTGAGACCCCACACGGGCAGAGGGTCTGTAGGGACTTAGCTGAGGTGACAGAGGGAAGGCAGGAGACACTGTCCCAAGGCTCCCTGGCAGTGTAGGATAAGCCCAAGGACCTAGGCGCTCAGAGACTGAGGGTGGGGAACAGGCAGAGAGGTAGGTGTCTTCCCCATGGCTAGGCAGGCAAAAGTCAAGAGCAGCAGCAAGAGCGTAAAGCACAGCTCCACCCCGCCGCCCCGCCGCCCCGTTCCCTGGCCGCTGCCCACCGCCGCTCGCCTATCCTTTATTCTCAGTTTTGCATGTCCCTCACTCTCTCTGGGCTCCAGCCATCTGTGCTGTCCCCAACTGCTTCATCACAACCTGGCCATCATCCAGACCTCTGTTCCACTCTGTTCTAATGACACTCCCTGGGAAACATGTTCTCTGACCCTCCAGGCCAGGCAGCTGGGGTCAGGCAGGGGACATGCAGGAAGCAGTTTTTTCCATGGTTTTTTTTTTGTTGTTGTTTTGTTTTGTTTTGTTTTTTTGTTTTAATAAACTCTTCTGAGTTTGAGGAAGGCTTGCCTCCAGGGATGGGTGGTCCATCCAAACAGCTTGAAGGTCCTGGATCAGTGGTGCCAAATACTTCCTTGAGTCCAACAGCATCTTGCCCTGACAGGCCTTTCTTCTTTAGCAATGGTTGCCCAAGGCATATCCTCAGTGTCCCTATCTGATGGACAATGATCCCTTGTTTGACCGGTGACCCCTAAAGTCCCATCAAGTTTTTGCTTTCTTATGTTTGCAACTTTGCGAAGCCTGGGAACATTTTCAGGTGCAGTCACTGAGCGAGCGAGCAAGCGAGCGAGTGACTCTCAAGCCCCAGTGGTCTGAGCCCTGTGCTGCTCTTGACCCCTGGGCATGGGCATGGGCATGGGCATGGGCATGGGCAGGGAGGCAGCAGGCAGCCTCTGCACTGGCTCCAGACAGCATTGTTTTCTGAGACAGGTCATGTCATGACTTTGTTAGAGGCCAGTTCGGCATACACGGCTACAGACCTGAGGTGACTCATTAATGAAAGTTTTTCCAGTTGGTCCAACATTGCTGTCAGCCTCTGCATTCAAAAGGACCAACAGCGTTCTGCTGTCCAAACTGTGGAGGGGAAGCTTCTAAGCTTTGTGACGGAGTCTCCTCCTGCTGTGCTTGGCCCGGGTCAGTTGGAGACTGTTGATTTCCTGGTTTAACAGTCAAGTGCTACACATTAAATCCTCTATTGATCTGGTGCAGGAGATTCTGTTGTGGTCTTCAAACCACATAGTCCATAACTACAAGAGTCCAGAACAAGATTTTTTGTGTTGATAGCTGAGTTGGCCCTCTTGGGCCCCCATAGTGCTGGTTTTCCTGTGACTAGAATCACAGTCCCACAGTCAGCATTTTGAAAAAGTTCAATACATCTTTGGGATTCATGTGTAGTTGAGGAAAGTCCACAAAAGGGGATAGGATATCCCTAGTGGACACGGCCTCCCATAGTCATGGGGATAACCCTTGCAGGTTCTTCTAGGATGGTGGAGCAGGGGTCAGGAGCCTTAATCTAGAGGAGGAATTGCGATGACCCTGTCTTCAAGATTGTCCATCTCTAGTTTTAATCACCCTGTGCCGGAAGGCAGGCACTGTGTTGTGAAGATCAGCACAGCCTGAAGCCAGGCATGGACCTGGGTGGGACGTCTGATCAGCCTCTCCCAAGGCTGACTTGGCCTGGTCCGGCTCTACGGCCTTGGCGGCCTTGGTGGCACTTACTAGGTACTCAATAAATATTTGTAGAATGCATGAATAAAGGGCCCCTGTCCTCTGCACCCTCAGCCTGTGTGACCCTCCTTCACTGGGTGCTTTGCCTTAAGTTGTGTAGCTGCCTTCTCTCTGCTCAGCCTGAGCAAGGCTAAGCCAACAGAGAGGAGGCAGAGACTCAGAGGGGACCTTGAGCTCTTGGAGAAACTGTGTTCAGAGCAGGCCAGGTTTAGGAAACAACCTTCAGAGTGGGGCAGGAGGAGGTGCAGGGGTCAGGGAAGCAGTGTGAAGACGTCCATAAAGGACCCATTATTAGGGCTCACATACAGAGGCACATTTACACGTGTACCTGCAGTGTTGGGGTTCCAAGACCCAGAGCCGTTCTTGTTGTATTGTTTTGTTTGTTTGGTTTGTTTTGGTGGGATACTTAACAGGATCAAAATTTTTGATCTGAGAAGTCATTCCAGGTCAGCGACTTTCTCCGGCAGAAACGCTGCCTTAACTGTGCGGCTCCGCGGGCAAGGGCGTCATGGCAGCCTTGCGGGAGAGAGACGGAGCTTAAGGAATGGGGGACCGGCTGGGTGTGGAGCCAGTCTACACCACTGCACCGCGCTTCACCTTGTCTGCGGTGGAGTGCGATGCAGTGTTGATAATACAGCGGGCACCAGCCTATGAGCTTTGCAAGGAGGAGGATTGAAACAGGCGACAGAGCAAGCAGCACGCACGCACGCACGCACACATGCACGCACGCACGCACGACAGAACGGGCCTCACCACCCCCACCCCCACCCCACCCCACCCCCACCCCCGTGCCTGTGCAGAGGAGAAAAAACAGTCATGAGTCCCCCGCAATGGCATAAACCCCATGCTGCTGCCTTGGCGATAAAAAGGAAAGTGGCCGTTGGATGGAGAGCTACAGAGAAGTGAACTTCTGGGGCTCAGACTCAGAGGACTCCGCGGGTGGAGTGGGCAGGACCAGCGAGCAGGCCTCCTCCAGGCTGCAGGCTGCGCAGTAGTTTCCGAGTCGAAGGTGTCTTTGAAAGAGGTGCTGAAGGGAGAGGCCCGGTGGGGAGGTTTGGACCCAGTGGAAGGCGGACTACACGGGGGAAGGCTTGAAGACAGGTAACATGGAAGTGTACAGAGTAAAGGGCTGCCTGACGGGAGGGCCGTGACACCCCCGAGCTGAGGGCAGAAGTGTTAAAAAAAAAAAGGGATGAGGAACAAGGCATCCTGGGAGAGGGGTGTGGACAGCCTGCGCGAGGTGGAAGGCATTCATAAGGTGGCCTGGACACTGACCTAACCGAAAGAGAAGAATAAGAAAGGAGTTAGGGGTTTCATGTGACTAGTGTGACAAGACTTGAAAAGGAGCTGTGACCCGTGACAGGTCAGCCGTGGCACAGCCTAGTACTGCATCTCTCAGCAGAGCTCAAGGGCAAGACTGGGCTTGTCCCAAGGCTGTCGGCTGGCCAGGCAAGGCCAGCGGGTGTTCTGAGATGGTGCCGCAGGGCCGATAACCTAGGGGTGACAGCAATTGGCATCTCATGTGCAACTCTTGGGAGAGCTGCCAGGGGAGATGCTTGGGCTCTGTGGGCAGGGGCGCTACAGCAGTCAGGTAGAGCCGAGTTCCCTGTGGGTTGTGCCTGGGTACGGTGCTGTTAGGATAGATATTAAACCAGTGAGTCTGAAGTTCAGGCTCTCCAACCATTCATTCCACAAATATTTATTGAGCACCTACGATGTGCCAGGCATCCTCCGCCTTTGCACAGTGGTGCCTATGGGAGTCCACCGGCATGCTGAGAGATGGGGGTGGGAAGAAGAGGGTTCTAGAGCAAGGGGGTGGGTAGGGGGAGAGCCTAGAATGGCCATGCGGCCAAGAGGTTGGGTGCTTTCTGGCCTTCGGGGCCTTGCCTGAGGTCTAGGGAATCTGAGATGGACAGGACAAAGAATAGCTTCTCTCCCTGGAGACGGGTATAGGAGGACCCGAATGAAGGCGAGCCAGGGTTTGAACGAGATGCTAGGTGAGAGGAAGAACAGGGCAGCTTCCTTCTCGCAACCCAGCCTGCCTTCCAAACACCTTGGTTCTCACAGAAGGACACAGCCCGTGGCTTCGCAAGGAGGGGGAAAAGGGCACGTCTGGCCGTCTCAGACACCCTGCGGCTCCTAGTCACACAAGGAGCTCTGCGGCCCAGTGTTCACCTGCAGTATGAAAGTGGAGAGAGACAAGAACATTCAGGGAGAGATAGGAAGAAGACTGACTGGGCAAGGGGTGGAGAAACGGGACTTCAAACAAGAGAGGCCCTGCTTTATCTGGTTTCGTGATGTCTCAAGGATTCCGTAACCAGTCAAGGTCCTTCTGGTGGCTTCCTGGATCCTTGGGCAGGGGGCCGGGGGCGCTCTGGGAACAGTGATGGCACTAGGGGCCTGGTACAGTAAGGACTGTAGTGACAACTCAGTGACCCCAGGTACCGCCACAGCCCTCCAGGAACAAGAGCAGCCCTGGCTCTGTTCCACGTGGGTTCTGCTTCTAACAGTGGTCAAGTTCCGTTCCCACCCCAACATAGCCTTGCCACACTCAGGACCTGCTCATAGCCATGACAGCAACAACCAAATTATACTCTTTTGATTTCCAGACGCTGCTCCAAGGCAGCCTTTTGAAATTTTGAAAGGTCTGCTTCCCTGAGCCTGGAATGTTCTGCTCCCATGGTGGTGGTGGGGGGGGGGGGCGTGTCTCTGAATCTGGAATGGTCTTTCTGGAATGGCGGCCGGGGGTGTTTGCAGAGTGGTGTGGGCTGGAATCCCTACTGGATGTCTTTTTCCTCCTTTTGCCCTCAAGAGTCTTTGGGAGGCTCAGGGGGGACTGGTGGGTGACCTCAGCAGCCCACCAGCAGGTGGCCAAGGGTTGCCCTCTCTTCAGCCCCTGACGCCTCTTCCAGAAAAAAGCAAACCACAAAGCCAGCTGAAGAAAGCAGGGAGAGCAGTCATGGGAAGGGGGCTGTCTTGCTCCTCACTCTCTGAACAGTAGCCAGGGTCAGGAAGTTGGAATGTGCTGACAAGGGGGAGCAAAGTAAAAAAGAAGTCCTGGCATGATCTGTTTCCAGGTCAGTAGGTGGGACACCTGCCTTTAGCCTCCATGGAGGTCCCTGAAGAAGGGGGAGTAAGAACCCCATCAGCTCTCTCTCTCTTCTGCATTCCTGGGAGTGTTCTGAGGCCAGCCACTTCTACCTGAAACCCTCCCACGCATCAGGCTTGGCCTTGGTGAAGGCCATTCCCCAGTCTCAGCTCTTCAGAGCACTGGCTTTGTGTGGTGCCAGCCCGTCAGGCTCAGGTTGCTTGGAAGTGCTCTGGTTTCTCCTTTCCACGGCCATCTGAGGAGGAACTCCCCCAGGCAGGCACTGTGTTGTCCACAGGGGTCTGAAATGCAAGTGCTTCGGCCCCTGGGCCTCCTAGCGAGCGAGGGTGGTAGTGTGGAGGCTGTAACAAGGCACAAGGCTTGGTGCAGGACTGAGCCACCTGCACGGAACGCCATCATCCCGGACAGGGTCCTTCATCACGCACCTGGGACCCAAGTCCAGATGCTCTCACCACAGAGAGCCTCCCGGCTTTCTTCAGAGAGTCTAGGACCCAGGGAAGGAAATACCGGTAGCAGCCCCTGGAGCGCCGACCCCGCAGGAGCAGGTGGATGTGCTGGTTGGGCCAGTCCAGCCAATTCTTCTTATAAAGACACACCCACGTAGCCCTGCCACCACTGCAGGCCCCAAGTTTCTCAGGACTACAGGAATGAATGGTGGGACCTTGCTCAGGATAGGAGAGCAAGGCCATTCCCGGTGGCAGTGTCTGAGGATCCGATTTGTTCGTGGCCCGCCTGGCCACCTTTCCGGGGCCGTGTGCTCAGGGTTCATGCAGGCTCCTCTATCCCTATCATAGGCCGCACGGTGCCAGGCTCTGCCTGCTCCGTAGGCTGTCCCTTCTGTACCCTCCCATTGTGATGGGAGGGCTGGGGACGGGGAGCACACGGAGTCTCTCTCTCTCTCTCTCTCTTGCCTACCAATTCCTCATTTAAGTGTGAAATGAGTGTCCACTACGGCTCCTCAGGCCACATCTGGTGACAGTCCTCCGCTGTGTGAACTCTACAGTCAGCACTGCTTCCGAGTGTCCTTTTGGTGACCTATCCTCTCCCACATCTTCCCGTCACAGATTTCTTCCTCAGAACCTGGTCCTGAGTGACCTGCTTGTTTCTTCTCCTCCCCAACCCCCCCCCCCCGTTCCTGCCTGGGCGGGCGGGGTGGGGGTAGAGCAGACAGGCTGGCTCCAGATCCCAGGAGGTAAAGGCAGGCTGACTTCGTCCTGTCCCTGACACCAATCACAAATGTTCCCTACACTGGAACAGGCATTATGGCTTTCTGTATTGAGGCCTGAAGCAACAAGCATTGTGGACAAATCCAGGAGGAGGAGAAATAAGGGGTGGGACAAGGGGTCGGAAAAGGCCCTGGCTCTCATGCCCAGCCCGACTCACTTCCGGTTCTTCCATGAAGCGTTGCCCACAAAACTGAGAAAGTCTTTTGTGTCCCAGATGGAGCTGACCAGCTGCCTCCCTTCCGCTCCACCTCACACCCTTGTCCAGGGCCTGTGCCCAGTAAGCTCTCCTGGCTGGGTTCCTCCTCCCCTGACCTGCGGCTCTGGCTGCCCCTGTGCAGGCTCTGCTCTCCTCTTTGGGCTCCGGAACAGGGCACTGCTCTGCTCTGCTCTCAGGTCTTCTGTTTCTTACTGAAGCATGACTAGCCTGTGGCAGTGGAGCGCAGTGGTCCCGCTGTGTGGGACTGCCCAGGACGCGGCCCCACCCCACCCCCACCCACATGGCTTGCCAGGCCCTTGGTACTGACACAGCCCTTGTCTCTGGTGTGGTTTCTGGACTTCTTAAATGCAGATTTTCTGCTAAAAGACCTTGGCTCTCTGGGGGATTTTGCTTCACATGTTGGGGAATGTAGGGCCCTCCCCTCCAGTGCCCACGGTGGCAGCCATGTCCCTCTGTGTCTTCCCTGTAAAGAGCCTACTGAGTTCCTCAGTGTGGCTGGGTTTGGAAGAGCAAGCGCTTCCTTTGTTTCCTAATAGGAAGTTGTTATAAAGATGTCCTTACTCAAAAGATCTCTGCGATGCCAAAGCTGGCCCAGGGTGTCTGGAGGCAGTAGCCACAGAGGAAGTCTGGAATGAAGAGAAAGTGGAATGTGCTTGGGGGAGGTGTCCCCCTCCCCACCTTAAGCATTACATCCAGAAGAGACCCAGAAGGAGATGGGCCCAGGACTCGGGGATGAGTTGTCATTTCAAGGGTGGGCTCGAAGAAGCAGCCTGCCTCCATCTTGGGCTAAGAGCCATCTTATAGTAAAGACAAACTAGGTTCATTCCTGCTTATGATTAAATCTGTTTCTCAAGGACCGGGCTCTACCCCACCTGTAACCTTAACTACAGGGGATTCTGTAGTGCTGGCTCCAGGAATGACAATCGTGTCTTTGTTTCAAAAAGTTGTTTATAACCATCTTGCAACCCTACCTTTGTACCTAAAGGTTACGTGACCACCTAGGACTGCCTTGCTTTGCCCATCCTGCAGCCAGGCCTTTGTCTCAGGAGGGACTAATGTGTCATTGCTTATGTTCTGCTCCTGCGGCCCCGCCCCCTTTGCCTGCCAAGTACCCTTGAGGTATAAAAGTCTTGTCTTCCTTGAGTTCAGTGCTGATCTCTCTCTAACCCAGCCTTAGAAGAAGGCAGTGTATTGGACACAAACAAAAAGCTTGTTTTAATTGCTTTATTTAATTAATTTGGTGACGGTGGTCTGGGTCGGTGGTCTTTCTCCTCCCATCCGGGATTAACCAGCTCTGGGCTGTGGATGGTCAACAAAGGGGGTGAAGAGAGTGGGTTCAGAAAGAGGGTTCAGAAAAATGGTTTCCCAAACCCAGGGGAGGAGGCTGAGCAGATCCTACCACCCAAAAGGCTGGGTTGCTGCTGTAGTGAAGGGGTTGGCCCGGGAGGGGGGGAAGGTGCTTTAGAGAGGGAGGGCCTGAAGACTTCTGGATGAGGGAGCAGTGGGGACCCATCTGTGGGCATGTAGGGGAGGAGGGAGGAAGACCAAAGTCATCAAACTTTAGGCCTCAACTTCCCTCCGAGGACCAGGCACAGAGGATGTTTTTTCTGAGTCTTCGCTTGTGGTTGCAAGAAATCTAGAGACGGAGCGTCAAGGACTGAGGTGCCCTCGTTCCAGCCAAGGAAAGGCGGTCCCCAGAGGCCAGCACTGGCAGGGAAGCGAGGGTCCCCAGTGTTCCCTAGTAGCTGCAGCCTTCCTGAGAGCCAAAGAACTTGGGTGTCGGGAAGGTGTTGTTTCTGGGCAGAGAAACTGTGACAGGAGACAACATCCCAAATGGGAGGAGGGGTGAGTGTTGGGGGGGGCATAAGGAGTCCGGGAAGAAGTGAAGAGGGGGCATCAGAGCTCTGCACTCAGCAGGGAAGCTTTGTAATGCCAAGGGCTGCAGGGGGCAGGGCGGGAGGACAGAAAATCCTCAAAGTCCATTAGCAACACAGTGGAGGAAGGATTTGAGGAATGTTTGTAGAATGGAAGCCCAAGGGGGACAGTTCAAGTGTTGCACAACCATTGAGCAAAAGAGGTCCGACGGAAAAGGGGGCTACAAGACGGTGTTGGCAACCATTGTGACAAGTGCAAAGTGGAGGCAGAGTCAGGTGGTGGTGGGGAGGGGGCAGGGGGATGAGTTCAGGAGAGTGACCACCCTTGGGACAGGTGGGAGATTCCTGGCGAGGACCTCAGGGGACTAGATGCCAGTAGCATGTCTGGAATGTTTTGACCTGGACACGTGGGACCCAAGCATTCTGTTCCTTTCTTTACTTCCATTAAAAGTTGATTTTTTTAAAAGCAATGCTTCAGTTGCTTCTGATGTCACCTCCAACAAATATTGTCCCATGCTCTAACCAGCCAGACACGGCAAACACCAGAGGACCAGCAAGGCCTCCTGTCTCTTGCTTGCCCTTGGCCACAGCCTTCACACACAAGTAACCAACCGTATGGACACTGCTAGAGGCCCTCCTGAGCCCTGACTCTTTCAGGCCTAGCATTGGCTCCGAGCTTCAGCCCTGCGCATGGTGGGCAGCCCTGCAACAGGGCACATCCTCTTCCCTGGGGTATATCCCAATGGAGGATGCCTTCTTCCAATAATCCCCAAGGTACCCAGTAGCACCTTGGTTCTCAATCACCCTACCAGGAGTATTAATCAAACCTTGTGGTCTAACAAGAAGAATCAGAAAACCAGACATTTGAAGGTTTGACAACCAACAGTCAACAGTTTGGGGTGGTTCTAGAACCATCTGTTCCCAATTGCCAGGTCAGTCTGGCACAAAGAGCAGATGCAACTTGCCTGGTCTGTTCCTCTGCTCCTCAGAGCTCACATGGAGGTGCTACTTGGGGGTTAAGATGGCGAGGCCGTTTCCCTCAGCCCTGTGTCATGTCATGAGCATTCCATTCCAGGCCGTCACTTCCTCAGTGTCGATGATGCCTGTGAAGAGTGTGTGTGCTCGCTCGCGCGCGCACTCACACACACACACACACACACACACACACACACACACACACACACACACACGCTATCCCAGCGTGCTCTGCATTCATGGTGGCCACCATGACTTTTCTTTTAGCTGCCTGTTAAGCCCCATCATGGGCCTGGTCTTTGTGATCTGTGGGATATTTTGCCCCCCCCCCATTGTCTTTATTAGGTTTCTGTTGCTGTGACGAAACACCATGACCAAAAAACAAGTTGAGGAGGAAAGGACTTAGTCAGCTTACACTTCCACACAGCTGTTCATCACCAAAGGAAGTCAGGACTAGAACTCAAGCAGGTCAGGAAGCAGGAGGCTGGAACTGAAGCAGAGGCCATGGAGGACTGCTGCTTACTGGCTTGCTCAGCCTGCTTTTTCACAGAACCTAGGACCCTAGAACCAGCAGCCCAGGGGTAGCAGCACCCACAATGAGTTGGGTCCTCCTCCGTGGGTCACTAATTGAGAAAATGTCTTACAGCCAGATCTCATGGAAGCATTTCCTCAACTGAGGCTCCTTTCTCTCTGATGACTCTAGCTTGTGTCAAGTTGACACATAAAACCAGCCAGCACACCCACTTTTAAATACTGAGGCTTCCTATGGGGACTCTGTTCTTTAAACAGTGTCTTTTGATATTTCCTGTCATTAGCGGTCCCATTTCATCATGGTTCCCCTTGCTTGACAGCAGGAACACCAGAAGGGTGTGTTTGGGGGGTCTTTCCTCTCCTGCCAGATTTATTACCGTTAATCAAAACCTGGTTCCCGTTGGAGTTAACACCCGAAGTGCCGCCCAAGGACCCACCCACCCTAGCTCAATCACTTTGGAGAAAGGACGCAGCCGCAGCCGGTGCCCTTTCTGTGTAGCCTTGAGGAAGTAGCCATTTACCTTAACTAAGCATTTCCAGTCTGGCCACACTCAGCCCCGCCCCCTCCCGCCCCCCAGTCCTGTGCACGTGTTAGGCCCTCCTCCATGCTGTCTTAAACCCCCGCACGCTCTTTGTCTGTTTCTCTGCCACTTGCAAGCCTGCCTGTCAGGTTCAGTGGCTCACACCCACTGTTAGCCCAGGGTTTCCCCTGCTTCCTCTTCTTACTGACTGGTGGCTGGCACTAGTCAGACCTACAGTTTGATGCTGAGTGGGAGGGCAGGGATCTCCGACCTCCAGTGGAGTCCCCCACCCCCAACAGCTGAGAGCCATTCATCTAGCTTGCCCATTGCTACCAGAAGCCCCGTCTCTCTCATGTCTTTGCTGGGTACCCGGGACTTGGGATGCACAGGACAGTAGTTAGACTAGAAATGCTGGTGCTGGGAAAGGCATGTGCTGGCATCAAGGGGAGGGGAAAACTGAAAGCAGCCAGGGGCAGGGCGTGCAGGTGTGTGTGTGTGTGTGTGTGTGTGTGTGTGTGTGTGTGTGTGTGGTGTGCAGGCTGAGAAAGGTGGTCAAGGTGGGCAGACCTTTTGCCATGTGTGGATGGATCTGGAGTTTGAATAGAACTAAGAGCTGAAGAGACTGTACAGAGTGACGGATGCATCCTAGCACACTCTGGAGGGAGAGGGAGCCGTGAGAGGCTGAGAGGGCTGCGCATCTCCACGGGGTGTCGAGGAGGAGGAGGAGGTGGTGGTGGTGGTGGTATCTCATAGCAGGGAGATGAGGCTGGGGGATGACAGCCGTTCTTTTGGACCATCGTAGCTCATGCCGGGCGGCCTGAGGGAAGCTCCTTCTGTCTCCTCCAGTTTTCTTCCAGCTCTCTGTGCAGCCTGGGGCCAGCTGGCCCTTGTCTCCAGCTGTGCTTCAGCTCCTGCCTTCTGTGTCTGCCTCTCAAATTCCAATCGCCTACCTGTGCTAGCAGAAGCCTCTCGCCTGGGCAGACTCCGGACATGCACTGCCCCATTCCTTGCTGAGAGGGCATCTCCCTGCTTGCCTCTTCCTCCTAGGGGGGACTCTCTCCAGATGTGCCCAGTCCTCAACTGGTGTGGCCTCACCAGAGAGACTCAGACTGACCAGGCCTCTTTCTGGAAAACTACAGTGGAATACAGAAGGTCCTCATCTGCCCTGAGCCCTGGGAAGCTTGGTGGCGTCGTTCATGAGTGCTGTGGTCATTTGGAACTTGGTTCTCTTGGTATTTGTCACTTCCCACCTGTCTGTCCCCTTTACTGTTCTCAGTCCCCACCTCATAAGCCTCGGCTGCAACGGGCTCCTATCTTAGGTACCAAATTTTTTGTGCCCTGTTTAGGGCACCAACTGTTCTGATCTCTTGAAGAACTCCTCAGGTGATCTTCTCTGTTTCTAGCAAGATGATAGACCCAAGCCTCAAGGACGAGGCTGGGCCCTCTCCTTACCCCCCACCTCCTGGAAAATAAATACACAAAGAAATTCAATGATCGTCAGGGATATACTGGCCTAGACACTACCTGCCAGGCACGGGAGGCTGACGGCTCAGGAATGACTGGGCCGCACAAGCTTGGCGTCTACTAGGCACAGTAGTGGCAGGCGACAGGCAGTTCATGGGCTGGAAGACATGAGCTCTCCGAGGGAAAGGAAGGTAAAGCCTGGAGCCTAGGGCCCTCAGGGACCCGAGGATGTGAGAAGGCTCAAGAAGCCCAGAGGTGGGGTCAGAAACGGGGCGAAGGAGAGCAAGCATGGAGTGCTGCCGTGGGAGCAGATGGGCAGGAGAGAGAAGCAGGCCGAGACCACGGCCCTACAGTGTCCCTGAGGCAGCAGGCAGGCTGTGGAACGTTACGTTGGGGGACTGTAGAGACCCAGAGGCCCACCCCTACCCTCACCAGCTTAGCCCCAACATATGATGTCTACCGAAGTAGTTAAATAGGCTATTGGAAGAAAAGGAGCGAGATTCCTCCCCAGGCTCCTCCCAGGGCCCACAGCCACGCTCCAGGAGGACTACTTGTGTCTTCATCTTTCCTGCACCTTAGGGAGGAGTGCAGCAGGGAGTGGGGAGGACTTTATTGGGATTTCCCCCATGTGCATTTCCAGTTAGTTGAGCTCTGCTTAGTCCAGGCCTAGGCTCACAGTAATGGGGAATGAGGAGAGGCCAAGGCATAGGAGGCAGCCTCCCTGTAAAGGCTGCCAGAGCGGTGTGAATGGCCGGCCACTGTTCCTAGGGAGCCCCCCTCACCTTCTCCCATTCCTTTGGGACCTGTTCTTGTGACCTCCCTGTCTTCTTGTGAGATCTTATGTTCCTCCAACCCTGAGAGCTACAGATCAGTACCCAGAATAAAAAAAACTGCCCCTTGTGCTGTCTGTGTGGCTCTGCCAGCCTCCCACAGTGACTGCTTGGCCCCCTCCCTCAGGCTGCCCTCCAAAGTGAATGCTTACCGCACCCCCCCCACCCCCCCCCCACCCCCGTGCGTGACCCTGGCTGCCCTGCCACCCCAGTCTCCTTGTTTTCTTCATAGCACTTATCATTATCTGGACTCCCCCCCCCCCTTGCTAGTTGCCTGTCCCCCCCCCCCCCTTCCCCTGAAAGCTCCTCGAAGGCTGATTTCTAGGTCAGGAGCTGCACAGACCGGGGCTGGGCGGGGGAGGGCTCAATGAGTATTTGTTGAATGGATGAATGGGTGGATGACACCGAATGGAGCCCTCAGGCAGGCGGGGCTCAGGAGGAACAGGTCCGGATCAAAGCTCCTTGATTCACATCCCGGGACTCTCTGGCATTGTTGCTGGCTTGGGAGAGAGGGGGTCTGCTGAGCCCTAGTAGAGAATGTTCTAGGCCAAGGCTGGCCCTACTTGCTCCCTGACAAATGGCAAGCTGCAAGGTTATGAGTTGGGATTGCTTCTCCTGTTTCATTTGGGCGTGAGCCTTGAAGGTAGAGAAGGTTACCCCAAAATGGGTTTACTCTCCCTTTCTCCAGGCTAAGTGCCAACAAGTGGAGAAAGGGCTCTCCTGAGGTGGAGGGGGGGGAAGCTGGTCTCTGGGCTGCCCCCTGGAAGGAGTGATGCTCCGTGAAGTGAGCCCATAGGGTCCCTCCCGACAGAGGCTAGCCCTGCCCTGGGCAGCAGGGCACCCAAAGAGAGAGCTTTGTGTCAGGTGCGGGAACAAGCCGGGATCCCTCTCTGCCCTGCCCTGGCCTTGGCATGTTTGGGATGGACAGTAGTCTCTCCTCTCTTTCCAGCATGCAGTGACCAGTTCTAGCTCAAAGTAACAGTACTGTCACCACCATCTCCGAAGCCCCACCCAGCCAGGATGGGGGAGATCAGAGGCACCCAAGCCATTCCAAGGTCCTCCTGCCAGCCCTCAGGTTTCCACTGTCTCTCCGAGTTCAGGGGACATAGGACAATAGGGGCCGGCAGTGGTGGAAGGCGGTGGGGGTGGGTAGCACAGGGTGTGGGGAGTATAGGACGAGGGAGGGGAATGCAAAGACAAAGTTCAGCTTTCTACAGCTTGGTGAGCAGTGCGTTCACTGACTCTCCCTGTGCACTTGTTAGGGAAAGATCTCACACAGGCCTGGCCGGGGACATTGAGGCCAGAATGTATCTGCTAGGCACAACTCTTCAAAGGAGAAAAAGGACTACCCCTCCTCCAGACGCGGATGTCTGGGTCTATCTACTCTGAGTGGAAAGACCAGACACGTGCCCTGTGGCACGTCAAAGAGCACCCAAGCTGGAGCCTCGGTTGCCTCTGTGCCGTGACATGGGTGCCCAGAACACAGGGGGCCGCAGCTTTGGACACCCCATTTTTGTCTGTCAGGTATGGACTTGTGTCTGCAGCCACCATACCCCTGTCTCCTCAGAGCAACTGGGGCATGGCCCATGGCTTTGGCACAGGCTTTGACAGACAGGCTTTCTGTCCCCTGCTATGTAACAGGGATCTAACCAATTAGGTTTCCTGCTTCCAGGCCTTGGGTCCCATCTTCCGTGCACCTCCTGGGGGCCTGGGCCCAGAGTTCTCAGGTCAGTTCAGTCTTTCCCCTTCACAGCTGCAACCGCCTGCGCCGCCTCCCAAGCTTCCTCCCTCCCTTCAGCCATGGCTGCTGCTGACAGCTGTGACTTGGATGAAATCTTTACCAATCGGAGAACAGGACCATGAAGGACAGCATGAGGACTTGAGGATCTATGGGACTCGGACGATTCTCAAAAGGGATTTTGGATTATTTATCCTTGAGCAGGAGAGGCCCATGGTTGGGGAGACAACCCTAGCTGAGTTCTTCATGGGTCTGACAGCTCCCACGTCTCTGGATTTTCTTGATCTCAGGAAACCTGAGATCTAGTTTGTCCTGAATATTGTATGTGGGCTCACAAGCTGCAGGAAGTCATGGGGCTGGGTGGGGCAGGGGGCGGGGGCGGGGAAGCCAGCTGTCTTAAGATGACAGAAGCCTGAGGCAAAGAACTCAGTGGCTGTGTATGTCAGCCACTCTGAGGCCCTGGACCCCCACAGGTTAGAGACTTAGCGAGGGGCTTACGTGAGCCTTGGCTAGAGGAGAGGGGGTTTCTAAATTGGAAGGACTACCTCAAACTATTTTCAAGGAGAGACACCCACCCTGGAGGCTGACCCTACCTGAGGCTCTGTCCACAGTGGCAGAACCCACGCCAGCAATGGCAGTTTTGTAAGGATTTGGAAAGTGGGTTTTCCGATGTGCAACATCACCGCTCTTCTAGTTTCTGGGGGTCTGTATGCTTTGGGAGCTCAGTTAAGTGAAAGTTGGGGACATGGTGGGACATGGTGGGACAGAAGGGTGGCTAAAAATTGTCACCAAGGCTAAACTCACACAGTGGTGCTTGGAGCCCCCTACCCTGGCAGTGTAGAAAGACTCCCTGTTAGCATAGTGAGGAGGGAGGGGCAGCAGAGAAGGCCAGGGCTGAGCTATCCCTAGCAAAAGAACTGGGAAGCTTGCGAGGGGGCGTGGCTTCAGACTCAGCTTGGCTGGCCAGACTTCTTGGTCTCTACAGACGACTCGCAATCTCCTCACCTAATCTCCTTGTGAAGAGAGATTGTACAAGAGCAGGGGTGACAAGCTGTTTGGGGTCTTGTACTGGGGGGGGGGGAGCAGCAACTTAGTTTCCACGTCAAAATGGCCACCTGAGAGAAAGTCCAGAGGCAGATGTAAGAGCTGTCATTCTGGAGACAGTGAACGTGGCCAGGGAGAAGACCCAGAGCCCTCAAACGTGCTAGCTACACCCCATCCCGGGGTGGGGCACACCTGGCTTTGGTTCTGAAGGAAAGCTGACTCCTCCCTCCCCATCAGAAGTGTGTTGAGAACCAGGCTCTGGCTGAGGCCCCAGTGGGGAAGGGAAAGGAGGAACAGACAGAAAACCTGCAGCTCTGGGTCAGGGAAAAGGCATTGGGGCCAGGTCAGTGTGAAGCCTGCAGATCCTCACAGCCGGACGTGGTTACCTGGGCATGGCCACCTGCACAATCAGGATGAGGAAGGCTTGGTTTCCCTAACTGTCATGGTTTGGATCTTAAATGTCCCTCAATGTCACATGTGTTGGAAGTTCTGTGTCAAGGACCCAAGTTTTTAGAGGTGTGAGGCAACTGGTTCCCAAGAACTGTCCCCGCTATGGATTAATCCACTGATGGACTCATAGTTTGGTGGATCTGAGGGAAGTGGTTGCCATATAAAAAGAGCAAGCCCTCTTTGCTTCTTGGCTTCCACAAAACTTTGTGTCACCTTGCACTCCCTTGCCTTGATGATTTGAACCAGCACAAATCTGGAGGAGGCGGGGACAGGGCCAAACCACCACGGGCTGAAACCTTTGAAACTTGAGCCAAAATAAATCTTTGCTCCTTTCTCAGTTCCTCCCAAGTTACTCATGGTGTTTGCAAAGCTGGACCCGTCCTTGTTCCCACATGCTAGAGACAGGACACAGACGGGGCTGCGGTCAGTCAGGAGAGTGCCTGGTATCACTCCATGATGGAGGCCAGGCAAAGACCAGAGGAGATTCAACCTGCTCGGGAGAGGCAGAAGGCATGTAGCTCAGGACAAAAGGAAGGGCCACCCCTAAACTCCACAGGATAAGGAGCCCTAGTAGGAGAGACTCCTCTTCCTACTTGGGGCTAAACTTTGATCCAAATCAGGCTTAGGGCCACATTTTTTTTAAGCTGTAGATCAAAGAAAGATATGCCATTGTGTCTGCCCAGCCACCATTCTGGTTAAATGTTGGGACCCCGGCTGCCCTAGCAGCTGCCCTGGGTGTCAGGAGACACAGAAACAGCCTGGCCGCTATAGTTCCTGGTCTTTCATTTGCCAGAGATATTTGTTCCGAGCAACAGGGACAAACTGCTGGAACCGACAGGTGGCCAGGCCCTGCCGTGCCTTGTCCTGAAAAGTTTCTGTCCTGCAAAATGGTGTAAGATCAGCCAGTCAGCCTGGGCGGGGCCTTCGAGGGGCAAGGTGGGCCTGGCTGCCCATGGTGTTCCCCCAACCCTAAGGTCCTAGGTGACCCTTGGAGGTGTGATCAGGGAGTCCGTTGTTACCAGTGGGGAGTCTCTGGGGTACACAGGGAGCTCGGTAGCACATGAGCACCTTCTTCACGAATGGAGAAGCTTGAGCAAGTCCCAACTCACAGGAAAGGTAAAGCCACGAAAGGTTTCATGGGGCTCTTGGCCCAGCGGGGTATTCCGGTTCCCAGTGGGCAGCCAGGATGTCCTGGCTGGGTGGAGGTCTTCTCAGGGCCTTATGTGGTGAGCCAGGCCTAGCAGCCTGCTCTCCTGCTATGTGGAGAGAGTCAGCTGAGGCCGGACGCTGCCCTTCAGGCCCTCGCATATCTTTCTGCCATTCTTAGCATGTCACCTCATGCTCACAGTGTCCCAGTGTGTCCCTCAGCGTCTTGCAGAGGAAGGAGACACAGGCCTGGTTGAAAGGCAGGGCTCTTGTAGACCTAGAACCTTCTGCTTCCGTCTCATCGGCCAGAACTGACTCCAGGCCAAGTTCATATGCAGCCACTGCAGGTGGCCAGAGAGGAGGGAGGGCCCGAGAGGTGGCCAGAACCGGTCTCCTGCAGTCGAGTCCTCGGCCAGCAGTCCCTCCTGCTTAGGCGCCCCCTCCATGTCGAGGGCTGGGTCTGAACTCTTATCTGCTTTTCCTGGGGTACAGCCAGGGTCATGCATAGGTGTTCAGGCAATGCCTGGAGCGGGGAGGGGTGGCAGTCAGCAGGGTGGCTCACGTCTGCCACCACAGAGTAGCTATGTTTATTTAAAGATTATTAAGCAGGGCAGCACAGGTGTTGGGAAAGACACCGAGGGAGAAATGGTGAGGAGGAGGACAGCCAGGTAGGTGACCCCCAGGGAGCAAGCAGTCTGAACGCAGGCCTCAAGGACCCGCTAGATCAGGCCAGAGAAGAGTCAGGGTGCCAGAGCTGCACGTAGGAGCTGTGCTGCAGGGCTGAGGGGGTGAACAGGAACCTGCGGCTGGACAGGAAGTGGGTCAGAGCGGGGCACACAGCGGCCTCCGAGCCGGCCGCTGCAAGTCTGAGACACCGGATGGTAGAAAGCAAAGGACCAGGAAGAAACTACAGTTGTGACAAAGGTGGCCTTCTAGAAGGGCAGAGTCAACACACGTAGGAGACGGGTGGTTCCTACAGTTAGAGCTGTGGGGTCCAGCCACTGTAGCGTGTACGATGGAAGGGGAGAGAACCCAGCAGCTTCTCAGTCCAAGAAGCTGGATGGCTCAGCCGTCTCTCCGACACGGAGACCTGGGGCTCCTTGGATCCAGAAGAAGTTAGAGTCTGAATCTGCGAGCAGGTGGTTGGCAGGCGGCCGCCATGATGGGTGCTGGCACAGAGCCGGGGCCCAGGCTGGCTTCCTTTTCTTCCAACTTTTTTTCCATCCGGGCTGCAGTCCCTTGGACAATGCCGCTCACATTCAGGATGGGTCTTTCCGCTCAGTGCCATCCTACTTGTCGATTCTCTCTGAAAATGCCTCCACTTGGGCACACTCGAGGCGTGCCTGCCATCCAGGCCCCGGGCACCTCTTGTCCAGTCTAGTTGACAAAAGGCAAGGCCAGCCAGCATGGGAAACTAGGCCTGAGCTCAGGAAAGGGTGCAGGCAGGGAAGCCTTCAGAGAGACATAAAGATAGACTGCGAAGCAGAGCTCTCTCACGTGCAGGGGAAAGGCGGGAGGGGCCACGGCTCCTGCAGAGGCAGTGCAGCCTGAGGAGAGGGCAGATAGACCATTGGCTGCCTCCCCGGGATGCCACATGTGCAGAGACCATGGCCAGAGACAAGAGTGTCCTTGAAAACGAGGACAGCAGGTGACAGACAAGGGGAAGACAAGTCTTTGCTTTCCTTTGGCCCCCAGGAGGGAGATCCCCCTCCACCCCCACCCCACCCCCACTGTCTCCATTGACCCCTGTGTCTTGTCCTCCTGCTGATCCTGCCTGCCCTGGCAAGGTCCTGTGGGCAGTTTCCAGATATGAGGTTTCAAGGGTTGCTAGGGGAAAGCAGGGTAATTTTCCCCAGCTAACTCACAGGTCAAGGCAGGCTCCGTTTGCAGCAGGCCTGTTGAGTGCTTCTGCTGCAGCCCACTTGGGCAGCAGCTGACAGCTCCCACACGATAGGGCAGCAGCTGACAGCTCCCACACGATAGGGAAACTGGGAAACCCCATCAGATTCTGTCCTGGCCCCGGGTTCTTTCCAGTGCTGCTGTAGCCAAACAAAGGGCCTCCCAGACACTGTTAGGGGCAGAGAGCAGATAGAGTTTCAGAAATTTAGCCTTGCATCTATCCTCAGACACCAAGGGGGAGAGGCCACCTCTGAGCTGGTGCAGGGTAGCCGTTGGGCGTGGCCTGTCCATAGGGAGCCCCTGCCCCGTCAGATTCCCCTTGAGAAAGCCCCTTCTTGTAAACTAATCCAAGTGCTTCATTCTGGTGCATGTGTGGTCCAGTGGGGGTGTGGAAGGAGGCTGCCCCCTGGGTCCATGGATGGGCTCCGTGAGGTCCACGCGTCCAAGAGAAGGCAGGCCCAGTGGCTTGCTCAGTAGGCTAGAGTGGGCAACACTTCCTGGAGCTGCGGACAGATGTCTGGAGCATCATGGTGTACTAGACAGAAATGGAAGGCTGGGGGGAGGGAGGGCAAGGCAGGCAAGGGCCAGTTTAGTTTCCTCGCCTGTAAAATCAGGGTAGCCAGTCATTTGTTCACACGTCCACTCGCGGGCCTTGTATCTTGTGAGACAGAAGGGCGTGCCTACGGCCTTGGGAACCCACAAGCAAGAAGAGAGCAGAGCTCACACTCCTGTACCAGATGTCCAGCTGAGAGACAAAAGTAGGAGCAAAAGTAATGCACAGCTAATTAATATGACATCCAAGAGCTTGGGCATGGCACAGGGAAAAGGGGTGGAAGGATAATGTGACAGGGAGGAGGAGGAGGGGGAGGAGGGGGAGGAGGAGGAGGAGGAGGACGGGGAGGAGGAGGCAGCTGCTGCCTTGGAGTTTGGGCAGGCCTCCTCCACGCTGAACTGGACCAGGAGGAAGAGGGCAGCCATGTGAGTGTGAGAGAAGCAGTCAGGCAGAGGGGACGATGGGCTGCGAGCTTTGGCCTTGCTGCCTGGTTATCGAGGGTGTGTTAGAGACAGGGGAATGATGGATTTAGACTTCTAGCCAGCCTCTGGCTCAGCCAGGCCCTGAGAGGGCTCAGTCTCCCAAGCAGAAGGCAGAGACTCGGGGGTACAAGCTGCTGGTGGGGGGGTGTAGCAGAGGTAGGTAGAGGATGGGAGTAGGCAGGGCAGAGACAGGTCTAGTAGCTGGTCTCTTCTCTGTGGGACAGAGGGGTTCTGAGGACTGGAAGGGACACTGGTGGCTCCCCAGCGACTAACTCTGGTTTGCCGGAACTCATGGCATACTATCCCCTGCGATTTCCCCACACTAACTAGCAGCCCAGGGGCAGGGGCCAGCAAGGCAGCTGAGACTTGGCCCAAGACTATTGACTAGATAGACATAGTGATGGGGCTGAGACAGCAGAAGGGAAGGAAGGCCCTGTAGCCCAAGGCCCAGAGGAGAAACTGGTAGAGAGAGAAAGAGGGGACCCAGGGTAGGCTGGCCAACGTGACACTTGCTTGGTGGTGTCCACCGGGCACTGTCCTGCGCCTCACTTCTCCTCCAGCTACCTAAGCCCCAGATGCTTGGCCGGTTTTGTTGTGGGCACCAACACCTTGTCTTTAATGGATATTAGTATCCCAAAAGGAAACTGGGAGACACAAAATGTGTTTGCTTGAACAGATATGAAATGAGATATAGTCACTGTAGCTTCTTATCAGCAACCAAGAATTCCCACAAGGCACCTATGTTGCTGGGGAAGAATAAGAAGCATTTATTTAGTGCCTACTGTGTACCCTCTTTCCACTGGTGGCTTCCAATAGTCTATTCCCTACCTATCACTTCTGGGCCATTGAGTGGACAGCTTGCCCTGTTGAAGGGGGATAAGCCACCATGGAATATACAATTTGTTCAGAGACGACCTTGGCAGTAGCTGGGTACAGACGTAGATAGTGTGTGACTCTGGTGTCCCCTGGTGCCCCAGCTGAGCCAAAGCAGGGAGATAGGCCCAGCATGGTGTCTATAGGGAGGAGAGAAGCAGGACGGGGGGGGGGGTGCCTGAGGACATAGTCACCTGCAGTCCTAATGCACCCTCCTAGGCTCACTACCCTGGTGCACTGAGGCACAGATGCTAGTCTTGAAGGTAGAGAGGGCTATGTCCTAGGAGGAGAGGACACTGGGGAGTCTGGGACAATCCTGGGTGGGTGGCTGTGTCCTGAACCTCAGGACAGTCAACGGGGTTCCCTGGCCCACCTAGGAGAGAATGGGGGACAAGAGACACAAGAGACGGACAGCAAGACAGGAGTTCTGATCAAGCTGTCAAATTTTATTTTTACACACTGCAATATAAAGGAAAGCAAGCAAGGTATAGGGAGGGGGTAAAGGGGGCAAGACATTGTCTCCAGAGAACAGTCTTTCAGGGGGCGAGCATTGTCTCTTGGGAACAGTATCTCAGAATTGTCTCTCAGAATCTCATGGGAAAGCTGGCTACTACTACAGGAAGTTGGCTACCTAAAATGATCAAGAGGAGGTGAAGTGGAAAGAGGTTGCTATGGTAACCTAACTGCAGGTGAGCTCTGTTTGTTCTAGCCCACTCAGGTGAGCTCTGTATGTGCTGACCACCTTGCTGCTTGGCTAACCTGAGAGCTAGTATTTTTCCTTCTAAAAGCAGGCTTGAGCATGTAAGATGGCTGAAAGGAGGAGGTTTTGAGATCAATGTGAGAATGGCTCCTGGCAGGGCTGTTCCTGACTCTAAGAGCTGGGACGCCCCCTTTGGGGCTATTCAGCTCCCCAACTTACTAGCCCCCCATTTGCCTTCTATGGCACTTCCCATATGAGCGCTATCAGGTTTCTGAACCCTGAGCTGACCACATGAGCAGGTGACAGCAGTGGGTGACTGGCAGCGCTGGCAGTGGAGGCCTAGGACAGACCCGGCTGTGACTCCAGCTCCTCACCTCCGCTATGAAATGATTGCCATATTGTAGTCACATAAAGCCTGGAGCGGGGAAGCACTTGGGAAGCAAAGAGGTTTGTTTTGGCTCGTGGATCTGGAAGTTGAAGTTCAGGGTTGGGCGGCCTCGTTGGTTTGGGCCTCTCTGAAGGGCGGGCATTACAGCGGGCGGGGCTCACAGGAGGGTGAGCAGTTAATCTCTAGCCAGAAAGCAGAGAGTCCTACCAGGCCTGCCTTTCTCTCTGAGGACGCCCCGCCCCCATATATAGCTGCTCCCACAGGCCTGACTCCCAAACATCTGATAGCACCGTCCAATCTTGCTCTCCTGAGTTCCTAGCCTTTAACACTTGGACTTTTGAGGACACTGTCCATTATTTAGACCAAAGCAGCAGCATCTCGCGGGATCTTCAGGGGTGGGGGTGGGGCTGGGGTGGCAGTTAGAAATGGATATAACATTTTAGATCCTGAGCCTAATGCCTGCTACATGGTAAGTGCTCAATAAAAAGTGAGCGGCACCTGCAGGGTCTAGTGTAGAGGGGACATAGATGACCTTTAACCTGTCATTCCAGCCTGGGCTGCCTGCCCAGAGCCAAACTCCTGGTGCAACCCTGATCCCCAACCTTTCTGCAAAGACCCAGCCTTGGCAGCCACCTGTGCTCTCCTTAGCTTCATTCTGTAGATCTGACATGCCTTCCTGCTTGGCCCTCCGCCTCTCCACTGAGGCTCCATGACTCCCACCCACAGCACAGTCCCAGGGATAAGGAAGGCCACCACTCCCTCCTGGTGTCCTCAGTCATGTACACCTGTGTGGTCTGGCCAAGATCCCAGCTTCTCAGAGGGGCGGGCCCTGTCTGCCCGGCTGGTAGGGACAGACTCTGTGTCCTGTCTTTCCCAGTTCTCACATCTTAACACTAGAATAACTGCCCCCCCCCGCCCCGCCCCAATCCTGTTTTCATTATCCCCTGAAGGAAAGGAAAAGGAAGCACAGAAGCAGAAAGGCTGGCCGGCCAGCCGTCTGCCAAGCTCGGAGAACCGAAGGAACGCATGTTCTACCTGTTGGATAATGTACTTCCTATCCCAGCCCCGCTCCGACCCCTGGCCTGAGGGAAGACGCCTTAGGTCAGTCAGTGTGCCTCCAACAAAGATGCGGCCTCACTGCTGATGCTGGAGTTTTTCATGCTTCTCTGGACAGCGCCCTCCCCTCGGTGGTAGCAACAAGGCAAACTCTCCACCCCAAACAGCCCCCTGGCTGCCCCGGCTAAGGCCTGCCAGGGTACCCTGCTAATTTATGCTGGCTTCTTGGGACCACTGCTGGCCCTGGAAGCAAAGGAAGCCACTCTGAGCCTATGGCAGTGCCTTGTCAGGTAAAAGGGGACTAGAGCCAAGCCTACCGGGCCAGTGTAGGCCCTTCTGACTGGGCAGCCAGTAGGGCACCTGCGCCTACCTGGGCTGTAAGGGGCTGGCCCTCCTTCCTGTGGTCCCCAGCTGGAGGCAGGCAGAGTAATGGCTGCCATCTTGTACCAGGAGGAAGAAGTTGCATAGCCAGAATCGTGAAGGGAGCAGGCGTCAGTGGCATCCCAGCACCAGGGCTGGGTTTTCCAACGCCACAAGGGAAGCCAACACTTCTTTTTATCCCCACTCCCCACCCCTGCACCACTTTTATTCTTTTTCTTTCTTTCTTTTTTCTAGGTGTGTAGGGGGTGGGAGGGCTACAGGCAAAGTTGACCTGACACAGAGATGCGACCCATCGTCCTCTCACCTCTGTTTACCGTGCTGATGTTCCATGGGAGGCCCACGGAAGCCACAGCCTCTGGCACCTCTTTAGAAAGGGCAAGGTCAATGATCCAGGTCACGGATGTGAGGGTGGGAGCAAAGGGCCCTGGGAGTACTTGTTAGTGCGGGGCGGGAGGGGGGGTGAGGGGTCGAGCTTTCCAGCAAGCAGGGATGAGTGCAGGAAGCAGGCAGGACAGTGAGGACACCGGAAGGGTCAGGTGGGCGGTGCAGAGCCACTCCCCTCTTCTCTTAACCCTGTTTTCTCTGAGTCTTGGTTGCAAAGACGTGTGACTGCTCAGTGAGTTCGCTGAACAAACGAATTTGCAAGTGTGAAACAAAGAACAAGAGATACTTTGTCCTAGGACAAAAGGAAATGCAACAAAAGAAGGGGTTTGAGGAGTATGGGAGGGACTATCAGAGAACTTCCAAGAACTCTGACAAACTTCAAAAGTATTTCTACTCACTTGCTGTGTGGCTGCCAGCCTTCCACAATGCCCCTCCCCCATCCGATAGGCACAGCGCCTGTGTAGCCCCTAATGAGTTTGAGACCCAAACAGGAACAATGCACTTTGCAGGTTAAGATTTCTGTTTGTAGCTAAAGAATAAGTTCCTAATTGTCCTATGTTAGGTCCTTGCAAGTCGAAGTTTCTGTTTGTAAAAGTTCCGTTTCTTATATCTGATGTAAAGTACAAAACAATTTTCTCCCTACACTAAACTTGGGCCCCTGATTACTGGATGTAATTACCCTGTTCCCTCCCTTTCCTGGTATCTTTCTAAAGATATATAATAGGCAACTCTCCCTACCCTGTGAACACCTCATCTCTCCTATAAAGGGACCTCAGGGGGCCAGTGGTGTCCCTTGAGTCAGTGGGCTGAGTCAGGGTAAGACAGCCTCTGCCCAGTCCAGGGCCCGCCCCAAAATACAGCTTGTTCTACGGACAGTTGTGGATTTCGTCTTTTCTCCTCAGGATTTTCAGGTTTAGCGCTGACCAGGACCTACATCTCCTCTGTCAGTGAACAGTGAATCAGTCTTTTGCTTGCACTGCACTGGCACAGATGTCTGCCTCCCACAACTATGACCTCGGTTTCCACGTAACACCCACATACCCCCCTCGCCCCAAGTTGTCCCCTGGAGACTGAAGAGCACCCCTACCCCGCTTTCTAGCTCTTCAGAAACCAATGACCCTTGAGGTGCATCCCTGAACTGCAGAAGGGGGTGGGACAATGGCCGGCTGGGAAGGCGCTATGAGGAAAGGAGGCCAGGAGCAGAGGGTGCCCCCCCCCAGCACCCTGTGTGCGTGCCCCATGCTCCTGGATCTAGGCCCCCTCTGTCTGGTGGGATGCTGTCTTGTGTCCCTGCAGCTGTCTCCCCTCAGATTCCCCTGTTGCCGTGCGGCAGTGGCGGCCCAGAGGAGGCTGCGGTCCTGTCAGCTCCCCCATCTTTGCCACAATAGCTGTTTTGAAGAAAGGACTATCTCCCTTAGTGCCCTCAGCTGCCACAGCCTCCTGCCTGGGTGTGCCCGCTGCCAGAGCTGAGCACCCTGACTTTCTGCTCCTCCTCCAGCAGCTTGGGGCCAGGCACACTCTCTGTGGGCAGCCTGGGGCTCTGAGGCTTTGTGGCCTCTAGGTAGAACATGGATACCAGATCCCAAGCCCTGGGCACCATGGGCCAGCCCTGCGGGAGCAGTTTAATGACCTTGTGAGCAATAATTACACCCCAGGGTCCATCTTAATAATCAGTATCCCCCCCCCTGCAACCCCCCATCAGTGTGCCTTAATTGAAAATGAGTAGGCGACACAAGTTGCTGTGAAGTTGGCTGGCAAGCCCTTAACGTGATATTAATTGTAGTAATTAGTAGACACTTTGTGTTGGAGTCATCTATAAATAGGGGGTCCATTAGTTTAGCAAAAGAGCATGATTTAAAAGGCAAACAAAAGACCAATTAGTCAGCTAAATCCCTCATCTTTCTGAGCAAATTCCCATGATGTAGACGGAGCAGCAGCAGTGTGAGGGTGCTGCTCAGTTTAAGGCTCTGAATGAACATCCGTGCCACGGCCTGAGTACACAACACTGTCTCTTTAAATAGGCTTACCCCAGGAGGTTCTGGTTCTTGGAAGGTTCCAACAGACTCTTACTTTATTGGCACAGCTCGCTGCCACACTTCTCCCTCTGCTTTCTGATTGGTTCCCCCCAGAAGCACAGAGGTGCCTCTTAAAGGAACAGTAGCACAGTGCACGCCCAGCCTCTGGGAGAATGAATAGGTGTGGAAGGACAGTGGGTCTCCTTAAATGCTGCTCTTAACAGCCCAGAGTGACCCACCAATGCCAAGTGTCCCAGGATCCAGACAGACTTGGGGAGCACAGGATTTCTCAGACTTGAGGGCACACGTTTAAGGTGGACCCAGTATTCTTCACAGCCTTGAGAGGGAACACATTTGAGGTGGACTCGGCATTTCCCACAGCCTTGAGGCACACGCGTAAAGTGGCGCGACCCCACACAGAAGGTGGCAAGTGTGGAGAGGACTCAGCTGCAAAGCCAAGCAGCTAGATCCCAGCGCTTTTTGTTTGGGGGAAACACACAAGTGTGCGTGTGCGTGTGCGTGTGTGTGTGTGTGTGTGTGTGTGTGTGTGTGTTGGGGGTGCTGCAGGTCCTGCCAGGTGAAGCAGGCTACCAGGCTGCTCTGAGTGACCCTGTGAGCCCAGCCCTGAGCTGCTCCTGCCTGTCCCCCACTCCTGTGCTCACCACTGGGGTTGCTCTTGATGAAGTTTGCATTTTATCAGAGATAAAACCACGAGAGGCAGCAGCCATTTCTGAGCCTAGTAAGAAGAGAAGTTGTCCACTCCCCCTCACCCGAGAGTGAGGGTGGCGCAGCTTGCGCGGGCGGCCGTAGCCCTTCCTTATACTCTTTTTTATGTCACTCAGTACTTACAACAGGTGGCCGGGCTTGCTATTTTGAATGTCCTATTTGACAAAATAAAACATTGGCAAACCTATGTTGGTCCCGAAAATATCTTTTGGAGATTTTTGCCAGGGGATGAAATCCAAGTGTCTGGGACAGTTGCGCTAAACGGCTGAATCAGGAACTTGAGGCGGAGTGAGTCATAGCTATACAGCTGTATTCACGGAGGACGACTGTGGGGGCGTGGGCGGGGACAGGGAGGCAGCTTGTGAGATATGGACACTTATTGACAGACGTGTTTCCCATGACGAGAACTGAACATAGATAAAGAACTATGCGGAGTCGTGGGGCCACCCCGCCAACTTGCTGTCTTACTGTGAGTGAGGAAACTTGTAGCCGTGTTGCTACTTTGTGGGTTCTTCCCTTTTCCACCCTTCCAGCCCCCTAACTGTAGCTTGGAGGGGAAAAGGACAGAAAGGAAGGGGTGATCGTCAGAGTCCTTTTGCAGATTAGGAGTGTTGAGCAACGTGGGGCAAGTTTGATCTTCACCATCCGGATAGCTAATTTCTTATCGTTGGTTCTTCTTTGTGCACAGCTACTTACAAACCGAAACCACCAGCAACCAACCAACAAGCCACCCTGCCTCTCGGGGGCCATAGCATCTATAGACCCTCTAAAAAGTCTCCAAAATTCCAAATGTCACACGATTGCAGAAACTTATCTGTAGCTGGCAAAATCACACCCCTGCTAGAGCACGAGGCAAATCCAGGTCAGCTGCTGAGGCCAGTCTGAATGCAGCCGTCCATCCATACCCCACACCTGGGATTAAAATAACAACATTTTCACAAAATACCAAAACTGTCACTATAGAAATTGAGGTTCAGCCAGGGAGAGCAGCATCCCAAGCCTTACACAGTTAGACATTCCAGGCTATCCCAAACCTTACACAGGGATTAGAATGCCCAGGCTATCCCAAGCCTTACACAGGGCTTAGAATGCCCAGGCTGTCCCAAGCCTTACGCAGGGATTAGCCCATCCAGGCTCTTGCCCTGCCGCACTCCAGCAGCACAGCCTCTCTTCCCAGGCCCTGCAGAAAGATGGGAATCATCACACACTAGGACAGCGGAACCTGCATCACTTCTGGGAAACCGCAAAGTGACGCACGTGGTTGACAACCAGTCACACCCTAGGCAAAAATTAGCTCTTAAGTCAGGCAGGGATAAAGGTTGGTGGAGCACTCGTCAAACCTGAGTAAGGCCCCAGGTTCAATCCTCAGTACTGATTAAAGGGAGGGGAGAAAGATTACACAAAGCCAACTGTAAAAGCCAAAGCTGGAAATGTACTGCAGACCCCCCATGCTGTCTGCTCTTGCCCCTCCCGGAAGGTCCCTCAAAGGTCACTGTGCTAAATGCTTGGTCCCAGCTTGCCTCTGGTCCCCGTGGCGTCAGGAGGGCTGGAGGGCTCCTTTGAGTTCTTGTGGGTGCTCCCTCCAGAGCAGTGTGGACTCAAGTCTTTCTTTTGCACTTCTGGGCCATGAGGGAATGGTTTCTCTCTGTGGCACGCTCCTAACGCATGAAGAGTCAGCCACCCCGGCAGAGGTCTAAAAACCACACACCCACCTAGCTGGAGCTTCCAGCCTCTATAGGTGTACAAATAAAAACTGCTCCGTTCTTATTCAGTAAAACAAGCCTTGAGCTTCTTACTCGCCGGCGTCTTCTTCCCGAGTGCTGGGATTACAGAACTGTACCATCACACCCGACTTAAAACTTTGTATAAGTCGGCTGCACTGGGTATCTCCCATCATGGCAGGAAGCTGGCTGACAGCCTCAGATCTGACGAGGGATCTCAGTTGTGAGGGCGCACGACGGCACTAGCACCCAAGACAAGAGGCAAAGCCAACGGTGTGGGAATTAAAAACAACATGTGCTTCAAAGATTCAAGAATGTGAAGACAACGTGCAGAAAAGGTGACACTCTGCAAATTGCACATCTCAGCAGTGGACTCTGTCTGATATCAAGGACTCTGAGGACTCGGAAAAGACAAGAGACAAATGAGATGAGCAGAAATTTCTTCAGCATCTAAATGGCAGTAAAGAGACCGATCGGCTGTGAAGCGTCATTAGCCTCCAGGGAAGTGAAATCAAAGCCTCAGTGAGATGCCACCTTACATGGGGACAGGCAATCCTGAACCTTCTAGAAGGACTGGTGAAGTAGAAGGATCTGAAACCTCACTCCTTGGGTCCCACAAGACCTCTGGGAGAGAAGTCCCAGAATGGCCTCAGGCTGAGCAACCCCAGCCCTTGGTAGAAGCCCACAGGAATTAAAAGCTGACGTCCACACAGCTTCCTTCTGATGCCGGGTGGAACAGCACAGAGGTAAGTACTCCGGTGTCTGATGGATGCATAGGGCATGGCCTGTGTCCGGTGAGTGAGCACGCAGGCCGGCCGGGGGCGTGCATCCTCACCTCTCTGGGGTAGATGCCCAGGAGCGAAATACTCAGCACATCCTGGAGTTAACAATTTTTAAAGTGACCAAACAACCAGGCAGCATGACACACACCTGTACTCCCAGCACTTGGGGAGGGAAGGCGGGAGAAACAAGTGTTCAAGTGTCATCCTGGGCTACTACGTAAGATCCTCTTACAAACAAAACCCAAAGCAGAATCAAAACAAAAATACCAAAACAAATACCAAAGACCTAGCCGCACAGTTTTCTAAAGCTCTCTCCTTTTTTACATTCTCGGGCAAAGTGGTGTTCAAGCTGAGACCTCACAGATGGGAAATGGTCAGCCAGGCAGTGAACAGGAAGAAGTCTGGGATGCGCTGGAAGCAGCAGCAGCAGCAGCAGCAGCTGCTGCTGCTGCCACCACAGCAGGAGTGAACTCACACCCAAGGTCTGACAAAGTGGTTGCTGGAGGACTCAGGAAAAGACTGGTAAGATCAGCAATGAGGCTCCTGAGAGGACCTGGCGATGATGATCCGGCTGTAGGGATGACAGGATCAGCTCTGTGCTACCTGGGGTGAATGTGAGGGACGAGGACTCCGTGGGGCACAGATGCCAGGCAGCAGTCTAAAGTGGGGCTGACTTGCCTCAGAAATGCTGGGTTAATGTCTTAACCTCTGTGACTATGAAAGGGGAGCCAACTAATTCCCTGTGGCAAGGGGTTCTGAGACCTGCCCTGACAGACAGGAAGGCCAAAAGAAGCTGGGTGAGAAGGCCCAGGTGCTGGCTTAGGGTGGTCACACTAGGCTTCTCCCAGCCACCTAGCAACGGCTTATGTCATCACTTGCCTCCGCCAGGTGTGGGCAGCTTAGGAAAGGACTGCTCACTAGGTCTTCCTGTGGGTCCCTCTCCCTGCTCACTGGAGCGGGGCTGTCCCTGAGCCTGTTGCCTGCCTGGCAGCCTGTGGGTCCCACTCCTTAAATGGACCGTCTTGACTGCCTCAGTGAGGGTGCATCTCGTCCCACACCAACTTGATGTACGGGTTGGGGTGGGGGTACAGGGGGCTGACACCCAGAGTGGGGCTTCCCTTCTAAGGGGAATTGGGGGAGGACTTATGTGAAGGGCACCGGGAGCAGAGGAAGAGCTGATATTGGGTTGTAAAGTGAATGAATAAATAAATTTGATAAAAATCTGTTTCGTGGGCATTAAAGAAAAGACCGCTTCCCATTCTAGTTTTCTGTCCCCAAGTCTTGGTCGGTCTGGTCTCTTCGCCCTCTGTCCTCCTCTGTGTCCCATCCTCTTCTCTGTCCTCACGGCTTTCTCTGCCCCTTCTCCAGGTCCTCGCCCTTCCCCAGATAACTGCCTCTACCAGATCTACTGCATGGCATAATGCCTCGAGTACACCTTAGCATGGGCCCACCAGGGGTTAGGTTTCACCACACCGGGCAGACGGGGTTCAAGGGGCTGCCTCATGACTCTACCCACAGGCAGCAAAAGCATCTAGAGGATTCTGGAGCCAGCCAAGACTCAGACCAGGGCTGTCTCCGTGGTCTCTGGTCCTAGCATAGATTGTCCAGGAGTAGTTCTGTCATTGCTGGCTGTAACACAGCACAGCCACACGGGGCTAGGCATGTCCCCTCAGGTGTCCCCCACACCAGCCTCTCTGCCTCAGCAAGGCCAAACCCCATGGCTCCATTCAGGAGTATTTTTGGATGGCTCTTATGTAGCCGTCACCACAGATGACAGAGCTCATCCTCTGGCTCTCCCTCACTGGGCAGTCAAGGCCGGAAGCCCCAGTTCCAGTCCCCCTGGGTTTCAAAGACTCCTCAGCGCCGCCCCCCCAGTCACCTCATCCATACACAGGAGTACCAAGCACAGGCCAGCGACCCAGACACAGAGCTGAAGTGACCACTGCACACACTCCAGAAAAAGGGTGAGTTCTGGGTGCCCTTGTGGGCAGACACTGGAGTGTGCTAGTATGTGGAATGTGAAGTGTATGTATGTTGTATGAACATATGAGGGGCAGCCCCTGAAGCCCGAGGGGTAGAGACTCAGTTGGACACAGGGCCCATTGTGACTTTAAAATTTGTGTCTCTCCTGGCCCCTCTGCTGCCAAAACTTTTCCCCCTCAGGTCCCTCCCTGACCCGGCCACTCAGGAAGACTACCTGTGGAGACTGGCCTAGGTCTCAGGCTCCTGCTAGCATCCATGGCCACTGGAGGCACCCGGGGGTGGGGTGGGTGACTCCAGATCTTGCCTCCCTCTGCCTGTGCCAGGAGGCCTTTCTCTGTAACAGAAAACCCCCCTCCTTCCCCTCCCATCCCTCTTCCTCTCCTCTCCCAGTCACCCCTCATTCTCTCTGGTGGGGTCTGGGAGGCGTCTCTCATCCAGGAGACCCCTCAGCAGCCCGCCCCATGCCGCCATCTTGGTTCTATTAGATCTGTCAGAGGTGGGACTTAATCTTCCCTGCAATATTAATGGTCTGGTCAGGAGCGCTGGGGGCCAGCTGAGGAGCAGCAAGGCAGTGCCAGCTGGAGTGCCCCCCACAGGTTGCTGTGATGTCAGCAGCGGCGACTGAGAGCAGCCGGCACCAGGTCCGGGCAGGTGTGATAGAGGGGAAGCCAGGCCCGGGCCTCTCAGCCTCACTCGGCCTCTGACCTGCTCCCGCCATTCTCTGCCGCTTCAGGAAATTTCTCTTGGGGCTGCAGCCTGTCTCTTTGTCCCTGTGACAGGAGTCTGCCCTCTCTGACTGCTGGGCCTGACGCTTCACTCTGTGCCCTGACAGCACAGAGTCTCCCCTAGGGAGTGCCAGCAGCCTACAGGGAGGGGACCCTTGCTGGGCACCAGTGTCTGTGTGGTGCAGGTTCCAGGCACCTCTATACACAGCTCCCCACCCCCAGCCCTGCCCACTTAGGAGCCCTCACTGCCCCCCCCCCCATCGTCCCTATTCCCACGGGGAAGGCGTAATTTCACGTGTGCCGTCCACTCCAGCTCTGAGTCATCTGCCTTGGCCAGGGTTAGAGCAGAAGAAACCCAGGCAGAGGTGATGGAATGAGTCACTTATACCCAGACATGGAGCAGAGGCTGCGTGCTTGCAGCTCAGCAGAGACGATGCCTGAGAAACCAGACCACAGCCAAAGAGCAACTGGTCACCCCGAGGAACAGGAGCTGTGAAGACAGGAAGCAACATGGAGGCCGTGGCTCAGAGAGCACTCTTTCCTTGCCAGTGGGCTTTCAAGACCCAGGCCATTGATGGGGAAACTGAGTCTGGGCATACCGAGGGGTTGCAGGCAACTTGCCAAGCCACTGTAGTTATGAGCCAGGGGTGACCCCACACATGAGGTTGCAGATGTGTGTGGGAAGCCATTAGAGACCCTCACTTCGGCTGACAGGGCAAAGGTCCTGAGATCAGCAAACAAGAGCCTCTCCCATGGGCATTGGTTTAGCCATTGTTTCGAGATAACTGCAGAATGGTCCTGCCTGCGTCAACACTGCCGACTCCAGGTGCCTTCATCAGATGACCTCTTCACCTCCTGCCGTAAATGCCAGGAATACCGCTGCCCCTCTTTGTCCTTGCCGTGGGGTACGCCCCTCCTGAAAGCCTTAAAACCTGTGTACCCCAGAACATTAAACAAGACCTCGACAATTGAACCCCCACTGCCTGGTCTCCGTTCTCCCCCCCCCTTTTTTGACCCACAGGTAGGACCCCTTCAGAACCCTGGAATAACTGACCCACCAGAGGGGTTACAGATGTGTGTGGTGTGGGGCTCTGTGGGTAGGGAAGGAGTCTCTCCAGGTAACAGGTGGTAAGTGACAGTGGCGTCCATGACGGAGGAGCCACCCAGGCCATGGTCACACCCCAGGTCTGTCCCTGCACTGCTGCTAGCCGCAGACGGGTCGGTTGGGAAAAGCCTGGGATTGGTCACTCCCAAATGGCAGTGCAAACCCACCTTTTCCCTCTCAGCTTTGCTTTCCTTATATAGGGAAGCAAAGCTGGCTGCGTCCGAGCCACCACCAAGGGACCGTGACCTCAAACCCAAAGGGCCAGGAAACAGAAGGATCACACCATCCCTGGTGTCTCCAAGCTACTATCCAGGTTAGACTTCTGATTGGATTAGCCCAGGAGAACCTGCCCTTGCCGAGGCCTCTGCTGTCTGCTGGCGTTTCCCGTTACTCTCCGAGGCTCCCCCCCCCACCCCCACCGATAAGATTCAGACTCAAGCATTTGACGCCAGAGCCCCTTGGCAGTCTGCTCCCGTGGTGGTCTAAGTACACTTGGCCCAGGGAGTGGCACTATCAGGAGGTGTGGCCTTGTTGGAGGACGTGTGTCACTGTGAGAGTGGGCAATGAGACCCTCCTCCTAAACATATGGCAGCCAGTCTGCCCCTGGCTTCCTTCCGAAGAAGATGTAGAACTCTCAGCTCCTCCTGCACCACGCCTGCCTGGCTGCTGCCATGCTCCCGCCTGGACAATAACAAACTGACCCTCTGAACCTGTGAGCAGCCCCAGTGAAATGTTGTCCTTATAAGAGTTGCCTTGGTCATGGTCCCTGTTCACAGCAGTCAAACCCTAAGGCAGCGCCTATCACTCTGTGAAGGTTTGTAAATAGCATTCACACCCCCTGTGCCCCCCACCTTTCTTTTTTTTAAAAGATTTTAAGCTGACAGTAGGTAGTACACGTCTGTGATCCCAGCACTAAGAATAGCCAAGAGTTCAAGGTAAGCCTGAGCTACACAGCCATTTCAAAGCAAAAAAGACTTAATATTTTTAGTAGTTTCAGGGGCTAGATGACTTAGCTAAGCACTTGCCTCACCAACGTGAGGACCTGAGTCTGGATTTCTAGCCAAGCCTGTGAGTGAGAGGGCTCAGTGGTCGGAGAGCGCTTCCTGCTCTCCAAGAGGACCAGAGTTTGATCCCTAACACCCACAGCAGTTGGCCGCATCTGTATCCAGCTCTGGGGGATACAACACCCTCGACACCCTCCTTTAGCATCCTTGAGTACCTGTGCACACAGAGCAGAGACTCAAGCGTCCATACACATGGCAATCCCAGTGCTGGGCCAGAGGAGGCGCAGCTGAGGTATGAGGGTCTTGGGGCAGGCAGGTGGGTCCCTGGAGCTGGCTGGTTAGCCAATCAGCTGAAATTGATGAGTTTCAGGTTCAGTGTTGAGAAGCAACTGGGGAAGAGACATTCTCTGGCCTATATAGGCACACACACTCACACATGCACATAGGTACATATAAAAGCACACTGCACAGGATAGCCCTGAAGAAGACACACATTTCAAATCCATGTGTATTCACTTGTCTGTGTCCATGTTCTCAGACATACTCGGCAAGAAGCAGTAGTCTTAGGTTTGTACAGTGCTGTGATTTGAATGAGAATGCCCTCCACAGGCTTGTATGTTTGAAGGCTTGGTCCCCAGTTAGTGGAACTGTTTGGGAAGGATTAGGGGGTGTGGTCTTGTTGGAAGAGGCGTCACTAGGAACAGCCTTGAGGTTTCCAAAGCGCTCACAATACCCAGTCTTTCCCTGCTTCCAACTTGCAGATGAGGATGTAAGCTCTCAGACACTCCTCTAACGCCATGCCTGCCTGCCTGCCTACCTGCTGCCACGCTTCCTGATGTGATGGCCATGGACTAATTCTCTGAAATGATAAAGAAAACTCCAACTAAATGCTTTAAATTTTGCCTTAGTCATGATCTGTCTTCACAATAACAGAGCAGTAAGACGTCAAAATTAAAAGTATGATCCGATTCCCACATACTTCCAGCTCACCCACCTCACCCCACCTCCACTGCCCACTACCAAAGCCAAGGCCCAATGGTTGGACACTGCACACGCGTGCTCACCACCCAAAGCCCTTGCTTGCTCTTGGTCTCACTTTGGTGGGGTCCCTTCTAACAATGTGGGACAGTTGTGTCACTGAGGCACTTGAAGCATTGGCTGACCTGGAACCCCCAAGGATCCCACAGTACTGAACCCCCTCAGACCCCAGGATCCTGTCACACCTTGTGTATCAGATACTTTTCTTGTTGCTATGACAAAAGACCAAAAAGGAGCAAATCAGAGGAGATAGCATCTGCCTTACAGTCTCAAGGAATGCATGTCATCATGACGGGGAGGCCATGGAAGTGGGAGTTTGGTCTTCATATTGTCTTCACAGTGTGCCTCTCCTGGGATCTACTTCCTTCAGGTTCCACAACCTAAACAGCACCACTAGCAACGGGGCCAGGTTCAAACACACTAGTCCGTGGGGGACATCTTATACGCAAACTGGAACAGCTCTTTTTCAGCACAGAGTAATATTCCACCGTCTGGACATACCACAGCTATTTTATCTACCTCCTCACAGGACCATCTTGCTTCCAAGCTCAGGGACCCAGCAGTGCTACTCCAAACTCAGCTTGCAGGTCTCACTGTGGGTGAGTCTCCAGCGCCTTTGGCTGAATGTGCCTGCTGCATTGGAGAGTCTCCTGAAGGCTGTGCCCTAGTGCTGAGGAGACTCCTCCTCTCTTCCATCCCTTCATTCCTCACTGAAAGGCTGGCCACTTGTCCCGATAACGCCACCGCAGCTGCCTGAGCACAGTGCATGGGTGCTTCATTAGACCCCTACCAACATCCAGGGCAATCAGATCCTGCTAGGACGCACAGGACACGGAGACATAGGAGGAGGGAGGGGCGGAACCAACCCCGCTGCTGAAAACACTCCGACTCAAGATGTCCCCACTGCCAGCTCTTCGGAGAGCCACCTCAGCCGAGGCCACCCCCTTCACCCAAGCAAAGCCTCTTTCTAGGGATGCCCACAGCCAAAACCCAAAAGAAGGGGCTCCTGAAGGCCCCGTCCCTCTCACTACCCAAGATACTGAGGTGAGACCGAGGCCAAATTTGGGGATGACATCACACACAATGCCCACCTTGTACATTCTTGCACATGCCTGTCCTTGCATGGGTGTGAGCATGAAACAGACCCTCAAGAGGCTCCAACTGAGCCTGCCATCTAAGGGACCCAGCCCTGCTCCCAGGTACTGGGACATTGAGTCTGCAGAGAGGCGGAGACCTAGAGAGTAGGAAGATGGAGGCGCTGGGGCCTGTTGGCTCCAGGGAAAGTGGGCCCAGCACCCACGGAGAGCCCAGTGCTTTCTCTGGCTACTGCTTGGCTCCTCCTGGCCCTTGGGTTCTGCAGACACCGGTAACATGCCTTTGGCTAAGTTATTCCTCACGACCATCTTCCAACACAGCTACCCTGGGCTGAGTGAGCAAGACTGAAGCCTGGGGGCAGGGCACTCCCAATACCATGTCAGGTTAGGGTCTCCATCCTTAGCGCATGCAACCAGTGGCTCTTGGGGTCAAGTGGGGTTACAGCTGTGAACAAGGAAACGGGATCTCCACTGTTACTGTCCCAACCCAGGGGCAGAGAGAGGCAGGGAACAATTAGAATGTTTTGAGACCAGTGCTGTGGCCCTGCTGGAACACCAAGAGAGACGAAACTCAAGAGAAGGGGATAGCCAAGTCTGGCCGGCAGGAAGCCAGAGCCCTCCAGGAAGAGAGCCAGGGATGGGGGTGGGGCTCCCGGCCAAGAAGGGACAGACGGTCCACAGAACTTGAACTTATGCTTCAGAGTTGTCTGCTTAGCACCGCTTCCTGTGGCCCACAGCTCGCTCCCTCGGCTCTGAGGCGTGGCCAGCCAAGGGGACACTGCTTTTTCCTTTCTGTGAAGCCAGGCCCAGTGCGGCTGAGTCTGTGCTACTCTCAAGAATCCGGGTCTCTGGTAGAAACACAGCTGAGGTGACTCGTGGCCCTGTCCTCGAAGACACCATCTACACTGCCATCCCCATGTGGCTGGTCACAGGCCAGGAAATGTTAATCTCTCATAGCTTAGCTTTTCCTTCTACGCCAAGTCCTGCTTCCCCAGGCAGTCAGCCGGCCCCCATTCATGGCTGACCTTCTCAGCCGTTTTTCGGTGCTTGTAATCAAATAATCCCAATGTGGAAACTGGTACCAGGAGCAGGATTCCTGCAAAACCCTGAGGGATACAGGAGCTGCTTGGAACAGAAATGATGGGCTCAGGTTTATATTACTGGGCAGGAAAGCAGTTGCCAATGATAGGCAGTCATGAGATAATCACATTACACCCTCCAGTCACTTGGGACTAGGTGACAGTCAAAAGTGAGGGTGAGCAGCAGTTGCCACGGGGCAGTTTATAAAGGATGAGGCGTCGGTTCCCATTGGATGCTGTATAATTTAAAGCGAGAAAATGACGAGCTCAAATCAAAATGTTCACCTCCAGGCACAGAATGAAATTTAGGGCCATTACATGGGCATGCTGAGCAAATCTTTTATTGCATATAGCCATGGAATTGAAACTGCTCATGACTGAACTTAGAGATGGGTTTTGAAGTTACTGAATTACAGTGTTGGCTGGACCTGCAGCTTTGCCAGGTCCCTTTTGTGAAAGGGAACTAACAGGCCAGGAAACGCTAATATCCTATTGCAACAATGCTGTCGGGAAAGATGGAGTGCCTACACACACACACATACACACACACACACACACACACACACACACACACCCGCCACCAAGGAACCTGAGCCCCTGGCCTCCACCTTGGTTTTCTCCTAACTCTCATGGTTTCTTCTAGAATATTCAGGATCTGAACTCAGTTCAGTGAAGTCCACATGCAAAAATACTGATGTAGAGTGGGGGAAAATAAGAATTATACTCAGAACGGCGAGTTGTATATGGTAGCACACATCTTCAATCTCAACCCACAGAAGTAGAGGCAGGCAAACCTCTGTGAATTCAAAGCCAAACTGGTTGACATAGCCAGGTCCAGGTCAGCCAGGGCTACCATGTCTCAGTCCAGGCGGGAACATGACTGTGGGCTTGGCTGCTGTTTATCCATAACGGTGTAGTAACAGGAGATTCCACGTTCAGGGTGTTCTCTCAGGCAGTTGGCGGAAGCTCCGACACTCTGCAGAACTCACTAATGAGAACCAGAACCAAATGATGATCTGCGCTAATTGGCAGAAAGGGACTGGAAAGTCCTTGGCACTGTGACATAAATAAAGCTCAAATAGCCAAGGCCAGGACCAGTGAAGGGTCTGCCAGGTCGTGTCGATCAAGAGGCCATCCCCTACTCTGCCCCACTTAGAGGACGCCAGCGTAACTACCACGCACGTGCTACCTTTCCTTTTAAAGACGAGAGCTGTGTTAGCCTAACCCCTGGAGAGCAAATGTCTGTGGGGGAAACACAGCTGGGGCAGAGGTCGGGAGTGAGTCTGTTTCAGCACCAAGCCCAGACACTGTGAAGGGCAGAGAGTCGGGCCGAGAGGGGAGAGTGGACAGAAGCCCAGGCCAGGATAGTTTCAGACCTCGCGTGGCCTCACAAAAGTGTCAGCCAGGCTTGGGGAAGCCCTGAGCCACTGGGCCTGGGGAAGGAGTGCACCATATGTCCCCAGACACAGTGACCTGTGAGGGTGTGGCCCAGACTGAGACAATACCACAGCATCTCTGACTTGGTGCGCACTGCCGAGACTGCATGCCTGTCACCTGGGAACCCTGGCCTTCTCAAAGGTAGGACGGGGACAGCCTTTGATCTGAGCTCAGATCAGGTCCAGCTCCATAAGACAGAAACTCACTAGTGCTGCACAGCTGGCTGTGCCTGCTAGCAGGCCAAGCTCTGTCCCCGTCACTCCATGGGGTCCTATTTATACCCTCCAAACATGACGTATCCCCCACGTGCCTTGCCTCAGCACGTGCATCCAATCAGCTGGGGTAAGCAGAAGCGGCAAGAAGCCGCAGCACACCACCAGAAGATTTTTGGTGCATTTCTCTCTATGGAGTCCCAACAAATGGAGCTCAACTACACAGTGTAAGGCAGACTAATACATGTGTGTTGTTAGCAAAGAATCCTTCATCACGTGCCCTTTCACGCACTTGCGTTAGCAGAACATCCTCTCTGTGTCTGCCTCAGCCTTTCACACCTGTGTCCACTTTAACAAAACATTCCTTCACATGTTTGCCCCAGCAAAACACCTGCCAACCGACTTTCCAAAGAACTGTCAAGTTTCTTTGAAACCACTTAATAGATGGTCCCCTCCCTTCCCCTCCCTTCCCCTCCCTTCCCCTCCCCCCTCTGTCTAAGACACAACAGACTTGAGCAAACAAACTACTTGCCACCAGATGCAAACTAGAAGGTGCTTCCTAAAAATTATGGATTTCTTTGAATCTTGTATATAGGTGTCTTCTCTTCCTGCATGTATGCACACCACGTACATGAAGGTCAGAAGAGGGCAGCAGGTTCACTGGAACGGGAGTTACAGACAGTTTGAGCCACCATATGGGTACTGGAACCAGGGTCCTCTGCAAGAGCAGAGTCACAGGTCTACGAGCTCCCCTCCTCTCTCCGGCTCCCCTCACTCTGCCCTCCTGCTCTATGCTATAACTGTATTTGAGAGCAAGGCCCAGTGAGCTCCCAGAGGCCCTGCTTGGAAACCGAAGCTCTGGGAGCTGGCGGCTCTTCCTCTGTGAGAAGAGAGACTTCAGCTCTGTGTCAATCCCAAGGCCAGGGCCCTGAATTTCAGGCAGCAGCTATTGATCACTAACATAATCGTGTTTTCCTTGTTCCGCGGCAATGTTTTTCCTGTGTCTGAGAAATTGGCTGTCATGGCCTGGGATTGAATTCTCAGTAATTTTTTCATTAAAATTAATGAAAATATTTCTTCCCTTAATGGCTTTTCATTTAGGGGCAGGACTTTCTGGGATTAATGGGCTTGCCAAGGGAGGAATAGGTGTGGACTCGGGTTTTATTAAGCATGCCCTTCCTGCAGCTCCTTGGAGGCAGCTCTGTCTCCAGCAGACCTGACTGACCCCTGATTGTCCCCTGAGAAGGAGGGCCACATGCTGCTATCGCGCTCCCCCTGGGACCCCCCAGGAAAGAGAGGTAAGCAGGCCCTGGCCCAATCAATCCTCAGTGGGTAGGATGAGGTGTTCTCTTTGGAATGTCCCACCCTCAGGGGACTCTGACATGGAACTGCATTTTCCCGCCCACCCTCAGGCCTCACCATGGCAAGACCCAAGGCGGTGTGTGTGTGTGTGTGTGTGTGTGTGTAAGGGGGAGGGGGCAGGGCAGCTGGAGCAGCTGGAGCTGGGGAGGGCAGGGCCAGAGTGGGGGAGAGGCTTCTGGCTGTGCTGGGTGGGTGCCCACGTGCCAGCAGGATGTCAGACGGAGTTTGTGGCTCGGGGTAGGGATGGGGTCCGGGTAGACTGAGAGCAGATTCAAGGTGAGCCGAGGCTGGTGGCTAGAGATCCCGGGGCCCTAACTCATGCCCTCCAGTGTGTTATTGCCGTGGGCTTTCACTCGGCTCCGTCCCCACGTTTCCTTCACAGTGGCTGGTGACACTGTAAACCCTGTATTAGGCAAATCCGAAGAAGAAATATCTGAGGGGAGGGGTGTGAGTTCATTGGCTCGAGTTGATGAAAAGCTGCAGGAACAGCTGGATCCGGGTGTCTACCTCAAAGCTCCCTTAGCTAACCTCACTCTCAGGCTGGCGGAGATGGCGCCAGACAGATCCAGGGATTCTTTCAGTGAGCTGGAAAGCAGCTACAGAGAGACACACTTCTCCCACACAAATGCAGATGAACCCGAGGTCTGAGGCCAGGTGTCCATAGAGAGCTGAGAGAAAGGCCCACACCACAGAATCAATAAACGGAGAAGAAAGCGGAGTCTCTAAGGAATGCCTGTTCCCCATAGGAGGACAGAAGGTGGGGCCTACTCCAAAACAAGGTGAATGAATGAATGAGTAAATGAATGAATGAATGAGAGCTAAGCTCTTTGAGAGGCTGAGAGACAAGCATCCCACACATGGACTTTTAATGATCTTGGCTGAGGGTCTCAGGGAGGAGCTGTGAACGGTCAGGAGCCACTGGGGGCTGCAGAGCGCAGGCTTGGAGGGAACCAGGCTGGAGAGAGCAGGAGCCCTGTGGCAGACACGGCTAATTCTCTCCAAGAAAGAGCTGGAGCACTCTGAAGGAGAAGAGGGAGCACAGATTACTGCAGACCCTCAGGTGCCCTTGTCCCCAGTGCCTGGTCTGGCAGACATTTTTTTGCCTCTGGGACTTGGTAAGTAATGACCAGGAAGTGCGGTAGGTGCGCCCCTTTTCCAGGGGTCCCATCTCAAGCTGCCTGGTGCATCTGCAGAACAGGAGTGTGGGGAGAGGCAGTCAGGGTCACCTGTGGCTGTCTCTGCCGTGGTCCTGATATGACTGTGAAGTCCTGACCAGCCTGTCCCTTCCAGGGCTGCAGTATCTCTATAGTGGACAGATCACAGAGTGTGTGTGTGTGTGTGTGTGTGTGCACACGCGCGCTCCAGAATAACTGCATAATATCCCCAGAGCTGCTCAGAGTCAGAGTCCCTATGTGTACTGAATGTGTACACATGGGAACACACCTGACTGTGTGCCCTGTGAGAGTTCTTGTGTAGCTGTGTGCATTTGTAGCCTGCACGCACAGATACGCATGTGGCTTTCCTGTTAAGTTTCCCAGGTTAGTCTGCCTTGGGTCACATAGGCCCCTGGCCTGCAGGAGTGGGCAGGGGGAGGGGGGGAGGCTGGGGTGGGGGTGGGGGGTGGATAGCCTGGGGAGTGCCTGGCTCCGCCCCTGCCTTTGCTGACAGGTGTTGGCAGTTTCTCTAACTGTGATAACGAAGAGTAGTGGGGGTTGCTAATTCCTTCTCAGTTTATTGAATCTACCAATCCCTTGCAGCCTTAGGGGCTGAGAGAGGGTGATTAAAAGACACTTCAGCACGCTGGTTATTGCCAATTAACAGCCTACAATATAAACAATTAATAAAGGCACACTGGGAGGTAAGGGGGGGGCATCTCCCACAGGGCACACAGGATGGCTCCACGGACAGCCTACAGGGCGGCTGTCAGAAAATGGGTACCAGAGAGACACAAAGGGAGAGAGCCGGGGCCCGCCGAGGTGCAGAACCGCAGGAGGACGGCTTCGTTGATGTCAGCGAGGCTGTGAGCTCTCTTTGCCATGTGGTCCGAGTCCTTGGGCAGAGAGCAGCACAGGCTGGTGAGTGTCCACTGATGCAAGGCTCAGGTCTTCACCATCCACAGCGCCTCTTAGGACAGACATGGGGACACGGTTTCCTTGCCAGGCTTCCCTCCCCACCCTCCATGGTCCCTGTGACTCGCTTTCCCCAGCAAAGGGTGCTGCGGCTGCCTGGAGTAACGGTGTCTGCTGAGAGCACCCTCCAGGGACTAGAAAGCACCACCGTGGCCCGCACATGTCAGATGTTACCAAGACCAATCTCATGAAACCCTCAGGTGATCTTAGCAGGAGGTTTGCTGTAAAGAGACCCTCGTGCTAGGAAGGGCTGGAGCCGTTCCCATAGGCGGCAAGCTGATGGTGGACCTACCCTTGACTCTGGAACCTTGCCTCCATAGGCCACCGTGCTCCCAGCAGGAGTCCTCGGCCTCAGTCTGCTAGGGAACAGAGACTGTTTCTGAGCCTGGCCCACTGCAGCCTGCAGCCCCTCCAACCCTGCGCTGCTGCGCTTCTGCGAGGCTGAGCAACTACAGACGCTTGGCACGAAATGAGCATGGCCGTGTGCCAATAAAACTTTATTTACGGCTCTGAGATCCAGATTTCATATAACTTCACATGTCACAAATACGCTCAGTGGCACTCTCGGTCAACCGTATACAAATACGGAAGCCACTCTCAGCCCAAGGACTGCTCAAAACTGGATAAGGTTGGCTGTGGCCCAGGAGCTTAGTTCAGATGTGGGACCTGGACCTGAGGCACCTGTGGGGCTTTGGAAGGGGACTCTCCTGGGATAAGGCTTCTCCTGGAAGGAGAGTTCAAGTCCCCTGTGGAGTTCTGTTTTGGGGAGTGTTGGTTTCTGGGTCTGTTGGCTTCTGTAGCCGCTGCCGCTGGCCGGCACACACGTGCGCACCCCGGGCGCCGGGCCGCGGACCGTGGTGGAGCCGGGACCCGCAATGAGGCACGCTAGACCAAATGGTTCCACGTGGAGTTTATTTAAGAAGGGAGGGGTAGCCCGCGGGAACGGGAGTGAGAAGGGAAGGAAAAAAAGAGAGCGGAAAGGAGCGCTGCTAGGTTATATAGGGGTGGTGACGTAATTACAGGTAAAGGTGGGCTATGGAATTCTGGGTAGATGGCAGCCGTTGCCTGGGCAACGGACCTATACATTGCTTTGCATGGTGTCCCAGGCCTTAGGTAACTACAGGGAGAGCCCAGCTGGCCAGGACACAAGGCCCACAGGGGAGGAGGGTCAGCTGAGAGGCCGGGTAGGAGGCCAGACCATGCAAAATGGCAGCACCCAGGACAGCTTGGGCACTCACCTGGGCCGCAGCTATGACTGATGCTTGAGACTTTTCCCCTTTAAAATTTTGTATTTTATGGGCCTGTGTCTATGGGTAGGGGTGGTATGTGTGTATGTGTGTGTGTGTGTAGACATGTCATTCTTTAGCAGCTATTTAGTGTTTAGTGTGTGAGACAGGGTCTTTCCACATAGCCTGGGACTCGCTATGTTTGCTATTTTTGTGTTTCATTTTGGTCGGTTTTATTGTTTTTGTTTTATTTTGGTTGGTTGATTGATTTTCAAGACAGGGTTTCTCTGTGTAGCCCTGGCTGTCCTGGAACTCACTCTGTAGACCAGGCTGGCTGTGAACTCAAAGACTGCCTGCCTATCCCTGCCCGGAGTTCTTCCTCTGCGGGCAAGGACTCACTATGTAGAATAAGCTGGCCTTGGAGTCACAGAGATCTGCCTGTGTCTGTCTCTCAAGCAGAGAGGAAGGCGCGCACCAACATCATCTTGGCGTTTGTTTGTTAGGTTGGGCCTCATTTGCCCGGAACTCCATTGCAAGCAAGCCCAGGGTGGTTTTTGCACACGGGTCGGTGCAGGGGACAAAATTCAGGGGCTTGTGCTTTTATGGCACCCGTTTCAACAACCCCGGGATGTCTAAGCAAATGCGGGGTTGGATGCAGGGAGACTCAGAGGGCCGTCATGCCTCAGTCACATGCCACAAAGCCTGTTCCTCCAACTGTGGCCGGTGTCTGAGGCCAAAGCTCCCGGTCTGGCAGCTGTCCGTGGAACTGTCCCTGGAAGAGAGCAGTGTTGTCATAGCCACCAAAGATGTTTCTGGGCCTTCTGGGAAGTGCGTGAGTGCGGAGGATGGGAGGTGAGTTCAGAGGATGTCTGCAACTTTTTTTTTTTCAAACACCTATTTTTTTTTTTTTTTTTTGAATTTGTTTTTTTCGAGTCAGGGTTTCTCTGTGTAGCCCTGGCTGTCTTGGAACTCACTCTGTAGACCAGGCTGGCCTCGAACTCAGAAATCTGCCTGCCTCTGCCTCCCAGAGTGCTGGGACTACAGGCGTGCACCACCACCGCCTAGCAACAATGGTTCTTAAATGCTTTAACCTCCCTTGTAGCCCACCACCCACCAGAGGTAGTGGAAAAGAAAGAATATGGGGGAAGTGGACCTGTTTAGAAAGGTTCTTTGGAGCAACTCCTGTCTGTGTTGTCTGGAAATCAGCAGATCAGTTCACAGGCTAGCAGCAGCAGCTGGATCCACTCACGAACACTTCGTGGATACGGCAGCAGTCCATTTCGGCAGTCAGGATAAGAAACACGAGTCAGCAGTGATGGCGCTACCTAACAGAGACAGCCTGGCCTCAGCGGGAGGAGCGACTGGCGGGAGGACGACAAGCCGTGCACAGCCAGCTCTTTAAGTTCTCCTCCATCACTGGCCATCAAGTCCTTTTTATTCTCTCCAAACATTACGTGTCCTTCATGGGTTTTTGCCTCGGTGCATTCGTCTGTCTCAGATGACATCACTCTGACAATCAGCCCGCGTCCGAGGAAGCAGAGGAAAAACTGCAGCACACCACCAGAAATTTTTGGTGCTGTTTCTCAATTTGGAGTCCAACAAATGCAGCTCAACTACGCAATGTAAGGCGGACCAATGCATGTGTGTTTTGTTTGGTTGCTTGCTTGTTTGGATTTTTTTTTTTTTTTTTTTTTTTTTTTTTTTTTGGTTTTTCAAGACAGGGTTTCTCTGTGTAGCCCTGGCTGTCCTGGAACTCACTCTGTAGACCAGGCTAGCCTCAAACTCAGAGATCTGCCTGCCTCTGTCTCCCAAGTGCTGGAATTAAAGGTGTGCGCCACCACTGCCTGGCTTACATGCGTGTTGTCAGCGAAGAATCCTTCATCATGTGACCTTTCACGTGCTTGCTTTAGTAGAACATTCTCTCTCCTGTGTCTGCTTCAGCCAAACATTCCTTCAGAGTCGGCCTTAGCCTTTCACACCTGTGTCCACTTCAGGAAAACACTCCTTCACGTGTTTGCCCCAGCAAAACACCTGACATCCACACAACTGACTTTCCAAAGAACCCTTAAGTTTCCACTTCAGATGTCTGTGATGGCAGAGCCGCAAAAGAACTGTGTGATAGGGCTCCCTGGACATCGGCATGGCGAATCAGTAGCCAGGAGCAGCAGCTCTGAAAACCCCAGTGATCTTGGGTCTGTCGCTGGGTGCTCCACAGCGGTCTCTGCCTACCCCCTCCCAGGTCTCCGGCAAGGCAGAACATGACAGGACCCTGAGACTGAGGCCAAGCATGGCTCTGCTAGAAATCCCTGACTTCTAGGGGAAGACGCACCTGTTATCCTCGATCAGATGTCCACGGGGGGGGGGGGGGAATGCGGGGCGGGGGTGTCCACCCAGCGGGGGGGGGGGGGTGCGGGGGTGTCCACCCAGGGCAGAGGGTGGGTGTGCCGGGTCTCTGGGTCTCAAGGGGATGACACCCACGTCAGGTCCCAGCTGATGTTGTCATACCAGTAAAGAATCCCAGGTCCCAGGGATTGGGAGGCTCAGCACTGGGTCCTTTTCTGCGCAGAGGCCTCATACTTCTTTGCAGGTCCCAAGCTAACCTCAGCCTTGTCTGGCAGTGTCTGCTGGAGCAGACTCACATGGGTTGTGATGCTCTGCTGGGACCACAAGGTGCAGATTTGGGGTTCTCCGGGGACACTCAGCAAGCCTCCACTTTACGCCAGGTGTGACTCTGACCTGGGCGTCTCCACCTGTGAGAGGCCCAGGTACCCAGAAAGCTGAGGGCCAGTGCCAGGACTGAGTCCAGCCTGGTCTGCTCTACATGGCCATAGCTGTCCCATAGCCCCTGGGTAGAAGGGTAGTAGGGAACAGGGGGTGACTGGAAGGGGGCGGACTGGGCTGCTGCCACAGAGCCAGAGCTGCCGAGAGAAGGAAGAGGAAGCCACACCAGCCCCATGCTGACCGCTGTCCCCGACTCCTTCCTGGTACCATCATGGCCATGAAGGCCTCTGATCCTGGGGTCCTCAAGAACACCCCCTTTTAGAGGCTCGCCCTTAAGAGCATTTAGCATTGAGGAAATACAGGGAGTCATGCTGGCAAGCCCTATGACCAAGGAGGCAGGAAGCTAGCCTCTGGCCTCAAGTGACCATGGGGCACACGTCTGGGCCTGCACAGCCAAGCTTGTGCAAGAAGGGACCACGGTGGCTGACTGTCCCCCTGCTGCCACACTGCCTCGGAAGCCCATCAGTCCTCCTGACTCCTTCCACTGGCTGTAAAGGGAGCACCTAGGACCAGAGCTACCCCGGCTCAAGGAGCCATGGCTATTGTCTCTGCGAAGATCGGTCATCAGGATCAAGAACTCAGGATCTTGTCATGTCGGAGGGCTTGTCATGTCCTGTGGGCTTTCCTTGTGCCTCTGTGAGCATAACCACATAAAGAAACAGATGGACCCACGTGTGTCTGCACATCCGTGCACATTAGTGAGCACACAGATGTGTACGTGTGCATGGGTGCTCGTGTGCATTGAGTGCGGATGCATGCATGTTTGTGGGTACACGCCTGAGTGTGTGGGTGAGTGTGCATGTGCACACTCGAGTGACATCTCTGTACAGACAAAGCTGTGGGTGCTGCTGCCTTCTTGCCCCTGCCCTGGAGCTGGCTCGGTGAGGAGGCTGCACCCAGCTTCCCTGAGGAGGCCTGGGAGCCTTCTCCCAAAGGTGCTGACAAGCGGGAAGGAGGCTGCAGCTTATTTAAATGCAAATGACTGAAATCCAACTTTCTTTATCAAAATGCAAATTGTGCTTCACTCTCCTGCATCTTCCAAGCCCCCAAGTCTGGGAGCACCACCGGGAACTGAGACAAGAGGCAGCTGGAGCACCCAAAGAGTGAAGAGTCCCCCTCAAAGAAAAGGTGACCAGAGAAGGCAGTGAGACCCTAAGACAGGAGCTGGTGGGGGAGGGAGTGCGGCCCGATAAAGTTGGAACTGCCAGGCTTTCTGGACTCTCCGCTGGGGTGGGCCAGCGTGGTGCCCTCAGCAGATTTAGGTTAGACCTGTGGCAGCCCAGTACTGACACTCTCCACAGGGCTCAGGCCAGGAGCCCTCAGCTCCACGGAGAGACAGTGGATGGCAGCAAACTATGTCCTCTTCCCTAAAGCCACAAGACCTGGTGTGGGGCCGCATCATGTGTTGGACGGGTAGCTTTCTTCACATGGCTACTATGGACAGCAGTCTACCAGTTGAGGCTGGGGGCGGGGCTAAGGTCCCGGGCTCCTCCCTGCTGCTGCGCAACTTACTCTCACCTCTTACCTCCCATTCCTGCTCCAAAGTCCCCAAGTCTTGGGGCTTCACTTCCCCCACCCCTTTCTCCACTACCCCACACCCAAGTACCCCCTCCTCCAGATTCCCCAGCTCGTTCCTTGGAGCCAGGCTGCGGCTGGAAGGGAGCTCCGGAAGGGTGGTGGGCCCGGCTCTCGCGTGCTGGGAGGGGGCGGCACGTGCCGGCGCCTGAGCTCGGGGGAGGGTCGCGCCGCTTCCCTTCCATCTGCCTCGCTCCTAATATAGGCTGCAGCAGCCGCGAGGAGGAGCCCCAGCGGGGGAAGTGAGGCAGCTCCTCGAGTGGAGGTGAGAGGCTGCCTGCATTCTTCCACAGTCTGTCTGTCACCCTGCTGCGGGTGACATCCCAAGGCTGTGGGGCCCGAGCTCCAGGAGGTCACCTTGACATGCCTGGGGTGTTGGCACCTTGGCCAGCTGTGTGTGGCCTCTCCAGCACATGTTGGTGGCCAGGGCTTGAGCCCCACTAAATTACCTACACAAGGGGTTCATTTTTATAGCACCCACAGACCGCTCAGCCAGAGCACGGCCTCTGGGGTGGTCCTAGTTACAGGGCCCCTGGGCTCTGCTCTGCTCCTGCCCGTAGTGAGGGCAGCACTGTCCCTGGGCGTCCCGGAAGGACAACGCACTGGGCCAGGCTTCAGGTTGCCTGTGTTGCTCTCGCTGCTTTAGACCGCAGTACCCACCCCATCCAGAAAGTGGAGCACAGGGCTGGAGGACCAGAGCTGAGCCTCCCTCATCTGTCGAGGTCCTGCCTGGGAGGACTGCCGATGATCTCTCTGGGGGTCTGTGGTGGGACTGGGCAGCTGCGTAGGAGCCTCCCTCACCCTATAGGTTCTGTGGGGCCCAGGGAGAGAAGGCAGAGAGCATCAGGGGCCAAGCAGATGGCTCCTGTGGTCCCTTCCTACGCCTGGAGGACTGGACGGGACAGGGTGACAGATCTTTTTGGTTCTGTGATCCTCAGAACTGACCTCTGGCAACAGTCCTCTCTTGCCCAAAAGGATCCTGATGGCGTGGGCACTCAGAAGGAGGCAATCAACAGCAGGGCGAGAGGGTTGTTTGTGTTTTCTTTTTGAGACGTGGCTTCATGTAGCCCAGGCTAGCTTCATGTAGCCCAGGCTAGCTTCATGTAGCCCAGGCTAGCTTCATGTAGCCCAGGCTAGCTAGCCTCAGACTCACTCTGTGGCCGATGATCTTGAACTTCTGATACTGCAGGCTGTTCTGTCTTCTCCAGCGTTGGGATTCCAGGCGTTTGTGGGGCTGGGTATTGAAGCTGAGGCTGTGCACCATCTTTGTGCCAGGCAGTCTAACAACTGAGCCACAACCCCAGCCCTAGGGAGACACCTTCTCCACAAGTTCAGCAGACCCTCACTGCCTTTAATGCTGTGACAAGAGTCTTCTTGTCCGTTTGTCAGTGTGGCTTGCTTGGTTTTGTTTTGTTTACTGTTTTTCAAGAACAGATCTTGTGCTGCCCAAACTGACTTCAAACTGGCCATCTTCCTGCCACTGCCTCCAGCGTGCTGGGACTGCAGACTCCGACGACCGCGCACACCGCGCACACCCGCTAGGCTCATCTTCTAGAAGAGGCAGCCAACAGCACGTGGGCAGCATCAGTCATAGAAAGCTAGAGGTGAGGACATCCAACCATGGGTACCTCTGAGGTCAAAAAACCCACGCCATAGACCCAGCAGCACAGCCCGTCAGGATGGCGACTGTCTGAGGATCTCCAGGTCAGAGGAGCGACACAGAGCCCATGCTCCTGCCACCAAGCTGTGTCCCTGGAACGTTGTCATCCCTCAGTGTGGAAGAGAAGGGAGCTGCTGCTTCTCAGTTGCTGTGATAAGACACCATGACAAGCTTATGAAAGAAATAGCTTGCTGGAGACTCACAGCTTCAGAGGGTTGGTCAGTCCATGGCCACTGTGATTGGGAGCATAGCTGCAAACAGGCAGAGAAAGCTAAATGGATATGGTGTGGGCTTTTGAAACCCCAAGTCTCAGCCCCAGTGACACGCCTCCTCCAACAAGGCCACACCCCCTCCAACAAGGCCACACCCCCTCCAACAAGGCCACACCTCCTAGTCCTTCCCAAACAGTTCTGCTAACTAGCAACCAGGCATCCAGACATAGGCGCCCATGGGGCCATACTCATTCAAAACACTTTTCTTGGTTTGTTTTAAAGCCCAGTGTGCACACCCACCAAGTTGCTTATGAAGCAATCCCTGAGCCTGTTGTGTGAGTGAGACACAGCACGCAGGCAACTTGCCCTTAGCACACGGGCAGTGGGGTAACCTCAGACCCACAGACCCCAAAAAACATAGGTGTTTGGGCTAGCCTCAGACCCACAGTCCCTCAGTATACAGGTGGTTGGTCTAAGCTCAGAAAGAAAGCTGGCCGCATTGCTAACTGTCCTGAGCAGTCACCTGGCCCCCTGGGAAGCGAGTGTGCCATGCTATTAAGCAGGAGGGCAGGGTCAGTCGCCTCCTGGACAGACCAGGATTAAAACCAGCCATCTGGCCGGGCGTGGTGGCACACGCTGTGATCCCAACACTTGGGAGGCAGAGGCAGGTGGATTTCTGAGTTTGAGGCCAGCCTGGTCTACAGAGTGAGTTCCAGGACAGCCAGGGCTACACAGAGAAACCCTGTCTCGAAAAAACAAACACACAAACAAACAAACAACCAGCCATGTGGAGTTTTCAAAGGGACAAGGAATTCTGCAGGCCTTGCTCTGCCCAAGTCAGTTTATCACGTGCTCATCAGCTGCTTGTCCCAGGAGGTGCCCCTCCACTGCCTGGCAGCCATCTTCCCCAAGGCTACCTACCCCTCCTCTCTTCTCAGACACTGAAGAGCACGGCCCAACTGCCGGCTGCTCGCTCACAACTCTACCCACCAACCAGCCAAACATCTGGCTGACAGAGGGCACGGCTCGCCCCCGATGCAGCTCCTTCTGCACAAATATGCTCTTAATATTCAATTAGTATTTATCCACCGCGAACAACAATTATGCCACTGACTCTCGATGAGGCGCCGGGCTAATTAACGAGCCCGGTCTTTAACACGCTGGCAGGGTCTCCCGGAGAGTGAGGGCTGAAACGGTGGCGAGGGTGCCAGTGCGAGCCAGCTGTGGGAATGGGTTGCCCCGGGGATCCCAGCGCTCCAGATGTGGGTCAGGGTGAGCACACGCCTCAGGAGATGTAGAAAGACACTGGCGGGACTTCTAACAAGCCACTTAACCAGACTCAAAGCCCCTCCTCCAAGGGACTGGGCCACCAAGGTCACCCAGCGCTTGCCTCTAGGCAACATATTTGCACGGTTTCCTTAAGCGCCACCCTAAGGCTCCATATGGCCCGCCTGGCAGAGGCCTCAGCTGGCGCCCCTCCCATCTGCCTCCTGCCAACTACTTGAGCGCCACCTTCCTTCTCCTGCCCCTCCGGCGACATTGCCCACCACTCGGCCTGGCCTGGGTCCGTGTGTCTCTCAGGCCTCTGCAGAGCCTCCAGGCTGGCTGTGGACCCCAGCAGCCTGGCTCCCAGTTCTCACCACCATCAGACACGGCAGCCTTGCCACTTCAGGAGCACCCTGGACATCCACTTTCTGTGTGACCCTAGGCAGTTGAGTCTGGTGCCTCAGTTTCCCTGCTGTGCATTAGGAGACTGGCAATGTGTGTAACAGATTCAGAGTACGGCACAAGCTCGGTGTCAGTTTTCTCTCACAGTGCAGCCCAGAGCTACAGCCTGCTGTGCGAGCGTGTCCCTACTGTGCGCTCACACAGTGTGTCCCTACTGTGCGCTCACACAGTGTGTCCCTACTGTGCGCTCACACAGTGTGTCCCTACTGTGCGCTCACACAGTGTGTCCCTACTGTGCGCTCACACAGTGTGTCCCTACTGTGCGCTCACACAGTGTGTCCCTACTGTACGCTCACACGGGGCCCAGGTTCTTGTAGTCTTGTTGCTCTGCTTTCCCTGTGGGAAAATGGAGCAGGGGAGACAGACGGGGAGTTCGGAGGCCCCATGAGTGCTATCTGAACAATGACTCTCCGGGATCAGCTTTGGAAAGGCAGATCAATTTGATTCAGGGTGAACAACACTTATATAAAAACTTCGGGGAGGGGTAGGAATATCTAGGGTGGGCAAAGTACCTCATTGTCAGGGGATGGCATATCCAGGAGTCTCGGGTGCTTGCTGAATGGGCTTCTTATCAGGAGAAAGGGAGTTGAGCCTGCACTCTTCCTAGGGCAGCATGGCATTCCTCAGGAAAGGGGTGTGAAGTCCAGGATCCCCCAGGCAGAGAAGAGGAAGCCTGCTGGCAAAGGGAGTCCGCCATTTTGCACCAAGCTCAGGGCTTTGACCTTGGGAGCAGAGTTTTCCAATGCCCTGCCACTGTCTTCATGGTTCTCAGGGTGTCTCCACCACCGAAATCCCACTGATGACGATGGAGAGGGGAGGGGGAGAAAGCTCAGCCACTTGCTTAAGGCCCTGCTTGAAATGGTTCCCATGCCCCTGTCCAGCTCCCACAGGTGACATAGTGTCACACGCGCGTGCATGCACACACATAAACACACACATGCGCACGCACACGCACACTTGTGCACATACATAGGCACACACGCACGCGCGTGCACGTACACACACGCACACACACACGCATGCGTACATACACATGCACACGTGTGCACACACACATGCACACGAATATACACATGCACACGAACACACACATGCATACACACGCATGTGCACATACACGCACACAGACACACATGTACACACGTGTGCACACATACACACACGCACACATGCATGCGTACACATACACACACATACTCACACACGCACACACAATGCACGCATACACATACATACACATGCACGCGCACACACACATGCACACACACATGCATGTGCACACACACACGCACATACACACATGCACGCACGTGCACACACGCACACACACACATATGGCAAGCCAAGAGATGGGGACAGTCAGACACCTAGGAAGAAGTGGGTGGGGAGCAGCCTGTCCTTAGAGGGTCACTAGGAAGAGCAAATGACAAAATGAGATCCTGGACAGGTGGCCTGTGGTAAGAGCCATCCTCGGTATGGTTTTGTGCTAGGGATCTGCTAGGGTTGGGGGCTAGTTAGAATTAGAGCTTAACGTTCAAATTGGGCTTTAGGTTGGGGCTTACGGGGAGTGGTTACTGTTAGGGCTAGGACTGGGTTAGTGGTGAGGGGTCAGTAGGGTTAGGAGGGGAACTCGGGCTGGGAGTTGATTTTGAGTCAGGGTGAGTGGCTCCAGGCTGCATTCAGATTTAAGGTCTATGATAGTCTTAGAGTTAGGACTTAGAGTTCAAGTTAGCATGCGGGGTAAGTTGTGAGGGTAAGGTGTGGTTTGGGTTAGGGTTTGATAGAGTTTATGACTCTGGACAAGGCATCTTCATCCCACTTCCTGTGACCAGGATACAACATCCTGACAAAAGTGACTCAAGAGGAAAGGAGCGTCATCGTGGGAGGTCAGAGGGACAGGGACTCGAAGCAGCTGGCAGCACTACCTCTATACCCACACTCCAGAGAGCTATGAGTGCAGGCCAGCCTGTGTCCAGCTAGCTGTCTCCATCATAGTTATAGCCCACAGCTAGCTGTCTCCATCGTAGTTATAGCCCACAGCTAGCTGTCTCCATCGTAGTTATAGCCCACAGCTAGCTGTCTCCATCGTAGTTATAGCCCACAGCTAGCTGTCTCCATCGTAGTTATAGCCCACAGCTAGCTGTCTGTCTCTGTCGTAGTTATAGCCCACAGCTAGCTGTCTCCGTCGTAGTTATAGTCCACAGCTAGCTGTCTCCATTGTAGTTATAGTCCAAGACACCCTTCTCTAGGAAATGGCGCTGCCCACACTGGGTGGGTCCTCTCACCTTGATTAACATAATCAAGACAACACCCACCTCAGACAGGGCTGATGATTGGGACGACAATTCCTCAGGGGAAGAACCACCTCTCCTGGGTAATTCTAGATTGTCCTAGGTTACAATGAAAACCATCACAAGGCTAGAGGGCACAGCTAAAGCTGGAGGTTAGGGTTTGCAGTTAAGGTTAGGGATTGGGGTACAGTTTAGGAACTCCAGCGCAACCACTAAGGAATTCCTGAGCCTCTGCTGTTCTGTGAATCGTCACAGGCATCTTGAATCAATTCCTGACAGCACAGACCCAGCTAACCCAGTCCCAGGGGGCAGGGAGGAGTGTTCTATGAAGTCCCATGGGTCTCTGAGGACCCACTTGCTGCTTTGTGTATTGAAAAGAACTTAGGCATCAAGTGGAGCCCTGCATTCTCAGACTGGCATAGAACACCCCACTTACCAATGCTGACTAGAGCCCTCCCATCCCCTGGACCCAGGAGGACTAGCCAGGCTCTGCTTGCCCTCTCTGCAGTGAGACGCCTCCCTGGCTCCTCCCCATACCCTAACACACCCCCTCACCTTGCCATGGTGACTCTGCCCTAATCCAGCCTCGCCAAGGCCACTTGGCTGCAGGGGCTGAGTGGAGCTGGACCCACGGCAGCAAGACAGCAGCAAGTCCTGGGGCATCTCTGCTTTTTAGGTCGGGCTGCTGGGAGGTCTGAGAAAGTACCTGAGCTTCCTGGCCTAGATTCCTCAGCCAACCATGGATTGGGAAACGCAAGCCCCTCCGTCCCTTGTGATTTGGTGTGTGGGGCTGAGCTCTGCGGCTGGCGCAACCCTTCATCATGGTCTACAAGGGTCAGTAAGACAGCCCAGCAGGCAGAAGTGCTTGCTATCAATCCTGGCGACTGGAGTTTGATCCCTGGGATTCATATGATAGGGGAACCGAGTCCTCCAAGCTGTCCTCTGATCTCCACTAGTGCACACATATGCCATGGTGCACGTGATAAACAAAAGAATAAATAAATATAAAAAGAAATTTCAATGTTTCTATATGACATCACCCAAAGCTTCCCAGACCCAAACTCCCAGACCCCTCACCTGCTCAGGCGGGAGCTCCCACCCCACCCCCTAACAACCCCCAACCCTCCTCATATTCCCTATGTGGTCCGTTCACAACCCCACCCCTCCCTCCCCCACCTCTATCCTGCCCTGCCCCCCCCCCCCATGACATCCTGCAGTTGCTCTGACTGGCCTCAGGATCCCTCTGGCTCTCCCCTGCACATCAGCTGCTGAGATCTTTCTCAATTACAAATCGGGTCATGTCTGTGTGCAACACTTCAGGGCCTCCCTGTGGCTTAAGTCGCAAGGCCCAGCCCCTGTAGTCCCAAGCATAAAGTGCTTCCCTAGCCAGACCTCCCGGTGGCTGATATCATCTACAAGCAGCTTTCCCACAGGGATAATCCCCCGCCTGCTGCCACCGCAGCTGTGTCCCTGGAAAGACCCAGGATTCTTAGCGGGTCTCCGGGTCTCCGTAGCCTCAGCCTCCTCACCCTCACGCCCGGATCCTCCTAGACTTCAGGCTATAACTCCAGGAGCCCTTCCCCAAGCCTGCCCATGGGCCCCCAATCTGAGAGCCTCCATGACGGTCTCTTAGTATCCCCGGCATATGACACTGTGATTACAGGATACCAGGAATATATGCTGAACCCTAGGAACACCAAAATCCTGTCCCCTCTTTAGACCTCAGCCTTGTGGTTAAACCATGTGTGCACAGCCATCTCCAGCTCTGGAGGAATGCAGTTAAGAGCACTCACTGCCTGCTCTTCCAGAGGACCCAAGTTAAGATTCCCAGGAGTCACAGGGACGCTCACAACCATCTCTAACTGCAGTCCCCAGGGTTCTAGCGCCCTCTTCTGGCCTCCTTGGGCAGTGCATACACATGGTGCACAGACATGCAGGCAAAACTGCCACACTCAAAATAGATAGATAGATAGATAGATAGATAGATAGATAGATAGATAGATAAAAAATAGATAGATAGATAGATAGATAGATAGATAGATAGATAGATAGATAGATAGATAGATAGATAGATAGAAAATTAAAAAGCCGGGCAGTGGTGGCTCCCGCCTTTAATCCCAGCACTTGGGAGGCAGAGGCAGGCAGATTTCTGAGTTTGAGGCCAGCCTGGTCTACAGAGTGAGTTCTAGGACAGCCAGGACTACACAGAGAAACCCTGTCTCAAAAAACCAAATAAATAAATAAATACATACATACATACATACATACAATAAAATAAAATAAAATAAAATAAAATAAAATAAAATAAAAAGTAAATCTTAGGCGGAGAAAGAAGGCAGGCTGAAGCAGGCTTGGGACAGTGCTGGCAAGGGACTGGTCCTCAGAGTCTCTTGGATGAGGGGCAGGGAGGGGGTGAAGTAGCTGCCAGGGCCTGTAGGTCCCTCGGGAGGAGATTTGGTGCCATAGAGAGGGGTCCTAAGTAAAGGGAATAGAGAGTGACCCAGCAGGGCCAGCAGGGTGGGGTGCAGGACACAGAGAGACAATGGGGGCAGGGACAGACCCCGCTAGCCTGTGCTGCTCTGAGGCCGCCTCTTCCACTCTTCCACTGGGACCTCTGGGAATTGGAGCTGCAGTCACCAGCCAGGAGTGGCCCAAGGCCATGACTGCAATTTAAAATGGCCTTCAATAAAACAGCACAATAAAGCCATACTGCAGAGCAGTGTGGACGGGCAGAAACTTCCCTTGGAGAGTCAGGATCTGCGGTGGGGACAGCACAGCACTGGGGGTGAGGACAAAGGCCTGGCTGGCCGGGCCAGAAGTCTGGGCAATGTAGGAACGGTTGTCCCCAGACATCAGAGGAGAACCAGGTTTCCTATGTGGGGGGACGATGCAGGCCCACCTATGCAGAGCTCACCGTGAAGGGAGCAGCGGGAGTAACTGTCAGGAAGATGAAGGAACTGTTTAAGTTCGGACAGGATCAGGTAGAAGTTTTCTATAGCTGTTTAATACAGGAAGAAAAGCAGGCAGATGCTTTCCTCTGGGGGCAGGGTGGGGCTGTCCACGCCCCTTCCTCTCACCACACCCAACAGGGGTTGGTAGCCTGGGCACTAAGGCAGGAAAACAGGCTGCTTACGCAGTTATCTAGACCCCGTGTGTATAACCTTCCTCTGTTAACAAGGTTGGTCACAGAACACAGGTCAACACACAGAAAGCCACCCTTGTCCACACACACAGGCATGTGTGCCTGCAGATGGAGACTCCTAAAGCAATATTAGATAGTGGTGCATGTCCTAAATGCCAGCACTCGGGGGCAGAGGCAGGCAGATCTCGGGGAGCTCGAGGCCAGCTTTACAGAGTAAGCGCCAAGCCATCCAGAACTACCCAGAGAGACCCTGTCTCCATAAAATAAAATGATCGCTGGAGTAAGAAATCAAAGACTCAAATAGACACAGACCATTCTCCTAGATGGGAAAGACCCAAACACACAGAGAGGCGCAGCACACGTGAGTGCAGATTCGCCCTACTACCAACCTAAGTCCCAGCAGGCCCTTGTGTAGAAATGTGTGGAGAAACGATGCAGTAAGATCAGCAAGAACACTTCTGTAAAAGGAGAGGTCACCTAGCACCCAGGCAGGAGGATCATCGCGAGTTCCAGGCCAACAAAAGAATGACACCCTGTCTCAAAAACAGACTGACCAATTAAATTTGAAGGATTCGCAGTAGCTGATTATAAGACAGAATAAGCCCTCTGGTAAACATCCGGTCCAGAAATAGACTCTCGCAAGTGCACGCTGTTGCCTGTTGTCCTTTGAAAACGTTAGGGGGGGGTGGGGGGCGGGCGGCTGGTGGAGAAAAGTTCTTCTTCCCAAAAAATGGCGTTGTAAAGAAAGGTTAACCTCAACCTGTACCTGACACAGTGCACAGCTTGGCTCACGGGAAATACGTGGGTCTAACACCATAAAACTCAGGCTGGAGATGCTGCCGGGCTGTCGACCTGAGTTTAATTCCTGGGCCACCCCACACTCACTGTGATATACATACAAATAGATAAAGGATGTCATTTTAAAAAATGTGAATGTCTGGTGCTGGAGCTAGCTCAAAAGTGAACTGCTCACATGTGGCTGTGGGAAGCAAACTGCCCAGACTCTGGGGACAGTACCCTGGTTTCCTTTCCTTTCTTTCTTTTTCTATTTATTTGCTTTTGTTAGTTAGTTAGTTTGTTAGTTAGTTTGTTAGTTAGTTAGTTAGTTAGTTAGTTAGTTTGTTAGTTGTTAGTTAGTTAGTTAGGTAGGTAGTTAGTTGTTAGTTAGTTAGTTAGTTAGTTAGTTAGTTAGTTAGTTAGTTGAGACAGGCTTTCTCTCATCCTGTAACCAGTGCTGGCCTGGAACTCATATAGACCAGGCTGGCCTCGAACTCACAGTGCTACGCCTGCCTCTGCTCCCTGAGTGCTGGGACTACAGGTGTAGGCCACCATGCCCAGCTCCAGTTTCCTGTAAAGTGGAATGTATGTATCTGCAAGTCCTCTCCAGGTGCTGACCCCGGAGAAAAGAGCGTGTTCTGTGTGGTGGGGTAAAAAGACAAAGATGGCTGGCGACAGCAGCTCTACCCACCATCGGCCACACGCGGGGAAACCAGCAGGAAGTGCTCGCTGTGGAATAAGGCTCAGCCACAGAGAGGGAGGGAGCACCCACACGCTGACCCTCAGAGGTGCACCAAGTGATGGGTGCCGATGCCAAGAAGTTTAAACGTCACGGTTTCCTTACCATTGCATTCTGAGAAAGGCTTTTGAGAACAAATTTGTAGTCGCTGGGGGCGGAGGGGTGGGGGAAGAGATTATAAAGGACCAGCACCAGGGGACACCGTGGATCAGCATGAGGACTGTGGCATCTACTTCTGGGGCGGGGTCTGGGCAGAGTCACGTGACCATCTTATCATGGACACAAGCTGCTACCCTGGCTACACACAAGCAACACTGTGTGGGGAAGAGGAGAGAATGCTGGGTACTGAGCTTCAGCCCCAGGGTCTCACCCCCCCCACCCTGTCTCACCTCTGTGACCCTATCCTGACCCCACTGCTGGCCAGAGGGCAGAGGCTACCATTGAGCTAATCATGGCAGCAGACCTGGGGTCCTCAGGTCACTGGCAAGGTCTCCAGGTTTTTCAGCCTTGCTGCGGGCCACCGCCACTGACCCCCAGCAGGAAACCCAGGAGCGGCAGCCGGAGGGTGGTGGCATTTATTAATATCCTACCAATGTGTGTCTGCAGCCCCAAGCAGGGCCCTGGAGTCTCAGTCCAGTGTATTAAATAATGCTGTCTGGGAGAAGGCTGGCGTGCAATGATGGGGCTTTAAAATTTAATTGCTGCCAAACAAGATTACAGCGGGGAGGTGGGCAGGTGGGGCTGGGAGGGGAGAGGGCTGAGGGGGGCGGCTCTCAGTGAGCCAGGGAGGAGGGAGAGAGAGAAACCCTGCCAGCTGTGAAGCACACAGCCTGAGCTGCTCGCACAGGGCCAGGCTCCCAGAGGCCTCTGCACCTCTCACCTGCAACTCCTCCCTACGCCAGCCCAGCCTGCGCCAACCTGCAGGTGTGACCTACCATCCTCAGAGGAGGCCCCAGGAACAGAAGCTCTCACAAAAGCGAGTTCGAGTGTGGCTCTGAGGTAGCTTCTCCGTCACTGTTTTGAGACACGTGCTGCCCTGACTAGCCTTGCACTCGCAGCCACTCTCCTGCCTTCAAGTACTGGGACTGTGGGCACATGCTACCAGGCCCCAAAGCCTTCTGCATTCAGGAGAGACCTCATAGATTTCCCCCTTCCTGACAAAGTAACTAGATCCTACCTTCCAGCCGAGCCACAGAGAGAGGCAGAGCTAGGCCTGCCTGCTCCCCTCCTCTGGCTCTCACTCATCTGGATTCCCCCAAAAGAAAACCAGAATGAGTCTCTCATGAATGTTCTTCAGGCCTCCCACCGCCATGCTTGGCCCCTCTGCCTCCTTCCCTCCCCCACTCTCCTCCTGCCCTTGCTCTGTGTTCCTGTTCCGCTCGATGGCTGCGCTTAAAACTAAGGCCGCCCGTTGTTTGCTGCTCTAGTTGGCCATGTGAACCTGGGAGAGTGGGGCCTTAAAACGAAACAAAACAAAACAAAACAAAACAACCCAAGCCCATTACAGTCTCACCAAACAGCCAACTTTAGCCAGAGCGGCAGACGATCGGTCCTCTGAGGGTTAAGGCTCCCGAGAGTAAAGCGCTCCTCAAGGTTAAGACGCAGAGGCAGGCAAACAGCCCACGGCAAAAAAATAAAATAAAATAAAATAAAAAAATAAAAAACCCATAGAGGCACGCAAGCAAATAATAGCCGGTTGTGTGCACGACCTGAAGTAAACGCACTCCAGTCCGCTGCACCTGGGAGGGCGAGGAAGCGCATCCCAGAGACGGTTCTGTGGTTTCGAGGAAATTGAGGTCACAAGACTCTCGTCTTGTTTCCTCACAAGCACCCAGAATCCCCCTCACCTGGATCCATCCACTCTTGGGCTGCGTTCCCACAGCTCATTCCTCAGCCAAACACCCCGGAAAGGGGTGTGCATTTCCAAAGAACCCCCAGGTCCCACTCACTCCTGTTGGGCCCCTGCTCAGTGCAGGTATGGTGCTAGGGATGGCAGACACCACAAAGAGGCAAGGCCTGTTTCCTTGAGCTATTATTCCGGATGCAGAGAAATAAACAAGAGGCAGAGGTGTGGTTGCTGTGAGCAGTGAAGAGAATCCTGGAGGGGGAGGGTCGCCCGCCAAGATTGTGCAAGGAAGTGACACCTGAGGCTCAGAAGGTGCGGTGCCCCAGGCTGTATGCAGCCCTGGCATTCTGACCCCTTAACCTCAGCAGGGTCAACCCCAGCTTGTTGGAGGAGGCTCTTGAGTTTGCTGGGTGTGGGCAGGACTAGACAGGTTCTTCTGGTGTCAAGCTAAAGAACACCTTCACAGCCCAGAAGTTGCCTCTGCTGCCCCGCACCAAGGAGGTAGAGGATGGTCAGGGCCCAGGTCACAGTTAGCCTCCGGGTCACTCTCTCAGGACCTAGAACAAGATCGCAGTCCCGTTCTAGAGACTGGTCATTTGCCCATTTAATCCCAGTGTTGGCCAAAGGAGCCCTCAGGGCCTCTGTCTTTATCCTGATGCACGCGTGGCCGCCCGGGTCTGGGGCTATAGCTGGCCTTGGTGGCCCCCGGCCGCCCCCATCAACACTGCTGTTACCCTCACAGAGGAAGAGTGGCCAAGAGCCCCTGGCTCCTGCTCCTCCACTGGAAGCGTTGGGCCTCTCCAGCCATGAACCACAGCCGGGCCTGAGTGTGACAACAGAGTGCTGTGAACCGCAGTCTCCTCGGTTGCTCCCCCACCTTACCTAGAAGCCTAGGGGTGGGAACCTGGATCACCCACCACAGCGGCGGCTGGCGCCCTCGACCTGAGCTCTCTCGCAAATAATAAAATCCAAAGAGAGACAGGTGCAGCGCACGCCATGAATCAGAGCCGTGCTCCTTGCGGACAGATGTGTTCATGTGTGTGCCGTGTCCATCCTTCTTATAATGGGAGAAAGCAATCGCGGACACATCAGACAAGATGGGAACAGGACTGCTATGTGGAATATAAAACAGAAACGCGGGATTAGCAGAGACAGCTCCCTCCTGCGAGCGCTGCAGTCTGCGATGCTTCTGCTCTACGCCCGTGCTGAGTACCGTCGTTGTTGTTGCACACTCATATAGATAACTGCTTGCAAACTGAAGGGGTTGGGGTGGGGGCCATGGCTCAGAGGTGGAGCACCTGCCTAGTGTCCCCCGGGGAGGAGCCGGGGTATGGCTTTGCAGGAGAGCTCTGGTCCAGAATCCCCCAGTGAGGAACTGGGAGCCGGCCTCAGCATCCCTGAGGCCCCTAGCTCAGCCCCAGCAATGCAAAGAGAACAAAGAAAAATCAGCTACGGAATAATCTTAGCCTGGGACCCCCCGCTGCCCCTCCTAGTGATTTCCAGTGCGCTGAGCGCTGTGCAGTCCTCGAGCTGTGCTTGTCTCAAACATTAGTGTCAACAGTGAACGTGGGGCCAAGCATGTGGAAGCCACCTCTCTCTCACTCAGTGATGTCCTCCCAGGGACTGGGCCCTCTCACATCCCCTGGGGCTTATTTCTGCCTCCCTGGAGACTACAGCAGGCATAGAGGGACGGCCTGTGGCTGTGTAGCTTGAAGCCCACCTTCTGCCCCCAACTCTTCCATTTCCCGCTGACTGCAAGCCCTTTGGGTCTGCTTGGATACCTAGGGTGATGGGGGTCTCACCACCATAGGAGGCCACCCGGCCTGGTCTGTAGTTGGGAGACACCCAGACATTTCTTCTCTTGGTATCTAACCTTGTCTGTGGGATGGCTAGATAAGGCTGACTACGCCACGCGGACCTGTGTGGGCTTCCTACCACGCATGAAGCCTGGGTTTGGTCCCAAGACCCACAAGCCAGGCCTTAGGAGGGCAAACCTGTAATCCCAGCTAATGGGGAAAATAGAGGTAGGCCAGGCTTTGGCTACCGGGCTGGGGGTGGGGTCACAGGTAGGGACCATGAAGTAGAGAAAGGGGGCAGGGGAAAAAGATGGAGACCCAGGAAATGGCCTAATGGAGCAAATCCAGCACAGACAGGACAATTATTGGTGAGTAATTTGGGGAGCCCAGCTGGGAAACAGCCAGTCTAGTGTAGAAAAATAGTTTTAGGGTAATCGCCCAGTTCCTGTTGAGCTAAAGCTGATTAAATAAACCGATAGGACTCTGTCTCAATTATTGGGGGGCTGGTCAGCTAATAGGGTTATTAAATAGATAATGATAGATAACTCTATTAGATAGAGTCATTGAATAGCCAAAAACAACAGAGGATCAAGAGTTCAAGGCCACCCTCTGCTGATTTGTAAGAGGTCAAAGAAGGGGCTGGAGAGTTAGGTCAGCAGGTAAGGACTCTGCTGCTCTTGCAGGGGACCCAGGTTTGGTTCCCAGCACCCCACAGCAGCCCAGAGCCATCAGTAGCTCTAGCCCCAGGGAACCTGCTGCCTTCTTCTGGTCTCCATGGACACCGGGCATGCGTGTAGTGCACGGGCTATGTGCACACAGAACATTCTTTCACATAAATACTTTTTTTTAAGTAGCTCAAAAAAAGATGCTCAAAGTCCCCAGATACAGTTCAACAATGTTCAGACCCTGTACCCTGTTCCTGTCCCCTGTTCCTGTCCCCTGTCCCCTGTCCCTGTCCCCTGCTCCTGTTCTCTGTCCCCTGCTCCTGTCCCCTGTCCCCAGCCCTGTCCCCTGCTATTGTCCCCAGCCCTGTCCCCTGTCCCCTGTCCCCAGCCCTGTCCCCCGCTCCTGTCCCCTGTTCCCTGCCCTGTCCCTAGTCCTGTCCCCAGCTCTGTCCCCTGTTCCTGTCCCTAGCCCTGTCACCTGCTTCTGTTCCCAGCCATGCCCCCTGCTCCTATCCCCTGTCCCCAGCCCTGTCCCCTGCTCCTGTCCCCTGTCCCCTGCTCCTGTCCCCTGCTCCTGTCCCCTGTCCCCTGCTCCTGTCCTCTGTCCCCTGCTCCTGTCCCCTGTCCCCTGCTCCTGTCCCCTGTCCCCAGTCCTGTCCCCAGTTCTGTCCCATGCTCTATGCTGTCACAGGTTTTAGGTTTCGTGCCCACAGAACTGAGGCGCAGTGGGATGTACTGTGCCTTTGTGGACAGCGCTGAGAGGAGCTGTGTCCTTGAGCACCCAAGTGGGCTTGCTGAGGAGGCAGAATTGGCCGGCACAGTGGGACCCAGGGCGCTCTCCCACTCCGCATTCCTCTCCCTCCCACGCCTTGGAGCCTCGTCCATCCATCTTCCCTTCTTCTCTCCTGTCACGAAGCCTGGCGGAGGTGGTGAGGGGATTAAGTCCAGGCTGGCCCACACCCCCGCAGAGGAGCTGGGACTTCATTACGGGCCTGCCCAGCTGTCTGCAGCCATCGATTGGCCCTGGCCCTGGTGACCTCCCGATCAATGGATAGCACGTTATTTACTGGATTCTGTCCTGAGCCGGCTGTAAGAGGGGAAGGGGCTGGACAGCGCCATCCAGGACCCTCTCTAAGGGCCTCGCTCAGGGTAGAAGACGACAAGATTTGAATCCCTGAGTTGGGGTGGGGGAGGGGGCCATGGCAGGTGGTGCTGGGCTGACATGCACAGTGCACAGCTGCGGGACCTGGGCTGTGGCTGCACGGCCTCAGAGCCCTCGGAAAGAGGTTAAGGCATGGGAGGACGGGCGCTACATAGGGACTGTGGTGAATGCTGAGGAGACCAGCCAGGAGGAGCCCCCTGACTCTGCAGGGTCCTCCCCAAAAGACAACCACTCCTGAGCAGCTGCTTCTGGAGCTGAAGCTGGGCAGGAGTCCATCTCTGGGGCGAGCGGCCATCTCTGTGTTCCACTTCCTGCCTCAGGACTTGGGTCCAATCAGCCCTTTGCTGGGCAGACATGGGGTCCTGGGCCAGGCCAGGCCCTGGCTGCCCACAGCGGGTCGAGGACAAAGCTGGTGGACCACAGCCACAATCTCCCACTTCCAGTAGACAGTTCTGAGGTGTGGTCTCCTCGGGCCCCAGGGGACAGACCACAGTGCCCACGAAGCTAGCTTAGCTCTGGCCGACTGGCTTTCCCTCTTCCTGCCTTCCTCCCTCAGTCTGTCCCGCCCTTGCCCTGGGGTTCATCTCAGAAAGAACAAATCTTTTCTCAACTCAGACTCTGCTCCTGGGGACCCTGAACTATCATGCAGGAGAAGCCACCCAGCAGGGGGGCTGGGCCGCTCCCCGAGAGAGTGATGTTACCACACTAGGGTGCGGAAGATGGCCTCACGGCCACCAACATTCTCTGCATTCGCCTGCACCATCATGGCGGCACAGGTGGGCTGTGTGGGACATGCACCGGACTGAAGAACTGGGAAGGTAGATCAAAGTTGAGAACCCCGATAAACCTTGTAGCTGATAACAGGAGTTCAAACTGGCTCCCAGCCAGGTTTCTGTCCTGGACTAGGTGACCATGACAAGTGGCCACATAGCATAGAACCTAGAGTCCTCCATGCTAATGAGGTATCTAGACAGGCCCCGAGTGTTTAGCCAATCAGTGTCCCTTCCCAGGCATCCCTTCCTGCAAAAGGCATTTAATCCCTAGTCTACCTTGAGTGTGTCATATGCATCTTTATCTGCCATGAACTAAAGCAGTTTGGACCAGCAAGGACTGTCGCCTTCATCAAGGACCACCGTAGGAGGAGGCCTTTGTCATATAGAGCCTAAGTCTCCCATGGAGGGCTCTCTTCCAGCCCCTCCACACTCCTGACGCTCTGAGCTCAGCCTCGTCCCCACCCCAGGCTCGTCACGGGCCCTTGGGCCCCTTCTCCCAACTCCTTGCGGTCTCCAGTGGCATCTCGTTACACAGGAGGATGGGAGCCCCCATTCTCAACTCTTTGAGGTTTCCAACAGCATCTGGGCACAGCGCAGTTTGAGAACCACAGCCTCTGTCCCAGCCCCTGCCGTTTCTCACCACAGAGGCACGGGCTGGGACCCTTATCTTAGACAAAAATGCTGTTTCCTCTGAGTGTGTGTCCACAGCAGTGGGGAAGAAACGCAGCCTAGTGCCACCGAGTTTTACCTCGAACAGTGTATCAGTGGTGCTCCAACACCTCACCCAGGGGTGAGGTGGAAACACAGACCCTCAGGCTGTACAGATGCCAAAATCAAGCCACCGCAAGATGGCCTGATGTGTGCGTGGTGACAGCCAAGCTGTGGCCTCCTGGCCTCGGGAGGGCAGAGGGAGTCCATGATGTTTCCTAGGAGTACTTGAAGTGGCTCTCAAGACAGCAGGGTCTTTGAGAGACAGGACCATTGCAACATTATTGGAGGAACAGGCCCCTGGCTCCCAGTCTGTCCCAGCCCCTTTGGAAACAAGTGCAGTGTGGGACCATGAAAGGCAGTCTGTGTTCTGGCTGAGTGGGGCTTAACTTCTAGAAACCCAGTAGATTAATCTACAAGGGACGGATCCTGTTAGCTACGCTCCCAGACACTAGGCTCCAGACACCATGAGACCCTCAGCTCTGTAATTCTGTGGCCATCAGTTATGTAGGGCAATGCCCCAAGCCCCTAGACTCCACCCCCACAACCAGGTAGCCCAGCCCACTATAAGAGGGGCTGTTTGACCCCTCCCCTCTCTTTTCCCTCTTACTCTCTTACTTTCCCCCTCTCTTGTTCTGTCTCCTGTCCCCTGTCCCCCCTCTCTCCACATGGCCATGGCTGACTCGCTACCTTCCCTCTCTCACTCTTCTACAATAAAGCTGTAAACCATGAGAGGACTCCCAGCGTTTCTAGCCACCTGACCGGACCAAGGATTCGCCCATGCAGGAACCGTCCCAGTGCGCCTCCCCCTGCTCACCTTTCTCCTTCAGCTCCAGGGCTGAACGAGCTACCCCCCCCCCCGGGCCCCATTCTCAACTCTTCTGGCCGGTATCCAGTCCTGTGATGCCCAAGAGCTAGAACCTGTGGTCCCTGGCCTCCCTGAGGCCTAGGGACCCTGAGACTGCGCTTTGCTTACACCCCCAGAGTGGGTCTGGTGGCCTCACACACCCGGTTGCCCATCCCACAGTGGCCCATGGGATCACGCTGCATTTTCCCCCATCTGCCCACCCAGTGCTGGTGAGCTCTGGTGAGACGCAGTGTTCCCCCTCCCCCCTTTCCCCACACTGCATGCACTACAAGCCATGGGGCGCCCTACAGTGTAGCAAGGATACCTTATGCCCTTGGTCATGGTGATGGAGGCTGGACAGGCACCTATCTGCCACTAGTGACCTAACTGGTAAGGGACTCCGAGTGGGAACAGCAGAGCCCAGGATGGCCCTGGAGTGGTCCCCTTGGACTCGGGCAGAGCAGGCAGGCGAGTGTCAGAGGGGGAGGGGGAAGAACCCCTGCTGTGAACCCACAATTTCCAGCCGCAAGTCTTCACAAGGTTAGAAATGCTGGGATAAAGCTTTGGCTCTGGAATTATTGTATTGACGTCTTGTAAGCTGTGATATTATTTATACATAAATCTGATTGGTTAATTAAGCCTTAAGAGTCTTGATTCCACTGGGTAATTAGGTGATGAGGTGGCAGATTGTGGGGTGGGGGTGGGGTTGCATGGTAGTGAGAGGAACTCGAGGTCCCTCGCCAGAGAGATGGCAGGCAGAGGACCGCAGACGCCTGTGCAGAAGCCTTGTGACCCTGTGTGAGCTCTGCAGCCCCTCAGTTGCCGTGCTGGCACTAGCGTGGGAACGTTCCCGCACTTTTTTTTTTCTTGGTCTTTTGAGACAGGGTTTCTCTGTGTAGCCCTGGCTGTCCTGGAACTCACTCTGTAGACCAGGCTGGCCTTGAACTCAAATCAACCTGCCTCTGCCTCCCAAGTGCTGGGATTACACTATTTTTTAATATTTCCCGCAACAAGATGTGCGCCAAACCCCTCCCCCTTCCCCTCTGCCCCCCCCCCAGGTTTGGAGACTAGAGGATCAGTGTATCTGGCTGCTAAGAGGCCAAGGCAAAGCGTGAGGCCCCGATTGTCCACAAACCTGAATCAGATAAATGCGTGTCTTTGATGGATGGGGCCCAGTGTGAGGAGAGGACACTGCAGGGAAGAGGCTTCACTAGGACAGGAGACTGAGGCAGGCCTAGAGCTACAACAGAGCACAGGATGACTCAGGGCAGAGGGGTTGTTTGCACCTCAAGCTGCTGAGACACGTTGGCTTGGGGATGACTCTAGGTCTGAGCTGGGGCTTGAAGGGAAGACTGGGCCAGGCTGTGCGATGCCATTTCCAGCCCCTGCATGGTGGCTCGACCAACGTAAAGAGAGGCCAGCCTGGAGGGGGCCTAGGGCAGAGGCCTCTGAAGATGGTACCCACCTGCTACCCATTCTATAACGGGCAGGCAGAGTCTTGGGTATTAGCCATGCTGAGGCCTCTGGACCTGACACATGGGACATGGGGACATGGCTTCTGGAATGCAGGGTTTTATCTGTCTGTTGTATAGGTGCCTGTGGTCTTTGCCTCTCCTGAAATCCCTGGGAGTCTCCCCGTTATGTGGGGACCTCTGCTGTATGGGGGCTGTCCCTGTATATGGGAGGGTCTCCCTGTGTATGGGAGGGTCTCCCTGTGTATGGGAGGGTCTCCCTGTGTATGGGAGGGTCTCCCTGCATATGGGAGGGTCTCCCTGTGTATGGGAGGGTCTCCCTGTGTATGGGAGGGTCTCCCTGTGTATGGGAGGGTCTCCCTGTGTATGGGAGGGTCTCCCTGTGTATGGGAGGGTCTCCCTGTGTATGGGAGGGTCTCCCTGTATATGGGAGGGTCTCCCTGTGTATGGGAGGGTCTCCCTGTGTATGGGAGGGTCTCCCTACTGTTGGGGGGGGTTCTTCCTGACAGTCTTTCAGTCCCAGTGATGAGGATATGGTGTCCAGACATACATGCAGGCAAAACCATGAAATCAATGTTTAAAATACCCAATGAATTAACTCATTTAAGATAAAAATAAAATAATGACCCGAGTTCATATTAATAAACTAACGTTTTTGTGAAAGATAACTATTTTCAAGGCAAGAAGAGGAGTGATAATTAACCTCCAGTATCAATGTGCGTGAATTTTGCGTCATCTTGGAAACATCTCTTGACTCTGGGCTTATCTACAAGGGTGTTTCCGGAAAGGTTCACCAGAGGAGGGAGGGCGCACCCTGAATGCGGTGTCATCCTGTGTCTGACATCCTCGACTGAATAAGATGATGATGAGTTGAACACCAGCACGCATCTCCTCTTGGTAACTGTGGGTGTGAGCTGCTTCATGATCCTGCTGCCACGCCTCCCCAGTGTGGCGACTGTGTCCCCTCCTACTGTAAGCCAAACCCGCAAACCCTCCTCCCTTAAGTTGCTTCCACTAGAAATCTTCCATGGCACTGAGAAAAGTGACAAACCAGTATGAGCCACATGGCTTTAAGTTTTATAGTTTTTGTGGCCGTCCAGAGTCCGGCTTCAGAACAGCAGATGGCCAGGTTCTTATCTGCTTCTGTGCTAACTCTCCCACAATATGTTGTTTTGGTTGAAGGAGATTAAGAAACTCTAACCTCTCCCGTGTCGGGAGCCCATCGGTGGTTGGGGCATTGAATGCCAAACCTTGACATATGGTAGATCCTGAAGGGTTGCTTACAGCCTGAACCCTTACAAATGCAACCACGGACTCCATGCTCTGTAATATTAATGTCCCCAGGCAGCTCACGTGTGCCATCACTTCCTGTGGTAGACCATGCGTGCCTGGCCACTTGTGAGAAAGGCTTTCAGGGGTGGGGAAGCTGAAAGGCCCAGCTGTTTCCTGAATTCAAATTATAGCTTGAGAACTCAAACTTTATCACTGGCAGCAAATCCTAGTGGCATTTTTTTTTTCTCAAAGAAACATACTCATTCATTTCTGTCAGGAACAGAGGTGCCAAACACCCAGGATGGAGTGACTCCGGTGTGTGTGTGTGTGTGTGTGTGTGTGTGTGTCGGGGAGGAGGGGTTGCACATGCAGCAGCCTGTGTGTAAAGGTCAGAGGGCAGTTTGCTAGAGTTTCTCTCTTTTCACCGCATGGGTTCCTGGGATTGAATTGTGGTTGTTGGGCTTGGCCACAGGTGCCCTTACATGCTGAGCCATCTTGCAGGCCCTGCCGTGCCCCTCGCCCTGTGAAAATGGTGCCCACAGGGAAGGTAGCTCCATCTCCCTCCTGCTTGGTGAAGGCCTCCCCATGGCCTTGTGATTTTTAGAATTTAAAAGACCCATATACCAAAGGAGAGAGATTTAATCAAGCCTGTGTTTTAGGTCAGCTCATCAGAGCCGTCCTCCGTGGGACTGTCCTTCCTGGCAGGTGTGTGGTTGTGAGACACCATGGTCACCGGCACTGTCTGCCTCTCACTCCCTTCACGCCAAGCCGACAACTTTTGGGGTAGAGGTGGTATTACACAAGCCTGTAGTGTGCTCCCTGCTACTGACACTACCGAGAGCATCTGGTCGCTCTCGAGACACTGTCTGAGGGGGGTCCATTGTGATCACCCAATTCACATGTGAGGGCCTGGACCATCACTCTCCAGAGGGGAAGTCATAAGTTTAAGGCAGAGACATGAGTCTTCTGGTGGCCTTTGAAAGTCAGGTGCCAGGCAGTCGTGGTACATGCCTTTAATCCCAGCACCAGGGAGGCAGAGGCAGGCAGATTTCTGAGTTTGAGGCCAGCCTGGTCTACAGAGTGAGTTCCAGGACAGCCAGGGCTACACAGAGAAACCCTGTCTCGGAAAACAAAAACAAAACAAAAACAAAACAAAACAAAAACAAACAACAACAACAACAACAACAACAACAACAAAGCAGGAACCTTGTGCCCTTCCGCGGGACCTGAGGGCTCACAGGGTCGAATGCTGGTTCCTCGCTGGTTGCACTCTTTGGGAAGGATTAGGAGGTGTGGCCCTGTTGGAGGAGGCGTGTCACTGACGGACAAGCTTTAAGGCTTCGAAGCTCCCACACCACTCAGTTAGCTCTGTCCTGCAGCTGTGAATCAGATGTAAGCTCACAGCTTCTGTTCCAGTGCACATCTGCCTGCCTGCTGCCGTGCTCCCTGCTGCCGTGCTCCCTGCTATGACAGCCATGGACTCTGACCCTTTGGAATCATAAGCTGCATATAAACTCTTTCTTCTATAAGTTCCCTTAGCCGTGGTGTCCATTCACAGCAATAGAAAAGACAGTCACTTGCACTTGCACTGTGGTCAGAGAGACAGGAACTCAAAAGGTTAAGAGCTGAGCAGGGACAGAACCAGGGTCCTGAGTCTTGAACCCCTGAAGTCCCAGATCATTGAGGAGAAGCCGATATCCCTAGCAGTAGGGATCAGCCTGGCCCTGACCCCCACGACCCTGAGGGGTTAGTTTCCCCTTCCCCTGTGTTTTTTCTCCTGGTCCTGGCCCCTGGGCTGTGAAAGGGCCTCACCTGACTGGGCTGGACACTGGGTGGCAGGTGGTGGTGTGGCTAGAGAGCCCTACCTTCATGTTGTAGCCAAGCCTCCTGCACACCCGCCATGCATGCCAATGGCCTCTGGGATGCCAGTTCACTGAGTCAGTCAACACTGGTGACTCCCACCATGGTCTGAGGACCCTCCAGCCCCCGCTCCCTTCCCTGTCCCACCTTTGCAGAAAACAACACTTGGGAGCAGAGCCCACGGGTAAACAGCCCGGGATTTGTCCTGAAGTTGCTATCACCTCACGCCCAGGCAGCAGCTGAGGACAGAAGATTTCTCTGTGGTTCCTTTCTCCTTCCCAGCTCCCTGGTTCCCACGGTGTACCAGCTGCTGTACCTTAGAGCAGGCAGGAAAGCCTATGGGCCCAGGGTGTCGGAAGAGGCTCCAGCCAGACCTCTGACACAGAGTCAGAGGCTTCCTGGGGCCTGAAGAGGGTGGGACCAGTGCCCAGAGGAGCAAGCAGACCTCGAGGTATACAGCGGGGACAGATGTGACTAGGGCCAGCCGGTACTGGGGACGTTCTGCCAGGAGGCGTTCCAACAGGTGCCAAATCCCACTGCCACCCTGGGTCTTGTCTTTTTACTGCACACTGTGCCTTGCAGCCCCCCCCCCCACTGCCTGACTCTACCCCAGCCTCTCTGACCCTGCCCACTCCGCAGGTTCACAGGCCGTCCCCACCACCACCTCCTTGAACTGCCTTGGCTGGTGCTGTCCAGGGTCCTGGGGGCTCTGGGGCAAGGCCAGGACCCAAGGGGTGCACTGTCGCTAGAGCTTAGGATGCAGGGAAGACACGGGTCATTGCACTGTGGGAAAGGACTCCATGTCCCCATGCAGAATGATGCAATGGCCACGCTGGGCCACCCAACTCCAGATCTTTGAAGAGCTGTGGGTGACACAGCTGCAGAGGACTGAAGGAGCCAGGTGTCAGCTGGGCTGTGTGGTCTCGGGACAGCCTAACACCTGTGAGCCTCAGCGTCTTGTGGTTGGGGGACGATCTTGTGCTTTCATGTGTATTCATGTGATTTCATGTGTATTCATGTGATTTCATGTGTATTCATGTGATTTCATGTGTATTCATGTGATTTCATGTGTATTCATGTGATTTCATGTGTATGCAGATGCAGACTTCAGGCCACCAAGATCTGGTCTCTGCAGTCCGGATGATGTTGTGGCCACGTGTCTCCAGTCTCCATGTTATATAAAAATTGTTTTCCATCACCTCTGGTCACTAAAGACCTGATTCAGGGCTGGTGAGATGGCTCAGTGGTTAAGATGCTGGCTGCTCTTCCAGAGGTCCTGAGTTCAAATCCCAGCAACCACATGGTGGCTCACAACCATCCGTAATGAGATCTGACGCCCTCTTCTGCTGTGTCTGAAGACAACTACAGTGCACTCACATATAAAAAATAAATCTTAAAAAAAAAAAAAAAAGACCTGATTCAGCGCATGACTGGCAGAGGAGAGAGGAAGGCTGGAGGTCACATCCCTGCCAGGGTGAGGGGGGGAGGGGAGAGATGGAGAAGGACCGGGAGGAGAGGAGAGGTGTGGAGGGACCATGCGGATGGACCAGGATTCGCCGTGAGGCCGTGAAGAGAGAGCAGCCATGAGGGCACACACGGGCAGAGCGAGCCAGGAGAGATTGAAGGTAAAGGCTCACGTGGCTGGGAACTAGGCGGCCCTTGAGGGTTGGAATAACTTAGTGCAGCGGCTTGTTCATAAAACCATAAGGTGACTGTATCTTTATTCGAGAGCTAAAATGGGCTGAATAGGGCGTAGAAACACCCTGTAGTTATGCAGTAGCAAAGGAGGCATAGAAAACCCTCCGAAAAGACTGTTACACTTCACGGGCTCACACCTGTGTTAAGATTCTAACGGTGCGATTGTGGAGAGTTGGGATGGTGCAGGTCCAGAACCTAACTCCATTCGATTTTGCTTATTCTAGCCCTTTATGGCTCTGCGACGCTGGAGCGTGGCTTTAAGGTAGCACAAACCTGTGCTCCTGGACACGGTCACGCGCGTTTCCAGAACAAGCTAGCACCACTCCCCTTGAGCTGAGAGTCGTTTTTCTGCAGCAGCAGAGGCAGAGAACTGTAAGGACACCTACCACCCAGCAGGCGCCAGAAGGCAGAGGCTCTGCGCTCCAACGGTTACCACACTGTTGCCAGTGTGGTGGTGGCCGATGCCAGCCCCAAATCCAGACACCCCTAGACCCCGGGATGTGAGCAGAGGCTCAGACTCTTGTGACTTGGTTGGGGATCGAGGGCCGCACTGGAAATGTGACAGCTGGGACCAGAACACGGTGGCAAAGGCCCAAAGCACGTCCAGCCTAAGAGGATTAAGACATGGAGTGTCAAGTTGTGATTTCACCTAGAGAGTAAAAGACCGTGCGCCTCCTGCTGAAGACCCAGATAAGACCTTGTCTCTGAATCCCCAGCAAGGGGCCCCCGAGGGCTGGAGGGGGTGGGGAAGGCACAGAGATGACAACCTGGAGCCAGGGCACAGACATCAAGTCGCAGACCGGGGCCAACCCTGAAAGCGCCCGTACTCGGAGCCCACCATGTGTGGACAGCTCTGTCTCGGGCTAGAGAAAACCCTTAAGCGTCCACAGCTCAGTGCCGCAGCGATGCCTAGAAGCTGTGATGGCATGGTGCTGCCAGCCCCTGGATGGTGACAGCAAGCACAAGTCCCCACCAACACATACTATGTTTGCTGGATCTTTTAAAACCTATAGTTGTGCTGGGCGGTGGTGGTGCACGCCTGTAATCCCAGCACTCTAGGAGGCAGGGAAAGGCAGATTTCTGCGTTTGAGGCCAGCTTGGTCTACAGCGTGAGTTCCAGGACAGCCAGGGCTATACAGAGAAACCCTGTCTTGAAAAAAACAAATCCAAAAAAACCCCGAGAGAGAGAGAGAGAGAGAGAGAGCGTGTATGCTCAGATACTCACACGTGCTGTGACAAGCACGTGGAATTGGGTTCTCTCCTCCCTCCATGAGAGTCCGTGGGCTTCAACTCTTATCCTCAGGCTTGACGTAGCCAAGGCTTGCCTAATGAGCAAGCTCCAGGTTCAGTGAGAGACACTGACTCCAAAGGCAATGCAGGGCTGATGGGATGGCTCACTTGCTGCCAAGCCCGACCTCCCCTAGTTCAATCCCCAGCACCCACGTGCTGAACGAGGAGAGCTGACTCACCCTGTGAGTGTCCCATGGCATACGTGTACACGCATGGATACACACATGCATGGACACACAAGATGCGCAGGAAGTAGCAGGAAAGAAATTTCTAGAATGTGGGCAATGCTCTATATTTTGGTTGAGACTGGATTATCCAGATGTATCACTCTTCAGAACTTCCAAGACACTTCACCTAAGTTCTGTGAATGTCACTCTATGCAAACACATCTCTGAACAAACCCACAGAGAGCCACAGCCAATACGAGCGCCCTGGCTCCCAGCGAGGCCTGGGGCCGGGGGTGAACCAGAGCGGGAAAGCCTCACGGGCCAAGGATGGCTTCTCACACCAGCTCGCTTGAAACTAGGCATGGTAGAGTGAGTTTGGGGGAAAGACTGTCTCCCTGTCTCCTCTCCCTTCTCTTCCCAGCCTCTGATGCCACGGGCTGGTGACACTGGCAGGTGTCGAGGTGTTAAAAGCAGTACCCAGGCCACCTTTGTCTTCCGGGAGTCTCCTGAGTCTTGCCGCGTGCTTCCTGCACTTCCGTCCCTCTGCTGAGTGAGCAAGCTCTTGATCGTGGCCTCTAGGATGCCGCAGAGGAGGAGCTGCCCCAGCCTTTGGATGGATGCTGGTGCCTCTGCCCTCCTCTCCCCTACACTCAGTCGCCCATGAACAGGATTGGGTCTGTAAGAGCTTGACTCCCAGACATTCCCCAGGGGTGCGTGTGGCCCCTGACCCCAGTGAGGCTGGCGGGAGCACTGGGAAGAAGTTAGAGAGGGCAGGCACTTGAGGAGATTGGGACCATGGTCCTTCCTCCTTTGCTCTGCCTCCTGCTGGCCACAAAGGGAGCAGCTTCCTCGTCCACAAGCTCCCAGCATGCTCTGCGGCCCTGCCACAGATGGACCGGCAGGCTCTGAATCACACACTTTCCAAACTGTGAGCACCCTTTTACAGTGATCTCAGGGAAGCTACTGCCCCAGTTCAAGATGGGTGTTAACCACTCTGCTCCCGTGAAAGCACCCTCACACACACACACACATCCTGTGGGAGCACCCTCACAGACACACACACACACACATCCTGTGGGAGCACCCTCACACACACACACACACATCCTGTGGGAGCACCCTCACAGACACACACACACACACACACATCCTGTGGGAGCACCCTCACAGACACACACACACACATCCTGTGGGAGCACCCTCACAGACACACACACACACACATATCCTGTGTGAGCACCCTCACAGATACACAGACACACACACACACACATCCTGTTGGAGCACCCTCACAGACACACACACACACATACTGTGGGAGCACCCTCACAGACACACACATACATCCTGTGGGAGCATCCTCACAGACACACACACACACATCCTGTGGGAGCACGCTCTCACGCTCCCTCTCTCTCTCTCTCTCTCTCTCTCTCTCTCTCTCTCTCTCACACACACACACACACACACACACACAGGTGCACTCACCAATTGTCTAGTGACTCTAAATCCAGTCATGTTGACCATGAAGACAAGCTGTCACAGAGCACTGACCCATCTTTGTCCCCTTTGTGTTCTCTGATTTCGCCTCAGGACCTCCCGGGTAGGGAGCCACTCTCCACAGAAGAGGGTGCTAAGGCTCTGCAGGGGCCCTGGGGATGTCTTAAGAAATGAACTGGATCCTGAAAGCTGGGGATGGAACCAGCGTGGAAGGCTGGGTAGCAGCTAGGCGTGGGAGGGATCAGGCACGCGAGGAGGATGTGCGCCTATTTCTATTACTTTAATGAAACCTCCAACTCTGCTTGGAACAGGAGACGCCTGGAATTCTTTTGCACGTCAAAACCATGAATCCCAGTTTTCCTGAGTTGAGGGCCCCTCACGAGAGTGGTTAGAGGAAGCCCTCCAGCTCGTGAGAGCCACTGCAGAAATGGCCACAGAGAGCCTTGGGGACAGCACAACACACAGGCCTGGAGACACTCCCCATCAGTCAGGTGCCCGGCTGAGGGCACGGGGACTCACAGTGGACTGTGAAGGAGTCAGACTGGCGGGGATGACAGAGTAGCAGACAGGTGAGTGCGTTCAGGAGCTCGGGAGTGAGTGTGTGCTGTCTTAAAGGGACCAGCGAGGAGGAGGTGGCAAGTCTCGGGCTGGAAGGGAGGAACAGGGTAGGTGAGAGGGTCTCCTCTTCCCTCACCCTCCCTCCCTAGCTCCCCCCACCCCCAGCACCACAGAAAAAGTACTGTGTTAGGTCAGGTTCAAGGGGCTGTGCCTGGGACCTCCTCTTAAAAGCCCACAACTGCAGACACACACACACACACACACACCATGATGCCAAGCCTGGCACCTCTCTACTTAGCAGGTAACCAGCACTCCAGAACATCATTGCATTCCATAACTGAGTCGCCAAAGTGTGGACTCACAAACCAAAGAGTGCCAGACTTGCCTGAGCTCAGACCTGAGGTTGGGGTCACCCTCGTCGTGGTGGGGGGCCTTGCCCACCCTCTGCACATGTTCCAGTTCTGCCCCACAGCTGGCCAAATGAGGGCCCTGCGGAGAGTTCCCACTCGGGAAGCCCAGGTCGTAGCCAGGCTGTGCAGCTGTGCTCCGAGGCCAGTTCTGTCACTTCTGAGGGCCTGTCACCCATGTACCGGCGGTGGCTCCCGGTGGTCATGGTGACCTGGTTAGTGTGCGAACGAGATGAAATGAGATCTGCAAGGTGCTTAGCCCCTGACAAGCGCCATCCAAGTGTTTTTAAATAAAAGGGAAAGTGCTTAGTAAAGTGTATTTTAGAATCACTGTCGCCCCTGTAATTGTATTTAAAATGTTCCCTGGGAAAGGGCCTGCCCCCTTTAAGAATGACTGAGAAGAAACTGCCTCTGTCAGCACAAAGCCTAGATTGGGAGACAAGGCTGCAGTGGCCAAGGATTTAATTAGCACGGCCAAGAAGCCTGCGCAGGTGGCCCTAATTGGGGGCACCACTTGGATCTGCCCTACCCCAGGCTGGCCCTCGCAAGCTGAGGAGCTGGTGTGGAGGAGGTGCAGCAAGGGTCTCAGTCTTAGCCTGTTGGCATCTGATCCGTCACAGTTTAGGGCACAAGTGACCAAGGTGAGAAAGCAAGGAAAAAAGGGTAGAGAAAATACCAGGCCACTGGGAGGCGGGACAGGTGAGTGACCGCAGGACAGCTTAGCGGCAGCAGGCAGCTAGCATGCGCTCACACCAGTCATCCCGGCTCAGGAGGCACAGGCAGGAGCATCATGGGAGTTTGAGGCGTGGGCTACATAATGAACTCTAGACTAGCTTGGGCTACACTGTAAGAAGCTGTCTTAAAAAAAAAAATCCAAAAGAAAAAGAAAGGATGGGGGCGGGGCACATCGGGATGGCTCAGTGAAAGCAAATCTGATAATGTGACTTCCATCCTCGGGTCCCACGCGGAGGAAGGAAAGAGCCAACTCCTGCGTGCTAGCCTCTGACCCCCACGTCTGCGCTGCTGATGGAGCGCGCCCACCCGCCGCAACCGCAAAATAAAGAAAAAGGATTTAAATGTTCTGCAATGTTCGTTATGGTCGCGCAGCTCTAAAACTCCATCAGTCAAGTTTGGGCGACAGAGGGAGACTCAGTCCCGAACAAAACGAGACAGGAGGAAGGAAGGAAAGAGAAGCCCTGTTCTCCTCCAGACCAGAAGAGCCAGCACTGAGAGGGCGTCAGTTCTCGCCAAAGTGATCTGTAGCCAGGTGAGGCGTGCGCTGCTGTGACCCCAGGACTCTGGGAGCTGAAACAGGGGGATGGCTGCAAGTTCCAGGGCAACCAAGGCTAAGTAATAAGATTTGTGGCACAAAAACCCAACCAGGAGAACAAGGCGTCCGGAGAGTTCCCAGCAGCAGCTGCAGCGGTGGCAGCATCCTGGGCCGCGCGTTTGCCTTCCGGGCTGGGTGGGCAAAGAGGCGGAGCAACTGCTTAGCGAGGAGCCGGGGCGGGGCTGCATACATAATCAAACCCGCCTAGACGTGGAAAAGACAACCACGGAGAAGCCAGCAAAGCCCGGGGTTCCATCCCCAGCACACCACGGAAACCCGCATGGCGGTGGGGCCTGTAACTCAGACTTGGGGATGGGCACCAGAAAATCAGAAGTTCTAAATCATCCTTAGCTGTGCAGAGAGAGTTTAGGGGCAGCCTGGGGTACCTGAGAAACAGCAAACCAACAAACCCCCAGCGCGTGTTTACTTTCTGTCTCTAGGACCGCCCCGCAGCTTTAACCCCCTCTCGCCCCTCTCGCCCCAGACTCTAAGGCACAGGCCAGCTCTCCCATTGGCTCTTTACCTTCAAACCCCATGATTGACAGTTGCGGGTACATCTGCGGGCTGAAATGGCTGAGGATACTCACCTTGGGACCATCCCCGACTACTGGCCCGGGGCCTCCTTACCAAAGACAGCGATCTGGCTTCTCACAAAGGGGGCAGCTTCTAGAGCCCCGACGGTGGGAATCTGCAGACACCAGGCAAACCTGTCCCCCAGCGTTCAGAGTAGGGGGCTCCCAATACTGAGAGGTAGGGAAGCCACTGGTTTGCATGGAGGGGCTTCGGGCAAAGCTCTCAGAGAAGCCAGAGCTCACGTGTGGGTCTCTGCCAACCCAAAGGGGACCTCCCAACCCCACCCCGTCCTGCAAGGAGGTGCCAGAATTTCGGTTACACAGCACAGTTACAAAGATGTTGCCCTGAGGATTCGAACCCTGGCCCTGCTGACCCTCTCAGTACAATTGCCAAGCATATGCACCCGCTGAGCATGCGCAGAGCTGCGTAAGCCGCACAGTGAATGACTCACCTACCTTGGGAGCCTTGAGGTTCACGGGCGCTTGGAAGAGGAATCACGTGGGATGCAGAAGAGACGAGCCACACTGTGGACGAGAGTCACTCCGTGAGCAGGGAGTGGGGTCCTCCAAGGGTAGACCCCGCGGGCTCTGCTGTGGGCTTGGGCAAGCGGCCTCTCAGTCTCCATGGCTACATACAAGGGCGGTGGGAGCATCTGCGGATTGATCCGGCTCAGTCAGATTCAATCGCGAGCGAAAATGGATTTTTTAATGCGTCTATTAGCTGCTTTGAAAACGCAAATTGAGTTCAAGAAAAGGCAGACGCCCGCCATCAGAAAACAATTTGGCGTTGGAAGGCCCAGTGGGCCAGGGCGTCCAGCGTAACACACACACACACACACACACACACACACACACACCCGCAATCCTGAGGTCACCTTCAGCGGGGTCAAGAAGGGTCATGATGGCTCTGCTACAGAAATGAGTAAACTTTCCATCCAAAAGAAAGCGGGCTTCTGGGACAGGGCAATTCTGGAAGGCGTACCCTCGTTGGCAATGCCTGAAAGCCTTTGGGAACTGACCCCCATCTTCACTCCAAAATGGAAATGCAGAGTTTACCTTGGAGTGGAGGTGCAGCCAGGCCCTGGTGGCACATCACCCTGTATTTGGGACACTTGTTGTCCAGGGCCAGACTCTCCAGTCCATATTTTGAGATTTCCTTCTTCTGGAGGAGCTGACTGGTGGCCTTGGGGAGAAGGCGTCCTCTGCAGCCCTCCAGGGAGGCTGAAGCTGAGGCCAGCTAGCCTCTACAGGGGTGGGGTCAGTTGACAGCCTTCCCTCATTGTCACTCGGTCTGCAGCCTTCTTTGAATATGCAGTGAGCTCGCCCTCCTGCAATTACACAGTAATCAGGAGCAAATTACCTTCTTGCCGTTTACTTTCAGCGTCCTTAATTAATCCGGTTATTAGACGATTAATGGGGCTTGTTTGTGAGAAACTTGTAGCAAGAATGGAGAACAGGGCGGTGTGCACGTGTGCACACGTAGCTGGTCTTAGCTGCTTTGTGTATTCTTTCTCCCACCCTTTCTCCCCCAGTTTCACCCCCATCACTAAATAGAAAAGATAGAGGAAAGAGAGGAGAGAGAGCCTGGAACCTAATTTCCTTCCTCTCGTTTCTTCTTTGACCATGGCTGCTAACAAACCACAACTGACCTCCTTCCCCTCACACACACACCCTGTGAACCACCTACCCAGAATTCCAAATGCGGCTGCAGAAACTATCTGCAGCTGGCAAAACCACATCTCTGTTAGAGCACGAGGCAAATCATGGTCAGCTGCTGGCGGACAGTCCAATGCTGCCCCATACCCCATACCTGGGATTAAAATGAAAGCACATTCTTATAATAGTTCTGTGGTTCCGTGGTTCTAAAAGAAACCAAAATTCCAATATTGTCACTAAGGTGTGTGTGTGTGTGTGTGTGTGCGTGCTCGTGGGAGTGTAGGATTGTGTGTGTGTGCATGTTGGGGACAGGAGATGCTGTCCATACCCAGAAGTGAGGGATTGCCCTGGGTTTTCTGCTTCTCTGTTTCCTTCTCCACCTCCTCCCCCACCCCACCCACGCCCCACTCCCCACCAACCCCTAAAGCCTTCTTCCTTATCTGCTCCTTGGAGCCTTTGAGGGTCAGGCAGGCAGCCCCACCACCCCTCAGAGTCCCTGGACAGCAGAGTCTCCAAGAGACCTAAGGTCCTGGAGCTTGAACTGAGGTTTCCTCCAGAGCAGCATGGCGGTGCTGAGGTGCTGCATGGGTGACCTGCTTCTCTGCACATGGAGACTGTGTCCTGCGCGCACTGACTTGAGAACTACCAGTTAAGGATGAACTTAAACTTCTGATATCCCTACGAGGTGTGACTCGCTGCCCGGTTTGTCTGATGTTCCTCCCCACCCACCCCACCCCCACCCCCACCCCCGAGCACCCTGGTGCTTGTAAGATACTCTTCTTGGAGGCTTGTGAGATGGCTAGATGGGTAAGAGGTGCTTGCTGCTAAGTCTAACGGATCAGAGTTCAATCCCTGGGACTCACAGTGATGGAGGAGAATCGACTGCGCTAGCTGTTATCTGACCTCTACATCCACATTGTGGGATGTATGGTGTGTACACGCGAGCTGTGTGCGTGTACACGTGAGCTGTGTGTGTGCACACGTGAGCTCTGTGTGTGTGTGCATGTGAGCTGTGTGTGTGCATGTGAGCTCTATGTGTGCATGTGAGCTGTGTGTGTGTACATGTGAGCTGTGTGAGTGTCTGTGTGTGTACATGTGAGCTGTGTGTGTGTACATGTGAGCTGTGTGAGTGTCTGTGTGTGTACATGTGAGCTGTGTGTGTACACGTGAGCTGTGTGTGTACACGTGAGCTGTGTGTGTACACGTGAGCTGTGTGTGTACATGTGAGCTGTGTGTGTACACTCGAGCTGTGTGTGTATACACGCGAGCTGTGTGTGTACACGTGAGCTCTGTGTGTGTGTGTGTGCATGTGAGCTGTGTGAGTGTTTCTGTGTGTGTACATGTGAGCTGTGTGTGTACACGTGAGCTCTGTGTGTGTATACGTGAGCTCTGTGTGTGTATGTGAGAGAGAGAGAGAGAGAGAGAGAGAGAAAGAGAGAGAGAGCATCTTGGGATTCTGTAGCTCACAGTGATGAGTTTTGCTGTTTTTTTTTATTTACTCTAAGAATCTCTCTGCCTCCTTCTCAGTATTTATCATCATCAACATTATCATCATCATCATCACCACCACCATCATTGAAAAATCCCTTGTCCTATACATCATTAAATATTAAAATCTATTGATTCTCTTGGGGTCGTCTTAGAACACCTCATTCTCTGGCCCTGGGCCTCTCCCTTGTTTCTGTCTCTGTGTGTGCTCTGTTACGGCTAAAGACTTCTTCAGACCTGTTTTCCAGTCCACTGGCTGTCTCTTTGACTGTATCTAATATGCAGTTTAACCCTTTGACTGGGTTTTCAGCTTCAACGTGTTCGAATTGGTTTCTGAGCCTCTTGGTTCCTTTCTGGATTTGCCTAGCATGATATTTACCTTTATCAACCTTGGTGGGGCTTGGAATTACCTAGGAGACCCATCTCTGAGTTTATCTATGACAGCATCTCTAGAAGGGTTTCACTGAGAAGACCCACTAGAAATGTACGCAGCCCCGCCCCATGGGCCAGGGTTCGAATAGATAAAGACAGGAAAGGAGAGAGTGATGAACAGCTACGTTCATCTGGTGCTTCTCCCTGGGTGGGGGGGGGGGTGTGCGGTGTGACCAGCTGCCCCACCCCTCCTCCATGAATTCTCCACCTGAATTGTTAGCCAGAAAAAAAAATCCCTCCCTTCCATAAATGGCTTCAGGGTTAGAATGACAATGCCCCCACACACACACACACACAGGCTCATAGGTTTGAAGGCGTGGTCCCCAGCTGATTTCGGAAGGATTAGGAGGTGTGGCCTTGTTGAAGGAGACGTGTCACCAGGCGTGGACTTTGAGGTTTCAAAACCCCATACCAAGTCCAGCCTCTCTCCGCACGCCCCGCCTCCCACCTCAGCCTCTCTCTGTCTCTCTCTGCCTGCTGCCTTGGGATCAGGCTGTAAATTTGCGCCAGCACCATGCCTGTCTGCTTTCCACCATGATGATCAGGGACCTACCCTCTAATGCTGCAAGCAAGCCCCCAGTTAAATGCTTTCTTTTTTAATTTTTTTTAAAGATTTATGTATTTATTTTATGTATATGAGTACACCGATGTTGTCTTCAGACACACCAGAAGAGGGCATCCAATCCCATTACAGATGGTTGTGAGCCACCATGTGTTCCTGGGAATTGAACTCAGGACCTTGGAAAGAGCAGCCAGTGCTCTTAACCACTGAGCCATCTCTCCAGCCCCCAAATGCTTTCTTTTTAAGAGTTACCTTGGTCAAGGTGTCTCTTCACAGCAGTAGAGCAGTAACTAGAATAGCTGGTTATTTTATCAGAGCAATAAGAAAAGTAATCCAGGCATCCAACCATCGTCATAGCCTTAAACTCAGCATTTTAAGTAAATATGCACATAATTTGGACTTGGAGATAAATCTTCCTTCTTTCTTAAAAAAATCTTTTAAAGTATTCTATTATTTTATGTGTATTATTTTATGTGTATGCGGATGTTGCAGCTGCACATATATCTATCTATACACCACATCTGTGCCTGGTACCCTCTGAGGCCAGATCCCATGGAACTGGACTTGTAGATGATTGTGAGCCGCCATGTGGGTGCTGGGAATTGAACCTGGGTCTTCTGGAAGAGCAGTCAGTTCTCCAATACCCATTCCTTCTTTTTTAAAATTATTTTTTAAAATATTTATAAGCCAGGCGATGGTGGCGCACGCCTTTAATCCCAGCACTTGGGAGGCAGAGGCAGGTGGATTTCTGAGTTCGAGGCCAGCCTGGTCTACAAAGTGAGTTCCAGGACAGCCAGGGCTACACAGAGAAACCCATCTCCAAAATACCAAAAACAAACAAACAAACAATATTTTATTTTTATTCACGTGTGTGTAACCGCAGGGTTACCTGGGGAAGGCAAAGGAGGGGCTTGGACCCCCTCCCCGTCCCCGCAGCTGGACTCACACTTGTTCCTTACAGGCCCTGGAAACTGAGCTCATGCCCTCTGCAAGAGCAGCCTGGGCTCTTACCTGCCAAGCCATCTCCCCAGCCCCTTGGTTCCAGTTTTTTGTCTCGTGGAGGTAAGGCTGGCCTCGAGCTCACTACCTAGGAGGGGTTGGCTTTGAACTCCAGCATCTGAACACATATTCAATCCAGAACAAGGGACCAGCTTACTCTTCTGAAATAACTCAAGTGTGGGGAACATAAAATACATGAAGCCATGGCTACTGAGACTCTCAGACGCTCACACCAGGCGGCCTGAGATGGGACAGAGCTGCAGAGCATACGGTGGCCCCGTCCCGTGGAGAAAGAACTCAGAGAGCAGAGCACCAGGCCACAGAAACCCTGAGACCGCAGGCTGGGGGAGGATCACAGAGTGAGGGCCCAGAGAGGGGCTGGTGGAACAGAGAGACAGACGCTGGGTCCCCACAAGATGAGGACACTACCTGTAGCTCCCATGGGCCCTCAGAGACTGTCCCAGCACAACAGACCTGGCCTCCCTGCCTGCTACACAGGACCCTGGGCAGGCTGCTGCTCCCAGCATCTCCTGGCGCTCTGAAGCCTGACTTGAAAGCATCTGGCTGTTTCCAAGTAACTGCGCATACCCGTTAAGTCAGATGACTTCTTTGTAGACTAAAATACCTGGTGCCGGAGGAGGCCATCCACCGCGTCTGGATCCGGGGTCAAATCTGGCTTCAGGACACAAAGGCAGGGAAGGTTTGGCCGTGATGAGAAGTGTCATCTGAGAGAGCCGCCAGGACGGCCTGACAGCAGAGAAGCCGACGATAGCGGAACAGTCCATCACACACATGCGCTTGGAAAGGTCAGAGGCGAATCTGTCACTACAGCCGTGGAGGGCATTAAAGGGGCCCACCAAGCTCCACAGTGGGGACACCCCTACGCTGAAGCTATTAGCGTGCTGGACGTGATCCACAGCAGACCGGGGAGCCAAAGTTAACACCAACGTCAGTGTCCCTGATGACAGCGAGGGGCACAAAGAAACCAGTTGTGGTTCTACATGTCTGAGGATGAGGAGTTGGAGGTCATCCTTGGCTACATAGTAGGAGTCCAGCCTGGGCTAAATGAGACTGTGTCTGAGAAACAGACAGACAGACAGGGAGACAGATAGGGAGACAGACAGACAGACAGACAGACAGGGAGACAGGGAGACAGGGAAATAGACAGAAACACAGAAAGACAAAGAATCAAGAAGAGGAGGTGATCAGAATTTCTCTGAGGTAAAGTTCTTGCGGCCAACCTTAAGCACCTAAGTTGATTCCTGGAACCCACCTAGTAGTAGAGAACAGAATCTCATGAGTTGTCCGTTCATCTTCACAAGCGTGTCCCCCCAAATAAACAAGGTAATAAAAAAGAAAAGATTTTTAAAAAGAATAAAGAAACTCCGTAGCACAATCAGACCCTGGGGACGTGACAGAGGTCTCCAGAAGAGAGGACGTGAAAGACTGAAAGACACCACTGAAACGCTTTTGAAGACATAAGGGCCCCAGCCTTTTCAAGTGTAACAGCAGCTATGAAACCCAGCGCAGGGCTGGCGAGATGGCTCAGTGGGTGAGGGAGCTTGCTTCGAAAGCAACCCGAGTTGATCCCCAGAACCACACAAGGATGGATGGAGAAACACAACTCCACAAAGTTGTCCTCTGGCCTCCACACATGTGCCTGTGCACGCTAGCACTATTTAAAACGTTTAAGAGACACAGCTGGCAGTGGTGGCGCACGCCTTTAATCCCAGCACTTGGGAGGTGAGCTCACCTCCTCATCTTCAGGGGGAAGGAACCGGCCCAGAGAAGGAGAGCAGCTTGTCTGACCGAGGACACCCAGCACAGTCGGTAGCCGAGCCTTAGCCCGGATCCTGCTCTCCTCACTCCCAGTGCATCCTGGGAAGATGCTGGGCAGTGGGGCTGCTGGTCCATGCTTTCCCCAGGCTCCCCCACCCCCACGGGGAAGGGACCCTGAGGAGGGGAGAATGTCCCTGGAAAGCTCTTTGAAAACATAAGCAGTCCCCTGTCCCTCACAGTCATGGCTGCTGTCTCCAGGCTGGGCTCCAGCACAGCTGCAGGGTGAGCAGAATGATTTGGGTGAAGGGGGGGGGGGGCACCTGAGACGTTATTGTGGATGTGGATGTTGATGTGATGGGTGGGAGGTGGGGGCATCTGGTTCCAGGCAGCATCAGGAAGAGGCATTCACCACACACACTCACACTCACACTCACTAACACTAATTAATGACAGAAAGACCTTTGTGCTCTCTGTAAAGGCAGCCCCTCACCACACGGTTAGACAGAGCCATGGCAGCCTGGAAAGCAGTCGCCAGCCTCCTTCCTGGGAGCAGAGTTTCATTTAACTTTTTATTATGGAAAATTTCCAACATAGGCAGAAGATGCGGGGGCGGAGGGGGGCTCCCACGTGCCAGCTTCCAATGCAGGAATCCTCCTTTGGGTCAAGGTTTCTGCCCTCCCCTGGGCAGGCCGTCATCAGGAAGGGCTAGAGGGAGTTCCCAGGGAAGCTCAGGGGGAAGTGGCCCTCGAAGGCAGGGAGGCCCTGGTGGAGGGAGCCTCGCCCGCCCGGGTTCCTGCCCGGGCCCCGCCTCTCTTTGTTTCCTTTTTCCTGGCTTTCCCCCCTTCACTTGCAATAAAAACATAATTACGGCTTTGTAAGGGGAAAAAAAGGCAAATTATGGTGACATACTTTAATTATGTGCCAGCGATGGTGGGCTGAATTCCACGGGCAGGGCCTCAGAGGTTACCTAAAAATAAAGCAAGAAGGCTCATTAGATGCTAATTGCTACTTTCGCCAACTGAAGTGAGATCCTGGCGCTGTGCTGTTCAGCAGGGAGAGCTGTCTGGGGAACAGGCCTGTGATCCTCCGGAGCCAGGGCTGAGGCTTGGGGCATGGCCAGGGCACTCCAGGGAGGCTGACAGAAGCCAGGGAAGCGCCTGGGTCTGCCCTGGATGTCCAGTGGACATCTGGGCTCTGAGACCCTCATGAGGCTATAAAGGGGCCCACGTCCTTCAGATTCCGTCCATAGGGCTCCGTAGCTCCTCGGTGGCCCTGAGGGCAGAGGTGGCTCGGGGACAGCTGGCACTGATAATTGCTGTCCCCTCTGTCCTAGCTCTAGCCTCCCTGCCTTCCCGTCTCCAGTTGCCAGGGGCTGAGTGGTGGCTAGGAGAGCAGAGCCAGCCCCGGAGCTGCAAGGACCAGGCCACGGGCTTGGCATTCCAAAGCTGGCTTCACCAGGTCCTGAAAGGGAAGGGAAGGTGTCATGTCTGTCCATGTCACCTGGCAGCTCTTGGCTCTGGCCCAGGCAGGAGCAGCTGTCTGTCTGTCTGTCCGTGAGCCACAGGCCTGTAGGTGGGTACTGCTGGTCCCCCTTGCCTCACCAACCCCAGGGCCCAGACGCACCTCAGCCATCCCTGGGCAGTAGTTCGGATGGCTGCTCGGCCTCCACAGGCTGGGGCAGATCTGTGGCCTGGGTGTGCCTTGGGCTGTGCTGTGTGAACGAGGGGTTGCTGGGGCTAGATCTACCCATTTAACCTCCTCAAGACTGAGACCCCAGGGGATCCAGGCCCTGTGGGGAGTCCACCTTCCTGTCTTACTGAAATATAAAATCCTGGGCATCTCCAGCACCTCCGTGTGGCTCAGTGCCCCTAATGAACTAGGGGGTGGGGTGCAGACCTGTCTGTGAGGCTGTGGGGGGTGCAGACCTGTCTGTGAGGCTGTGGGGGGTGCAGACCTGTCTGTGAGGCTGTGGGGGGTGCAGACCTGTCTCTGAGGCTGGAGGGGTGCAGACCTGTCTGTGAGGCTGGGGGGGGGTGTGCAGACCTGTGTGTGAGGCTGGGGGAGGGGTGCAGACCTGTCTGTGAGGCTGTGGGGGGTGCAGACCTGTCTGTGAGGCTGTGGGGGGTGCAGACCTGTCTGTGAGGCTGAGGGGGTGCAGACCTGTGTGTGAGGCTGGGGGTGGGGTGCAGACCTGTCTGTGAGGCTATGGGGGGTGCAGACCTGTCTGTGAGGCTGTGTGTGTGGGGTACAGACCTGTCTGTGAGGCTGGGGGGGTGCAGACCTGTCTGTGTGTGGGGGGGTGTACAGACCTGTCTGTGTGGCTGTGGGGGGTACAGACCTGTCTGTGTGGCTGGGGGGGTGCAGACCTGTCTGTGAGGCTGGGGGTGCAGACCTGTCTGTGTGACTGTGGGGGGTACAGACCTGTCTGTGTGGCTGTGGGGGGTACAGACCTGTCTGTGAGGCTGGGGGGTGCAGACCTGTCTGTGAGGCTGGGGGTGCTTGCAGACCTGTCTGTGAGGCTGGGGGTGCTTGCAGACCTGTCTGTGTGGCTGGGGGGGTGCAGACCTGTCTGTGAGGCTGGGGGGTGCAGACCTATCTGTGAGGCAGTGGGGGGTGCAGACCTGTCTGTGAGGCTGGGGAGTGCAGACCTGTCTGTGAGGCTGGGGGTGCTTGCAGACCCACCCTCCCAGCTACCCGGAAGCTGGGGCAGCAGAACTAAAAAGCTCAATGTAGAGAAAATCTGTCTCAGAACAGAAACTATAAACAAGGAAACAGGGGGGGGGGGGAGTAAGCCCAGTGGTTAGAGTACGGGCCCAGTGTGCAAGAGGCCTGAGATGCCATTCGCATACAGTGACAGGAAATGATAAAATTATTCAATTTATAGCTTAGGATGGGAGCGGCCAGCCCAGGAAGAGCTCCCCTCACCTCAGAGTAGCTCACACATGCACTCCATCCGCTTCTGTCTTCCCCAGCAGTGTGTAGAGGACCCTTCTCTACTCTCCCATGTTGCTAGGCAGCCCTGACTTGCAGATCACTCTTGCCAGCCTTGGCCCATGGGCCGCCATTTTCAGTACCCACATTCTGGTTCAGGGGTTCAGATGCACCCAGCCCAGGGCCCCCTATTTAATAGCATGTGATCATCACCTTTCCCCAGGAATCAATGTTTCAGAGTTAATATGGCTTCCCTGGGGGCAGCTCCCTGGCAGCCGGGTCTCCTCAGCCTTCACCTGCTCACACAGGGGGAGACTGGGGTCCCCCCACCATCCCCTCCTGAGTGTGAGAGGAACAGAGAGACAGGGCCCCACTGGGTGATGATCCCACCCTAGAACAAAAGTAAGGTCACCATGCAGAGCTGGAATCAAGCGTGCCATTATAGCTGTGAGCCAGGCCTTCTACCTGGGGAGCCGTGGGCCTCAGAGCCCAGGAGGGGCAAGGCGGCTGCTGCAGGAATCCCTCAGAGGATGCCTTGTCCCCTTGAAGTCAATCCTTCCCCCGAACACCTATTCACCTGGAAGCTTCTGGAAATCTGATCTAGTACTCCAGCTTTGCCTGAGTGAGCCTAGTTCTAGCACGGGGCTGGCCAAAACCTAATCTGAGTGGTCTTGGACCATCCTACCAGACAGCGGGCCCTCTTTTCTGTTCCTAGCACGTCCTTGGTACCACTCGGAAACCCGGTGATGCGGGGGGCTGACTCAGTGGGCCGGGGGACCCCAACACCTGATACCACCCGGTGATAACATCTGCATCTCACACCTGGTCCCTGATCCTCCCTTTGGCTATGATGCCCACAGCCCTGCCATTAGCTGTTGGGGGGAAGAATTGGGGCGAGGGGTGGTGCCAAGAACCAGGGCCGGGTCCCACGGCCAGCTGTGGTCTCTCCCTAAGAGCCCAGTCTCTTTGCCATGCCCCCTGCCTACCTCCCAGCCTGTCAAGGGAGCCAGCTGCCAACAACGCATGCTTACATGCCTGCCAAACATACTTGCCACCGGCTAGGACAGATGCATACGAGGTAGACAGACGCCCAGAGCACAGGAAAGAGGAGAGAGACACACAGGCCCACAGAGTCACACCCCTACAGTGCCATGGGCTGACACATGGGTCACCCCAGCACGTGAACGCAGGGCTGGACTGGGGACCCTGGTATCCTGGGCCAAATTCTGTAGGGGACGCCCTTGGCTGGATTGGTACTAGAAGAGTTGCTGGTTTCTTTCTCTAAATATTTGTTTTTAATTATACATGTGTGTAGGTGTGTGCCCAGGTGAGCACAGGTACCCAAGAATCCCAGAGGAGAGCAGGTTACACTCTAGAGCTATGCCTGATGTGAGTGCTGGGAACCAAACTTGGGTCTTCCGTAAGAGTTTAGCCACCAAGTCATCTCTCCAATCCGCTTAGGCACGGCGATAGTCTGCAGTGTCCTGCTCACTTCGCTCGAGGTACCAGCAATCCAAAGCCTCCGCAGAGCCCCGCCCCCAGCAGCCTTCTGCCCCTGCAGAGCTCTGGTCGGCGGCTGCGCGTGGGGCCCTCAGTGGACACGCAGGCCGGGTGCAAAACCATGTTTATCTTTATTAGAAATGTTCTCGGTATAAAAACAGTCATGCTACACATCAGAGACCATCACCAAACACCCAGGCACTGAACTCCGTGTCGTTGGCAGGAAGGGCAAGGCGGGCAGGCGGGCAGGACACACTGCAGACAGGTAGGGCGGGCGAGCAGGCTGCAGGCCACAGGGACGCACAGGCCACCAGGAGGACGCAGCACTTCGAAACACACTCAAGATTAGTTTTTGTTTGGGCTTTTTTGGGGGGTGGATCCCCCTTTTTTCTCTTTTTCGATGTTAAAGAGTTGGTGGATGAAGCAAAGGCGGTGGGGAGGCTGGAAGGAAATAAGGTGGAGTGGGGCAGAAGAGAAAATGACGTGGTGGGGGCGGGGTGACCCAGGGAGCAGGGGGCGGGGCCAGGGCAGATGGCGGGAAGGGCGGAAGCTGAAAGGAAAATATGTAAGCAAAGAGCCCAAACAGACAACACATGCAGAGCAGAGACGGAAGAGAAACGCAAAGACAGGGTGGGGACCAACTGGGGTCACCAACAAGACAGACGGAGGCAGAAGGAGGGAGAAAAAGCCAGGGCTGGGCTCTTGAGACCGAGCCCCTGTGCTTTGGGGCGGGGCACAACGTCGGTCCAGAAGGAAGGCCCCGCGCGTGGCACAACCTGGAGCTGCCCCAGCCACTCAGCCTCCTCTGGTTGCCCACCACGGCTCGCCCAGCAGTGATGGCCGGGGTTTCTACTGTCCTCAGCACCAAGCCACGTTCGTGGATGCCCACGAGGCAGGCAGACATCAGCAGGGCCTTCGGGAATGGCCCGGCCGGATGCGCCGTCCTCAGAGGTGGCGGCTCTTCAGCCCCTTGGCTCCGCAGCCCGGCTAGATCGCATGGTTGGTGTAAGTGACGTAGGTCTGTTTGGTGGCCAGTGCTGGGGAGAGACCAGAAGAGTTGGGGAGTCAGCGCTGCCTCTTCCAGGGCCTTTTCCCCACCTAGAGGTACTGTCCAGCACAGAACTCCATTAGGGCCCCCAACCCAGGGCGCCCCAACTGGGTGCACGGCCCGCCTCCCCCAAAGCTGCCCCTCTTGCAGTCCCCAGACCCTACGTCCCACATAGAATCCCCACCGCCACGTCTCTGCTCCTAAGAACCATTTACTCGGATCACCCTCCTCCTCACAATGTTACCCGGATGCGACCCCCATCTTTGAGCATCTCCCCCTATAGAACCCTTGTCACCTCCTAGATCTATCCATGCCTTAAATAGTTCTTTGGATGTATGATACAATCATAGACTCTTAAAACACTCTCCAAGGGAAATCTTTCAGAGGTTCAGCCCCTGATATTTTGAAAGAGAAAGCGCTCAGCATGTCAGAATAGTGGCCCAGAAGAGGATCAGGGGACTGAGAGGAAAGAGTGTCATAGAGGGGCCTTGGCAGGCAAGCAGCTGAGACACACAGTGGCTTACACAAGGGAAACACAAGTCCCTGATCCCAGAGATGCTGGAGCGCCCATCCTGTCCATTCCTGGTAACCTGCCCTCCCCCCACCCCCTCCCCACCCGGCCTGCAGGCCTCCGACCAGGCTTTCCGCTCCGGTCATGGGCTCTCATTCATGTCTCAGCCCAGCTGAGACAGATAAGGCACATGTGGGGTCTTCCCTTTTCCTGGCCACAGCGTCCTCAAGGACCCTTCCCTAGGGGCCCAGCCAGGTGATGGTATCAGCTCCCACAGGCAGTGTGAGCTCCCCTACCCACCAGAGTTCAGACCCAGGAAGACCAGAGGCAGCTTGCCCACAGCTGTCAGTGAGCTGAGACTAGGGTCGAGAGGAGGCTGGCCACACTCTTGGTTCTGTCCTGCCTTGACAGGTTTGGGGATCTCCCTCAGTGGCAGTGACAGGGTGGCTGGGGTGGGGGTTAGGGTTAGGGGCTGGGTGGGGAAAAATGCTGTCCCCATCTGGAACTGCCTTGTCTCCCTTGGGAGTCCTTCGGCTCTGATGAGGTTGGGCCAGGGACATGTGACCTAGAAGAGAGGAGGTGGGGCGGGCAGCATGGAGGTCCTCAGGCTACCTCCCTGATTCCCTCCCTGTGACACGGGGCACACGGCTGCCGAGTTAAGGGCAATGTTTTGCGGCCTGTCTTGCAGCTGAGCAGGCTCTATGGTAAGTCTTGTTAATTAAATCCAGCGGAGGAGGGATGGTGGCCTAGTTAGGGTCAGTTATCAACCTGGAGTCATTTGAAGGAGTCTCAGTTGGGGGATTAGCCAGATCAGATTGGCCTCTGGTCACATCTGTGAGGAATTGTCTTAATGAGTGATTCAGAAGGGCCCAGCCCGCTGTAGGCTCTGCCATCTTCACGCACATGTGGGTCTGAGCTGTGTAGAAAAGCTAACTAGGCAAAGGCCGGAGACCGAGGCATGGAGGAGCCGTCCTCTGTGGCCTCTGCTTTGAACTCCTGCCTTCTATTCCCGATTTAGCTCAATGATGGACTATATGGCCTTTAAGGCAAGCTAATCACCTCCCCCACGGGCCCCAAGCTGCTTCTGGCCAGGGCGTTTATCATAACGATAGAAAGCAAACTAGGGCAGGTGCCGCACAACTTCTGCCACAGTCTGAGTAAGACAGTTGTTTCCCCTGCATGTCTGCAGATGCTGGAGATAGCCAGCCTCGATCCCTAGGGAACCAAAGGAGCAACAAGATGGAAGGAACCTGGGCCCATACTTCATTCCTGTCCACCTATCACTTTCTTTGACATTAGAGAGACAAGCGTCCATCTGATTTGAGCCTCTTGGTTTCCTCCTGAGACCTTGGGAGGTACCGAGACCAGAGTTCAGTTCAGCTAAAGAAGTAACTTTCTCCTTGCCAGTGGAGAGGGTGGGCAAAGGACATTGTGTGGTAGTGAGCTCCCTGTCCACAAGTATTCAAGGCAAAGCTGGGCGCAATGGAAGGAAACGTGCCCTGGCATTCCAGGAAAGATAGAAACAGCGGTGTTTTTATCCGGGCATCTCTACGGGGAGCTGGGTAACAGAGAAGATGGTGGGTTGATGCCACAGAACCAGGAGGCATCCTGGGCCTGGGATGGACTGGGTGAACTCAGAAGAGGCTGGGACACGGGGATGGCGGGTGTGCTGGGTGAGAAGCATTTGAGTAAGTGGGGACCCCCTTCTTCCTGGGTGACCTCAGGTGGCTCCCTCCTTTCCCTGCGGGGCCTCTGTTTCCCTACCTATAGTTAGAATAAGCAAGCACGGTGACCCTTGGTGCCTAGACTTCTTTTCCCAAAGGACCGCCACAACTTCCAACACCTCCACCAGCTAAATACAGTGTCCCAGCAGAGCCACTGCAGATGAGGATCCAAGCTGCCACAAACCGGTTCCCCACACTCCACCATCCCTGCGTAAACCAATGAGAACTGTTTCCTAGCCTAAGACCCTCCCATGGGCTGGGGTCTGGTGATGGAGAGAAACCTTAGCATTGGTAGGAGCCAACTCTCCACCGGAGGACATCAGTCCCAGGCCCTGCTGCATCGGGAACTATAAGGGGACAAGAAAGCCGTGCATGGCAAGGGACGTCTGGGTCCTGTGCCGCCAGCCCAGCCAGAGTTGCTTGCCTCCTCCGAACTGTCTGGATCCGACTCCAGAGCTTGTGGGATGGGAGTCTCGGCCCTCAGCTGCAAGCCACGGAGCCCCCAAGCCTTTTGTCAAAGCCTGTCTCACCATCTGGAAAATGGGCACAGCAAGCTGACTAGCACACCAAAAGAATCAGGCCGCCGGGAGGGGGCCTGGGACACAATCTGCGCCTCCTCAGCAACTACGTGTAATCTGCTAACAGAAGAGCCTTCTCAGAACTAAGGTTCTCCCTCCCTGTAAACCGGTGACAGCCACCACCGTTTTCCCTCCCTACAAACAACACAGCAGCTGGCTCTTGGGCCAGAGGCAATTGAAAACCCTCAGCTCTGAGAAGCTGGGCAGAACAGTGCTCCGCTCCAGCAGTGAGGCCAGGGGGGGCTTGACACTCCGTTCTCTTTGTGAGCGTAGGCATGAAGGTGTGGTGGAACCCTCCCCAGGGGTTCTCAGTCACCAGCCAACCATACAGCAATTTGCAAGACAGCTTGCGGCACAAGGCTAACGGTCGCAGCTTGTCGCCCTGTGATTCTGCACCAATCGGCCGGCAATCAGCTTTCTAAATTATTTATTCTGTTGTTTGTTTAAAGAAAGGTTGACCTGAACTTGACAGGGTGAAAAATGTTCCTTTTCCACAGGAGTGACACCTCCCCACTCCTCCTTCTCACACCCCCTCGGCTGGGCTGTCCCTAGAATTGATCACCGCAGAGCCCTGTCACTGAAAGAGACAGGGGACAAAGGGGCTGCCACCTCTGACTGCAGGGCATGCTGGGTCCACCCTTGAAGGAGCAGGGTTGGGGAATCTGTCTCCCCTCCACCTACTAAACTTCCTTTTCTGACCTTGTGATCAGCCTGAACAGGACAGAAGGACAACGTCATGGGGCCGTCAAGACTCTGCAAAGCCCCTCACCCTGAGGTCCTCACTGGTTGGTGAGTGTAATCATAATGTAGTAATAACCTTCCTGAGTTATACCATGGGTACATCCTACTCTCCACAGACGGCATGTGCATGTGAGTGCATGTATGTGCATATGTATTGTAGGTATGTGCATGTGCTCATGTGTGCACATGTATGTGCATGTGCGCATATGTGCTCATGTGTGGATACCTGCCTATTTGTGCGGAGCAGCATACAGAGCTGTTTCTGCACCAGTGTGCAGGGGCCTTGGAGGAAGTGGCCTGGAATGGACACATGTCTATAGGAAGGAAGAAAGGGTCCCAGTGCTCAAGCCAGAAATATAGACTGAGGACCCCTGGCATTCGACTGAACATGGAAGCCAGAGGGGCTGTCCTGTGAGGACCCTCTGCCTCTATCCTAAGGCAGCACCTGAAGGAAGGGCCAGGGTGGGAGGACAGGGGCCACGTGGTTTTCCGAGGGGAGGAGTAAGAACAAGGAAGCACATTGTGTGGGAAGCTTTTGGGACGCATCAGAAATCAGATATTTAACACCCCACACAGAGGACGGGTACCCCAGAGACAGGGAGGCCATAGCACGGAGAAAGTCGCCATAATATCAGGAAGGGACCTCGCCTCCTCTGGGTCTCAACTGGGCATCCAGCCCAGGTTGAGCCTGTCCCTGCTGCCATCAATTGGCTTTGTATGCCAAGTGTGCAGAGCGGGGACCGCTGCTGAGGTCCTGGGACAAGCCCGGGGAAAATGCTGTCCCGAGTGGACATCAACGGATGTCCCAGCCCACTTTAGCCTCACCCACCTGTCCCAGGATGACTATGTCCTAGGGTCCCCATTTTCCAGACCCGTTAGAGACAAAGCCAAAGGTGCCCCCTGGGTTACTCCAGGAACTGGGCCTCTGCAGCAGTTCCTCCCCCATAGAACGGACAGACATAGGCCGGAACAGGGATATGATCATGGAGTCTCAGCACCCTGCAGGAACCAGGTCAGCGGCCCAGAACGCTCCCAGGGTCTCTGAAGTTCTCTCCAGCCGCCAGAAGAGCCTAACAGGACAACTGTGATGACCTGCAGCCTACTGTCTCATACCAGACAGCAGGTAGAGACCTTTAGCAGCCTGTGCAAAGGGGTGGGGCGGGGCCTGTGCACAAAGGAAAGCAGCCGTACACTCACCTGGGGCCTCCAGGTTCTCACACAGCTCTGACTTGGCTTCCCCATTGGGCCTGAAGTTGCCTTTCTGTGTGAACTTGTTGGACATGGTGGCGGCGGTGACCACGGCTTTGAGACTGCGCTTGCGCTTGGGCACGTTCTGCTCCGGGTGGAAGAGGATGATGTAGACTTTTGGCATGTAGAGCATCCCCAGGGACACTGAAGCGCTCAGACTCACAGAGACCGTCAGTGTGGTTGTCTGGATGTACAGCTGTGGGTGGCCGCAGGTAGGGGTCAGAGCCAGCTCCGCCTTCATGCCCCTCAGCTCCGCCCCATCCTACCAAGACTCCACCCACCTGACTCTGACCCTTCCCTGCTCCAGCTCCACCCCCTCTGGCTCCACCCCCTTCTGCCCAGCTAATTCTCATCCTGGAGGGCCCGATCTGTCCAGCATCCATTCAGGAACACACACAGCTGGTATAGACCCATTCTGCACCCGATGGCTTCAAGCAGATGGAAGTCATTATTCCTGACACTAACATCCTAGCATGTGAACTCGGGCAGGTCAGTCCTTGTGCCTGTTTCCTTATGTACGGAACAGGCCTGAAAAAGGCAGTACCTACCTCACAGAGCTGTGGTGAGAGGGGGGGGACGCCCCCCTACATCCAACCTGGAGAAATGTCTCCAGCAGAGTTCTTGGGGACCAGAGGTGACCTTCCTAGGAGCAATCCCTGCCCAAGGCTGCTGTGAGTGAATGAGTCCCCCTGGTGCCTGGGGACAGCTCGCAGCAGCCCCTCGTCGTGACTAGCCCCGTCCCCCCAGGCCGCAACTAGGGACCACGACACCCCGTGGAAGATGGCTGTGGCACCAACGCTGTCAAAGCTCGTTTCATGCTCACCCGCCAGCACTAACGGTGACAGATGCTTAGCAAAATGGGAGCCCATTAATCTGGGTGTCGGATAATCCATTCCTCAATGGCGGAAGCCCTCCAAACGGAGCCCAGCAATTGCCACCACCGCCCTGCCCACCTTCCCTCCCACCTCCTTCTTTGTGACAGGTGATCCAGGCCCCAGCTGCCCCTCTGAGCTCAGCTGGGGCTCCAGGTGCTGACGCATAGGAGACAGGAAATCCCCCCAAGCCTGGGTCCCCGCCCTAGTGCAGCTGATGCTCTGTTATTCTAAGATGGCCCTGACTCCCTAAGGCCCCCTGTATTTCTCTGCAGTGTGGGGCACAAGTCTGTGCTTTCTGAAGACACACGGGTTCTAAAAGAGTAAAGGCGATCTACCCTGGCCTGGAGTGAGATGCTGGGCAGCCTGCTCCCCTCTTTGGGCTTACAGCCCCCACTATTCATGAGCACAGGCAGAACCCGCAGCGTTCCGGACTCTGTAATATGTGCACAGGAACCTTGTGTTTGCCTTTGCCAGGTTAGAAGTGGCCCCGAATGCTGAACTGTTTCTTGGTTTTCCTTTTTCAGCTTTCTGAAGACAGAAGGGTTGAGGGCAGCTCAGGGCAGCTCAGACTGGAGTAAAAACTGCTGAAGATCTGCCTTGAGGCTCTCTGGGGTCCCCAACCACCTCAGGGTAGAAACGTGGCTGTCCGCCTGGATCCTCTCCCTGCCCAGGACCCAGGGCTCCCCCTCCAACTCTGGAGCTGGCCTCTGGCTCCAGCACCCTTGGGTGTCCCCTGTGTACAGGTGTATGTGGCTCCCAAAAGGGGAAGCTGGTGAGTCCTTCTAGCGAAAGCCATGGTCAGGTGGCACCTGAGTCAGGGGAGGGAGGCAGGGAGGCAGGCAGGCCTTGGGATAGTTTAAGATCTAACGGAGGGCCGTCCTGCAAGGTGACCTCACTGCCTAACCGTCTGGCCTCGGGGTCAGCCTGCTACCATCCTGTCCCTCAGGTAGACCAGTCCAGCCCGCACTGCAGCTTCTTTGTGGAGCCCTCTCTGTCATCTACAGCCACCACTGTCCAGTAATGAGTGGGATTTGACAGGGGACAAAGCGTAGAGCAATAGTTGTATGTGTGGACGGTAGTCCCCTGCCTCTGTGCCAGGGCTGTGAGAAGCCCCGGGATCTGAGTCCGCCCACCCCCTTTGGCTCTCACTCAGGCTTAGAATCTTGACAAGCCCAGGAACCTCCTCCATCCTGGCTGACTCCACAGCCGCATCCTGCCCAAGGCTGGCTGAGCGGTGACCTCACAAAAGAGAATTACCGCGGTAGATGGCTCACAGCAATCCCTCACAGCTGGTAAGCCCTGAGAATCCTGGTGAAGGCAGGAGAGCCGTCCCTGGCTCGCCAGAACAGCCCGGACTGCCTCACACAGCACCCAGGGGAGCCATGCACCTCTGCTCACACCTGCACACACCTACCGGACCTCTCACACGCACATCTGGCCTACATCCTGTCCCTACAGCTGGGTGCACGTGAATATACGCAGATCCATTCAGAGGACTGCATGGCCACCCGTATATTCCCACCGGCACCTGAACCCGTGTGTGTACACTCTCCTGAACCCGTGTGTGTACACTCTCCTGAACCCGTGTGTGTACACTCTCCTGAACCCGTGTGTACACACTCTCCTGAACCCGTGTGTACACACTCTCCTGAACCCGTGTGTGCACACTCTCCTGAACCCGTGTGTACACACTCTCCTCCAAGCAGGCAGCTGTGAATCCCTCAGCACATCGGTCCCTCATGCCCACTGTCTCTGTGTACCTCACACATAGTTCATCTACTCTGCTGAGCATTCGCACAAAAGGCCATGCCTACGCCTGCGCGGTCTCTCTCTCTCTCTCTCTCTCTCTCTAAGGCTGGTGTCCCAAGTGATTCAAAACTCAATCTCTCTTCTCTGACTCCATTTGGAGGCTGGGGGGGGGGGGTCTTGGGGGGAGTAGTGCCAGTTATTGCGGCCACACATTGGTGAAGGCAGCCTGCTGTCTGGATTCCGAAGCGGCTATCTCCAAGGGGATACGCCCTTCCAGATCCCAAGAAGAGCCCCTTGGAGGAAGGAATCCAGGATGAGAGGGCCTCGGCCGCCATGTTGTGGCCTAGCAGCTACAGACCCAGATGCCCCTGCAAGACACACAGGAGGGGACTCCCAGGGGTGACCCCCAGGTGAGGCCAAAAGTAATTTCTCAAGCTGCCACCTTTCTAGGGTGTGGGGTCATATGCCCCAAGGCCACCCCGTAGGGGGTGGGGCCTCTGCCTGGACCGCCCTCAGCAGCCGGGGGCGGGGCTTGCAACCCAGCTCCTGGGCTCTGTCTGCCTTGTTCCTGGACCACCCACCTTGTCGGCCGACTGTGAGGTGCCAAAGAAGATGGGAATGAAGGCCAGCCAGACAATGCAGGTGGTGTACATGGTGAAGCCGATGGGCTTGGCCTCGTTGAAGGTCTCGGGCACGCCCCGGGTCTTGATGGCGTACACAGTACACGTGACCATGAGCAGCATGCTGTAGCCCAGCAGGCAGATGAGAGACAGGTCCGAGATGTCGCACTTGAGCACGCCCCTGGCAAAGCGGGGGTCAAGGGTCCGTTGGTCCTGGAAGTCCACCACCGAGTGGGAGGGGTCCACCACGAACCACACGCAGATGCCGAGCAGCTGCAGCGAGATGAGCACGAAGGTGATGGCCAGCTGCGAGGCCGGGCTGATGAACCGCGGGGCGCTGACCGACCGCTTGCCCTGCTCGAAGATGCGGTAGATGCGGTTGGTCTTGGTCAGCAGGGCCGCGTAGCTGATGCTCATGCCGAGCCCCAGGAAGATGCGGCGGAGTGAACAGGTCCCCAGGTCAGGCTCCGCGATCATAAGGAAGGTGGTGGCGTAGCACAGAAAGATGCCCGCCAGCAGCACGTAGCTCAGCTCCCGGCCCGAGGCCTTGACGATGGGGGTATCGTTGTAGCGCACGAAGGTGACCACCACGAACAACGTGGCGGCGATGCCCACCACAGCCAGGAAGAGGGGCAGCACGGCCCAGGGCGAGTCCCACTCCAGCTTCACGATGGGAATGGGCTGGCAGCTCGTGCGGTTCTCCGTGGGCCGCATGTCGTAGGGGCAGGTCTTGCAGGTGTAGCGGTCCACCTGGTACTGGTACCCCGTGCAGGGCTCACAGTGCCAGCAGCAGGCCATGCCCTTCACCGTCTTCTTCCGCTCGCCGGGCTGGCAGGGCAGACTGCAGATGGAGCGCGGCAGCTGCTGACCACTCCCTGGCCATTGCATCCGTTCCATCTGGAAGTGACAGCGTTGCAGAGCTGGCCTTGGGATGCGCGGGCAGCGCCCAGACCTCCCCCCTCCTCCCCTCCTCCCCTCCCCGAGATCTCTCTGGCTCCACACCTGAATAGGCCCGACGCTGGCCAAAAGCCCAGCTACCTGGACCTCACCAGAGCTGACTGACAGAGAGTTGGAACCCGGCAACTTTATCATGTGACCCAGACACCTGTGACCTGGGGGAATTCCAAACTCATCACTCAATCTGGAGAAACTGAGCCTTGAGTTTAACAGTGACTCCTTGAGTCATACTAAGCACCCACGCCGAGCAAAGACACGGGAGTCCTGGGCTTCCGAACCCCGGGGCTGGAGACGGTGTTGGCAGGAGCGAGTTAGAATTGCACATTTCTATCTGCCTAGACCCCTGCCTGCCTGTGTGAACGAGCCCCTCCTGCGTGGCTCCCATGCACGGAGTGAGAGACAGACTGCCTCACAGCTCAGTCCCCACCCGAGCTTCTGCCCAGCGACTCGGGAGTCCTACTCTGCTAAAAGCAAGGAACAAAGATTTAATCAGAAGACATCTAATGAGCGCCTGGGGGTCAGCATTCCTTTACATCTGGCTGGAAATGAGAGCGCCGCTCCCTGCTCAGGGCTCTGCAGATGCGGTTGGTGGAAGCAGGGGGGGGGCTGGGGGGAGTATTGTCTCGCTCTGCTGAATTCCTCACATTGCCCGAACTAACCCGGTGGCCCAGAGAGCTGCGGGTGCCGGACCAGGGAGCCTGGTTAACCTGAGGAGCCCTGGTCAAAGGGGGTGTGCTAAGGGCCGCGAGGCAGTCAGTTTGTTCTCAAAGTGGCAAGCCTGGCCTAATGGGACAGTGTGTGTGTGTGTCTGTATCTGTGTCTGTGTAAGCATGCATGTGTCTATGTATGTGTGTTCATGTGCCTGTGTGTGTGTGTTTTTATGTGTGAGTGTGTGCCTGTGTGTCTGTGTCTGTATGTGTACAAATCTCTGTGTATGTGTCTATGTCTCTGTATGTCTGTGGGTGTTCCTGTGTGTGTCTATGTGTGTGTGTGTGTCTTTGTATGTGTGTGTCTGTGTCTGTATCTATGTCTGTGTGTCTTTGTGTCTGTGTCTGTGTGTCTCTGTATGTCTCTATGTGTACGTCTGTCTGTGTGTAAGTGTGTGTATCTGTATGTATGTCTGTGGATGTCTGTTTCTGTGTCTCTGTATTGCGTCTACCTATGTGTCTGTCTTTGCCTATGTGTCTGTCTTTGCCTATGGGCCTGCCTGCCTGCCTGCCTGTCTGTCTTTGCTGTGTGTCTGTGTATCCATGCTTTGGTCTCTGTGTTTACTGAGGTCTCTCTCCTGCAGGAATGTACATGACTGGCCGAGGCTGTCCACGGAGCTCCTGAACTGAGAAGGGAGTATGGAAGGGCGGAGTGACGAAGCCTAATGCTGAGGTTGTCCTGGGCTCTGTGCATTATGGGATGTGTCACCCTAGCAGTCAAAGAGAGCAGTGGCTGTGTAGTGGTCCTGAGGGACGATGGTGGATATTCTGGAAACCCCTGGTCCCCATGAAGATGCCCAGTCCTAGGGTTACCGCTATGGCTAGGGGTGAATGCCTAACCTATTGGCCTCTGTTCTCTGCCTGTTCCAAGGGCGGCTGCCTGCGGTGGCTCCATTGGCAACCCAAAGCCAGCCATCCAGGGAGCAAACCGGAAGGCCCTGCCCTCACCTCACCCCCCCATCGTGACTTAGTCCCTTTCCTTCACATCAGGACACCCTGATCTGGGCTGGGCCAAGCTGGAACAGCGAGCAGACGGGCTGGCAGGGAGGGAAGACAGAACCTTCAGAACTGCACACACCTGCCCAGCCTTTCGGCCCAGCGTCTCTGAAAGAGAAACAGGACAATGGCTGCCTGGTAGAGCTACCAGCCTCTCAGCAAGACACAGGCTTAGAACTGCCGCAGTATAGAGGGGCACGCATGCGTGCAGTAGGGGCACGCACGCGCGCAGGCTGGACTGCTGCCGTGGACGGGCCTCTGTCTCCTGCACAGAACACACCCTGATCCGGCTCCCCTCTACCCAGCATCTGGAAAATGCATTACAAGAACAGGGTCCATCCCTCCAAGCTGTGTGACTTCGGGAGAACCCCTCCCTAGGGAGAGGTCCCGAGATATTTGCTCTGCTGAGAACCCTGCTGGGGCAGGGCTGCTGGGGCAGGGCTGCTGGGGCTCCTTGCCTGGAGGGGACGCCTGGAAGAGAACAGCAGGCTCCCCTCCAGCCCCGCAATGCAGAGGCCAAGCCCCCAACAACTCACGGTGGGCGCTTCCTCTCAACAACAACAACAATAACAACAAAACGTCTCACTGCTTGGGGTGCCACCACAAGAGCAAGAAGGAAAGTCGTGGCATCTCTAGGGTAACCCAGAGGCTGTGATAAGGAACACCAGGAAAAAATGGCCACCTTCTCTAGTGAAGCCTGAACAGCCAGAGACTCAGACTGATGCAGGCATCAGCCGGTGACCCCCAGCCCAGCCGGGTGCCTGCACTTTGTCCCCACATCCTGTCCTTACGCTTACTTTGAGGTGCAGGTGGTCTGTCCATGAGCCAATGACCTTGTACTCAGCTGAGCCGTTGCGAAGTTGGTACTGGTAGATGTCATAACGCCCCGGCGCGTCTCCGTTCTCGTTGAAGGTCACGGGGTTCCCGGCGATGCCTGCATGGGGGGAGGGGGGGGACTTCGCTGAGCCTTTGCCCAGGTATGAGGAGGTTTACAAACTGAAGACAGAAGTGTCTCTGGGAAGATTCCTGCACAGGACATCTGAAGAGAGCATTGTTCCCGCCCCGAGAGCCCAGCCCTTTATACCCTGCAATGGCATGGCCCGGGCTAGCCCAGAGTTAAGTAGTGTCCTGTTCCACACCCCCTACCTGAGAAGTTGACGCTCCTGATGTACTTAAGCAGCTGGGTGCCATCTACGGGGTCCATGCGAGGGCAGAGTCCCACGCGGCCCGGACACAGGTCACGATGCATGGCGTGCAGCGCATGGCCCATGGCGTACACAGCGTCTATCACAAACTGCACCTTCCCCTCCTGCTCGTAGGCCGAGTCCTGCCCGATGCGCTCTCGGTCTGTGAGAGAACACCACGCCCCGGCACTGTGAGGCCCGCCCTCTGAGCTCAGCAGGGCAGTGCAAGCCTGTGCCTTCCCCTCCATGCACAGGCTCCCGATTTGAAGCCCGATGTGTGTATGGAGAGGGGGACCCCGGGGGACCCCAGGGCATGAAGGGAGAGTCCTCGGCCCTACACTATACTCCACGAGGCTCCAGAACAGCCAGGACAAGCCCCTTGGTTCCGCCACTGTCAGCAGGCAGAGACGAGCTAACATCCTTAGGACCGGGGTATCTGCAAGCCCTCTCTCGGCCGACCTGCAATCCCCAAGGGCACAGTTGCCCCCACAGGCTTGGGAACAGCCATGACAGGAGCTGTGTCTCTCCCGAGAGTCGTGGTGTCCCAAAGGCAGCTCACCATGGGCTGCCTGCCACACCAGAACGTGACACCCTCTTCCTAGGAGGCAGATAAAGGAGGCCCTCCATGGCCTCTTGCGGCCTTCAGTGGCTTTCAGTCCCTTGGCCCCAGGCATCAGCATCGTACCAGCCATGTCTCCCCACTTCAGTAACAGCCTTTCCAACAGCCAGGGTGAGTGAACTCACCTAGTAGCCTTCTCACTACTGACTGAAGTGTCCCCCACCCCCTCCACAAACCCCCTGTGGCAGGGTGCTACCCTCCCAGCAAAACATCTGCCACCTCCAACAGACCAGCTGTGCCCATGTGCAACATCTGGATCCCTTCACGGAAGGGAGGGAGGCCAGGGTCATTGGATCCTCACGCGTGTTTCTAGACATTCCTCTCAGCCACTTGGATGCAATTCTTCCCTAGCTATCCATGGTTACAGGGAGGTCCTAGGGGTTCTACAAGTGGGGGACATACGTAGAAGGAGCCCCTTCGATGTGGCCAGGGAGGAGCCATCATTCAGTCAGCGTGAGTGCAGACCTTCCGGGGTGGCTACTTTAGGTCACCCACACTCCTGCCTGCAACCCCTCACCCATACTCTGTAAGTAAACGAAGCCTCTGAGTCTCTGTATGTCACCTGTCACCTTTGGACCGCCCTTCACGACATGGCTTGTGAGTTCGGCTGAGACGGAGTTATTAAAACTCATCCCAGATGCACTGAGGCGGACTCAAACTTGGGTTGGTCCCTGGGACCTCATGAGGAGGAGGCAGACACTTACACACTCCAGGAGGGCTTCTTACGACCCTCACCCAGAGGGCCACCCTGCCCCTGTTCAGCAGCCCGTTCAGGGCTCCAGGGGTCTGGGCGCCCTCAACTGGCAGGGGCCTACCAACTTTGCTCCAATGGTTGAGAGATTGTGGGGCAGTGAGGCGCAGGTTGGTGGCCAGAATGGGGGCTTTTGAAGCGGCAGCAGTGACCGCTGCACTGTGACATCCAGGCAGACTTCCTGGAGGTGGCAGCTCTTGGCCCAGGTCCCATGCGATAGTGATGATTTTTACAGCCATGTCTTCCACTATCTGCTGAGCTCCTCTAAGCCAGGTGCTGTGCCCCAGTGGATGTGCTGGGCATTGCGGCATCTGCTCATTGAATTCTTTATTATGTTTAAGATTATTTTAATTTATGTATATGAGTGCTTTGTCTACATGTATGTATTGCATCATGGGTGTGCCTGTAGGGGTGAGAAGGATTCGCATCCCCTGCTGTTAAACATGGCTGTGAGCCACCGGGTGGGAGCTATAAACTGACCTGGGTTCTCTGGAAAAGCGCTTAATCACTGAGCTCCACCCCCTTCATTCTTTTTGAATGTTTTTTTTTAACTTTATTTCTTTATTTTTTATTATTATATTTTTGTTTTTGTTTTTCAAGACAGGGTTTCTCTGTGTAGCCCTGGCTGTCCTGAAACTCACTCTGTAGACCAGGCTGGCCTCAAACTCAGAAATCCACCGTCTGTGCCTCCCGAGTGCTGGGATTACAGGCGTGCGCCACCACCGTCTGGTGTTGAATGTTTTTTGAGTTGCATTTATTTGTTATGTGTGTGAGCTCAGGTGCCACAGCTCACACGTAGGGGGCAGAGGACAACCTGGCGGGGTCAGGTCTCGGTGTCTACCGTGAGGGTCTCAGGACATCAGTGAATCCATACCTCGCTGACATGACTAACCAATTCCTTTGCAGAGGTGGAGAGACTAAGGCACAGAAATGCCGGGAATGAGCAGGGTCCCAGCCAGAGCGAGACGCGGGCATCCTAACACCAGGCTGCCCTCACAGGAAGGAAGCAGGCAAGAGCTGGAAAGAGGGTCCGGGGCCCAGAGGTGTCTGTAGGAGGAGAGAGAAAATGGGCGGAGCCCTCAGGAAGTCCAGAGTGCTTGCAAGCCTTAGTCCTACAAGCTATCTTGCTGCAGAGGAGAGACGGGTGCTGCCTGTGCCTCAGCTGCACTCGCGGATCCCTGCCCAAGGGCGGAGCCACATTGGGAAGGAGAGTCCTAAGGTGAGATCACAACCAGAGACCAGGGGGGCTAGGTTAGCACTCAGCCCCTGCTCCCTGGGAACTCAGGAAGACAGCATGTCCATCCTCCTGCCCAGGGCACCTCAGAAGCAGGCCTGGGGTAGGGAGAGCTCAGTGCCCATCTCTAGTGTGTGCCCCACTATTCACCCCCTTCACACCAGACAAGACACTCACAGACCCCTGGACCTGGGAGGCGGGCCTGACGGCTGTGGCACTTGTCACTAGGGGTCGCCCTGTTGGCCAGGACTAGCCTTGGCTCACGCAGAGCAGGCATTCGCTGTTTGAGAGTGAACATAGGTGATGTCAAAAAGCAATTTCCTGGGACTGCGCTGCTGGTTACCTGCCCCAGCCGTCTTGTCACAAATATGAAAGCAGAGGCCAGGAGAGGGGCACTCCAGCTACGCAGACGCGGTAGGGCCTCTGTGGGAGGGCAAGTGCCTCAACCTTCAGCGCTAACCTGCACGCCTCTCCCACCACACGGCCTGTGCCACCTCTGAGCCTCACGCCTCTCCCACCACACGGCCTGTGCCACCTCTGAGCCTCCCTGTCTACTCCTAACAGCTCTGTCAGTTCTAGGTCAAGTCGCAAACAGCTGGAGCGGCAGAACGTGGATCTTCCAGCTTGCCCATCCTGTCTTCTTGTCAGAGCCTCCACCATGGGGCGCTGAGAGGCAAGAAAGAGAGAAGTTGGCTGAGGGGGCTGGGCTGGGCTCCCAGAAGGCCTGCCCTAGATACCCCAGCAGGGTTTCCACTGGGGTCAGAAGTCACTGGGGAGAGAGATGCTAAGGATGAAGACTTCCTCCTCCGGAAGCTGCCTCAGCAGGAAAGCCTGCCTCTGCTAGTGTCTGTGGAAAGGATCTAGGTGCAGACTCATGCGCAGCCCCCCAACTCCCAATCTCCAGCCAGCAAATCACAGAGCTGGCCACTGACTCCTCGATACACTGCCCCAGCTACAGATGACACATGGGGGGTCCCTTACCATGAGCACGGCAGGCTGTGAAGGAGGGAGGGAGGGTGGGAGGGAGGGAGGGAGGGAGGGAGCCTTCTATGCCTTAATCTTCTGTGTCTCCCCTTCTCTCTTTCCCTTCCCTTCCCAGCCTGGGACCCCAGGCCTGCACCCCCAGAAGGCAATAATGACAGGCCAAAGTGCCCTTCACTAGATGGTGATCTACATCCTAGTCTCTTGCTCCAGGGGTCTCCATACTGTTCTTTCTCCCCACCCCAGGCACAAGACACCGGGGACTCCCTGTCTGCAGGGGGGAGGGGAGGGGAGGGTTGTGTGGGAGTCAGTGTCCCCTCTCACAGGTGAGTGGAACCCCGGCCCAGCAGAAGCCTCCCAGCTTTGGGAGGAGGTGGGGCACACGTGCCTGCAAGGAGCCTCGGGAGGAGATAAATTCCAGACACATGGTGCGGTGACAGCAGCAACAGTTTGAAGATGTCCTAATTGTGTCCCGGGGCACCGCGAGGCAGAGATGCATTTGGCTCAGCCACGGGTGACAGGCAGCTGGGAACGGAGGGAGGATTTTCTCTCCCAAAGCCCTGAGCGGTAGTTACCGCGGAGACTGCAGCCTTTGTCGCCAGGTTGTAAATTGTAATCGGAATGAGTTTTCAAGGTTGAAATAATCAGAGTCCGAAGTTCTCTCCACTCCCCCACGTGCCCCACCCCACCACCTGAATTCCACTCCTGAAGGCGCCTTCAGGATTGAGACAGCACATATGGGCTATCCTGCATCCCCGCATCCTGGGCTGACCCATCCCACGAGCGGGAGCCGACAGGACTCACTTCCACCCCCAGCCCCCCAGCCTCCCGGGCTGACCAGCCCTCACACCCCACTCCATACCTGTTATCCGTGTTTCTGTCTCATTGTTTGGGGGGTGAATAGGGTCTCACTCTATAGCCCAAGCCAGCCTCCAAAACTAGGGTGATCATCCTGCCTCTGTCTCCGAAGTGCTGAAAATACAGATGTGCTCCACCGTCCTAGCACAGGTCGGGCTTGAGCCCACCTCAGGACCTTTGCACACACTGCCACCATGCCAGGCAGGCGCAGTTTGCGTAGACAAGCACTCCAGGAGAGGGCGAGGAAGAACTAGAGAGGGCAGGAGTCGGGGAGGGGACACAAAGTGTGGCAGCGGAAAGGAAGAGTGTGGGGCGTGTCTCCCTGGAGACCTCCAGGACACTGCAGGTGTCATTGCACCCCAAGCTATCCACTGTGCGGCCACTCCCTCCCAGGGGCTCCCCTCACTCCCTGGCAGGGCTCTCCCCAACCATGCCCACTCGAGATGCTCAGAGTTTCTGTGCTGACCCCTCCCTGGGATCCGAGACCAAGACCAAGCTCCTGCCCATCCTCTGCCCATCCTCCGCTGCCCTGCCCCACCCAGATGAGGTGAGTTCAACCTTTGGCCTTCAGGCTCCACCCTTAGCTTCTTGGCCTCCTTCCCCCGGCCTGGGGTCTCTCAGCAAGCTCTCCAGCCATTCTGAAAGATTGCCCCCAGCCTGACCCCTGCACGACCCCTGCTCGCCACTGCCCGCATTTCTGGCCCAGACCCTGTCACTGTCTTCCTAAGGCCGCCTCCGCCATCCATCCAGACAGCAGACAGACAGGGCAGTTAGAGCAGCGGGTGGGCCCCATCACTCTCCTTGTCAAGGCTCTGCTCGTCACCAAGTGACCCAGGCTACCCCTCCTCACCTCTCTAGCCTCATCCCCCTCCTCTTGCCCCACTTCAGCACTGTGGGAGAGTCATGACTTCCTAGCACGGGTCAGGCTTGAGCCTGCCTCAGGACCTTTGCACACATGGCCTCCTCCCTGGCATGGGCTCTCCCAGCTCTCTCTCCACACGGTGCCCCCCACCCTGAACTGAGTGTCACCGGCAGTTTCAGGGACACCTTCTCAGTTAAGTGTGCAACCTGCCTAGGCTCCCAGAATTCCCAACTTCCCTCCAAGGCCCCTCAGGATGGGCTCCCTCCTCTGCAGCTGTCAGGCTACACCACTACCCTGGCCAGGCTGCCAGAGAACTCTGAGGCAGGTCTGCTCCCAGTGGAACTAGCACAGGCTAGGCACACACTCAGCCTCCCCCTCTCCCTCTCCTCTTTCCCACCCAGCATGTGTATGTGTGTGCATGTACATCTGTGTGTCCATGAGTGTGTGAGTGTGCATGTACACGTGAGTGACTGCATATGTGTGTATGTGTGTCTGTATGTGTGTTTATATGTGAGTGTATCTGGTGAGTGTTTGTGCGTCTGTGTGTGTTTGTGTTTGTGAGTGTATGTCTATGTTTGTGAGTGTGTCTGTGTGTCTGTGTGAGTGTGTGTATGAGGTGTGTGTCTGTGTGTGAGTGTCTGTGTTTGTGAGTGTGTCTGTGTGAATGTGTGTGAGTATGAATGTGTCTGTGTGTGTGAGTCTGAGTGTGTCTGTGTCCGTGTGTGAGTGTGTGTGTCTCTATGGTAGTGTATCTGTGTGTGTAAATATTTGTGTATGTGCCTGTGTGTATGTCTGTCTTTGTATATGTATGTTTGTGAGTGTGTCTATGTGTCTTAGTGTACCTGTATTGGTGTGTAATTGTTTGTGAGTGTATATCTGTGTGTGTTAGTGTATCTGTGTCGGTGTGTAAATACTTGTGTGTGTGTCTGTGTGTGAGTGCGTATGTGTGTATGTGTTTGTGAGTGTGTCTGTGTATCTGTGTGTGAGTGTGTCTGTGTGTATGTCTGTGTGTGTGTCTGTGTAAATGTGCGTGTGAGTGTGTCTGTGTGTGTGTCTCTGTGAACCAGAGATCACCTTCAGATGTCAACCCTCAGGGAGCCATCCACATTGGGATTTTTTATCTTTGTTTCTACTTTGAAACAGGGTCTCCGCTGGCCTGAATGCACTGATTGGCCCCTGAGACGGGGTCCGCCTGTCTCCACCTCCCCAGACCTGGGGTTGTGGGCGCATACACAGCTGGCTCCTTTAAACGGATTCTAGGTCAAATCCAGTTCCTCATGATAGCCAGGCTCATGCTTTACTGACTAAGCCATCTCCCTGCCTCACATTTAGCCTCTAAAAGTCATGATATCCCGATAGAAAAACCAAGGAAAGGGTTTGGAGTAGGGACCCAGCAACCCCTGGCTACCAACAGCTGAATAACTAGGAGTTCCTAATGGGTGCAAGGCTGGTACACAGTAGGTGCTCCCAAAATACTGTCCTTCCCCCACTTTCCCAGGAGGAAGGTTTCCTTGGTCCCTCTATGGAGGAGATGGTAGGAAGACCCTACAAGAAGGCTGAGGAATGCTGGGCGGTGGTGGTGCGCGCCTGTAATCCCAGCACTTGGGAGGCAGAGGCAGGCTGATTTCTGAGTTTAAGGCCAGCCTGGTCTACATAGTGAGCTCCAGGACAGCCAGGACTACACAGAGAAACCCTGTCTCGAAAAAACCAAATCCACCCCCCACACACAAAAAAAAAAAAAAAAAGAAGAAGAAGAAGGCTGAGAAAACCTGGGGGCTGGACACCTCTGGAGCCTTGCTCTGTCAGCTACTACCTGTGTGACCTTAAGTAAGTCCTTAACCTTGCTCAGCCTCAGTTCCTCATCTATAAAATGGGTTACCCGAAAGATGAAATGCAAAATCCCATGACAGATCTTGATAAAACGCGAATGGATGCACCAAACTAGCTGCTGGGAGAGCTGAGGCGGCTCCAACTGCAGCCAGCACCTGGGTAACTAGCCCTCCCCAACACAGCCTCAGCAGTCCCGTCCTGCCCTCCCTCTCCGGACTTCCAGCCCCTGGGAGCAGCCAACAGTAAATTTTTCCTATCTCCTCATAAACCGAGCCTTCCTCTGCTCAGCCATCACCTGGCTGGCAGCGCTGTCAAAAAGACGGATGCCACATCTGCTTTGTTTATGACTTTAATTCCCAAGCCTGCTCGGCGCACTCGGGGAGGGGCTGGGAGCGAGGGAGGCAGGTGGCAGGCATTGCCCTCGGGGGCCTGACAGCCGCAGAGCCGCCCCTCTGTGACCCTTCTTGCACAGCGAGAGCAGCCCAGGGGTCAACAGCAAAGCAGCTCCTATCGTCCAGTCCCAGGGACGCTGTGAGGGAGGGCCGTTCCCGTCCCGAGGCTCTGGAGGCTGAGCAGGGTGGCAGGGTGCCAGTTACAAATGAGGACCTGCTCAAGGTCACACTGGGGAGTGTTGGCAGCGTGACACACACCCGGTCTACAAGCTGTGTTGGGAAAATACCAGACCGCCAGCTGCCGGCCTCACCTGCATCCTCACACAGCCCTGTCCCCGTCTGCACGCCTGTCCTCTCTGCACAGCCTTGAGTGTTGGAGACGCTGAGACCTCTGAGCCCACCCCCCCCCCCGCGTGGCCCCCACCACTGTCAGACGCCCAGGGAATGAGGGCTGCTTCTCTCTGTCCTCCAGATACCCAGGACCGAGCTCCACGGTCCTCAGGGAGGCCTTCTCGCCACTGCCTCTTCTCCATCTTATCCCAAACAAACCTGTCTCCCCCCTGCCCCCACACCCACTCCAAGCCACAAGGACGCGCCCCTAAGCCTTGGGGCTAAGCGCCCTCCTGCCGCCTCTTGCTCATTGCCCGCGTCGGCCAGGACGGGAAGGACATAGACTGGACACCGCAAGAGTGGTCCATGTTCCCCGTGAGACCCGGGGCAGGGTGGGCAGGGCCATGGAGCCCAGACAGGCAGAGGCTCCACTTCCAGGAGAGGAGCAGTGCTGGTGATAGACAGTGCTAGGATCCAGGCTCCAGGGCAGGGGGACACAACTCCTGCCCCGCTTCTGGCTGCCTGCACCAGATAAAACTGGACGATGCCCCAGGCTTAGAGGAAGGAAGGGGAAGAGGGAGATGGGGGCAGGAGGGGAGACAGGGCTCCTGCTTCACCTCTGGGGCCGGGATTCTCGGAGGCAAGCTGCATCCTGCCAACTTGGGCGCTGTGATGCTTGAGAGTGGCCTCAGTTTTCTCTTCTGCAAAATGGGTGCTAGCCCTGAGACAGTCTACACCACCCACCCTTGGATGGCACAGCCCTTTCTCCGCCTTCTACAGCAGGCAAATCAATACTGAGACATCAGACTGTTTGACTATTTAGACCCTGAATTCTCTCCACACCCACAGCCCCCTCAGCACCCGGGACCCTCAGACCGTCTCCATTGCTCATGCTTCGTCCCCACGAGGGGATGGGCAGGGTCTTCCATTCGGTGCTGCCCCCCATGCCACCCTGCCCTTCCCCTTGTGCCTAAGCCAACGACTCACCCTCTCCACCCCCCCATCCCCCAGTGACAGTCCCAGGTGCCCGCTGGGAGTTGAGGAACAAGTCCTTCAGGACTCTTAGCAACCCCTAGCATGCTGGTTACTGCATCAGCAGTAAGGTGGCTGATGCAGGAGGATTGCTGCAAGTGTGAGTCCAGCCTGGGCTATAGAGTGAGACTCGTAGCCTCAAACAAACAAACAAACAAACAAACAAATAGCAAGCCAGACCTGGTGGTGCAAAGCTATAATCCTAGCACTTGAGAGGTGGAGGCAGGAGGGTCAGGAGTTCAAGGTCAGCCTCCACTACATCAAGACTCAAAGACCAACCCAAGTTACAAGAGCCCCTGTAAGTAAGATAAAAGCTTTTGTGGTCAGGTACCAGATGCCCTGGCAGAGCCAGTGTGAGAACTCTGTGGCTTTCCCCAGTTTATTACCTGTGGACTAAACCTCAGATTCAATGCCCCACTCCAAGTTCCCATTAAAGTCACCAAGGGAACTTTAAAAGGCCAAGGCCACCCATGATGGGCCTCTCATCCATGATGGAGACCCTAAGCACTCCCCAGGTGGCTCTAATGTACAGCCAGGCTGGACAGCTTCCCCTTCTCAGTTCAGAAAGCGACTTCATTAGTGACCTCACTTCCTCCTGAGACCCCCGGGGACAGCTCACATCGACCCAGCTTCTCAGAGGAGGAAACAGAGGCCAGGGGGCCACGGCTGGCCCGGACGCCCTGCACGGCTCTATCTACGCTCTGAGACGGCCTCTGCCTGCTGCAACAGAGAGCCAGTTCTGGGATCCCACTTTCAAAGGCCTCAGAGGTCCGGCCAGCCTGGAGCAAGAGCCTGAGCTGAGCCTGTGACAGGAGATGACTCCAGAGAGCTGGCCCTCACCTAGACACTAGAGCAGGACACCCCAACGCTTCCTCTCACCCCACTTCCAGTCTCTCCCACCCACCCTGGGAACCAGCTCTGGTAAGCCATGATCGGGGTGTTCAGACAATGTGTCACCCCCACAGGGACACAGTGAGCCCGCAGGGCGGGGACAAGATACATGGCTCACCCTCCATTACTAGGCATGTCTGTACTTCTGTGTATGTGTGTGTATGTGGGTGCGTGTTTGCGGGGAGGTGCACACATGAGCATGTGTGCGCAGAGGTCACAGGACAACCTCTGTGCCGTCCCACGGGTACCTTTTACCTTTCGTCTGTGACAGGGCTTCTCACTGGTCTGGAGCTGCAGTGGGCTAGGCCAGTTGTGCAGTGAGCCCCAGGGTCCATCTGTCTCCCTGCCCATCTCTCCATCCCAGGGACAACAAGTGCAAGCCATGCCTGGCTTTGTGTTATGTGAGCCATGTGCCTGTGTGTGCCTGTGTGTGTGTGTGTGTGTGTGTCTGTGTACCATGCACACGCAGTGCTCCTGGAAACCAGAAGAGGGCATCAGAGCCCCGAAACTGGAGTTGCAAATACCTGTGAGCTGCTCTGCGGTGCTTGGAGCTGACCTTGAGTCTTTGGCAAGAACAACAAATGCTCTTTCTTACCCGCTGAGCCATCTCCCCAGCCCTGAAGGCCTGTACCACAGGCCTCTACTGCTTGTACGGCTACTGTGATTGTCACCTGGCAGGTGCTGTGCAGCCTTTAACGTGTTCCCTAGCCTCTCTGAATCTCCATGGCCTCTCTTACACTTGAATTGTAGGGCCTGCTCGAATTGGGAGGGTAAAACCTAACCTGGAGGAGCACGAGAAACAGGCTCATGGCGGACACACGAGCCTCCATGTGAGGCCCCCACACAGCCCCGCTCAGGCCCACCCCTCACACACACACACAGCTACGCACGCTGCCCCTCGACACACTCACATACATAGTCTGCAGCCCAGACCCCAAGGACCCCACTGGCCAGTGTCTGCTAGTCACGTGGGCTGTAGCCACCGAGGGGTGGCGATGTTCCTCTCTCCCAGACCCCCATTCTCCTGGGCCTACCCTAGGGACCCTCAATCCCCCAGCGACTCCTTGAGGCGTGTCTCCAGCCCCACTGTGCCCAAGCTACTCCAGAAAACACAGGACGGAAGTCTTACACACACACACACCCTGAGAGGTGCCACATGGATAGAGCACTAGAGTCCGGCGGCACAGAGTGGACTCTGCTGCAGAGCAGGTGACCCAGAGCACTCAGCACATTTGAATCAAGTGCCAGGCTGCGACCCCAGGGGCCCGAGCTCAGGCCTTAGCCCCTGGCACCTGTAGGGCAAAGACCCTGTCTCAGAGCTCCCCGCACTGGCTCCTCCTTCCGGGAGCTCAGTTTCCCCCACAGCGCACCCCATGGCTGGGAAGGGCTACTGCCCCTCCCCCTTCCAGCACGCCCTCACTCCTGTTCATGGGTTCTGTTTCTAGTGCGCATCTCCCTCTGACACATCCCATGATTTATTTATCTTGTTTATCATCTTCTTTCCATCAGAATAAAAACTCCGGGAGGATTCAGACTCTTTTGTTCTTCATCGTCCATGAGAACGGGCCCAGACAGTCCGAGCCAGCCCAGGGCCCGGAGGAAGCCCCGATGGCTTAAGGGACGATGTTCAATCAGGAGTGGGCACCATCCCCGCAGGCTCAGTGTAGCACGGTGACCGCCGCCCCCACCCAAGGCAAGTCAGAACTGGACAGCTCCTCTGATGAGCAGCCAGAGCCGCTTCCTCCTCCGGCTCTGTCCTCCCAGGTCCACTGTGGGCCGCACCCCCCTTCCCCCCCACCCCACCCCCCGCTACTGCAGCCCTGTCCCTTCAGCCCTACAGACTCCACTCTCAGACCAAGTCCATTGCATTGCACGTTCACGACCGTGAGGGTAGTGTCAGTCCCTCTGGCTAGACTCCTGGCTCTTCCAGAGTTGGTGGGAGGGCTGTGGCCAGAACTGGCTGGAGTTCAGGGGCCTAACACCTGGCCCCACTGCCAACAGGCAATGCCTGTACCCCGAGTCCCACCTTCTTCTGCAGGCTCTGCCTCCCACGGGTCCTCACCTTCACAGACCCTATCTTCTGCAGTCTCTGCCTCCCCACAGGCCCCACTCACCCAAGACTAACCCCTCCCATGGCCCCTCCCCACAGGCCCCACCTCCTGTAGGCCCCAACCCTTAGTCCCATCTCCTACAGGCCCCACCCCCTCAGTCCCACCTCCTACAGGCCCCACCCCCTCAGTCCCATCTCCCACAGGCCCCACCCCCTCAGTCCCACCTCCTGCAGGCCCCACCTCCCAGACCCCACATTCCGCAAGCACCGCCTTCCACAGGCTCCGCCACAGGCGCATGCTCACTGGTGCACTTCTTGATGTGGCTTCCCTTCTTGAGCGCGTGGCGGCTCAACTTGCAATGGAAGTTGTCCTCCCAGAACTCGGCAAACCAGATGTTGCGCCTGTTGTTGTCAAGCGTGCGGCTGGAGAAGTATCGGTCGAACCCTGGCAGGAAGTGAGAATGTCAGAGCCTCCTCTCCTGGCCTCCCCACACGTGCCCAAAGATGGAGAGATCAGGGCCAGGAAGGGAAGGGGCATCCTCTGACCTGGGCCCAGGCAGTTAAAAGAAACAGAACGTGGTATCATTTTACGCCATGAAAAATAAATAGACCTGGGCTAGGTCCCAGGGGAGCACATAAAATTTAGGGTCACAGCCTGCTTGACAGAGACACCTTGGCTCAGGGACCAGAATGGCAAGGAGTCTCAGAGCAAACAAGACCACGACCTACTTTGCTCCCTTAGAACCGAGCACCTCCATTGCAGGCAATACCGCCTGTCCTCCGCGCTCTGCCCGGCTCCCCGACGCAGGCAGCCCTGCCCCGGGCTGGCACTAATGGCATAGCTAGCGCCTTCTCCCTGCCCAGAGACCCTCTGAAGCTCTCATGCTGGGCCCCGATGGTTGGAAGCTAGCAAACTGTCTAGGCTGTAGAGACACCGGCTTAGCAGAGGAGATGAAGTCTGGCCTATGGCAGAGCTGGGTAACTCTTTGTTGTGGTGACTATTATGGGATGCTGAATAGTATCCCTGGCCTGCACGCAACAGACTCTCAGGACTTCACACACTTACTACGACAACCAAGACAACCAACCAATCGTATCTCCAGAGGAGAACCAGTGGCCAGGTATGATGGCCACGCCTTTAATCCCAGCACTAGGGAGGTAGAGGCGGGTGGATCTCTGTAAATTCAAGGCTAGCCTGGTCTACATAGTAAGTTCCTGGACAACCAGGGCTACTTAGTGAGACTCTGTCTCAATACCAAATCAAAACAAAAAACAACAAAACAACAACAACAAAAAACAGATGAGAACCAGTATCCTAGGGTCTGGAGAGATGGCTCTGCGGTTAAGAGCACCATCTGCTCTTCCAGAGGTCCTGAGTTCAATTCCCAGCAACCACATGGTGGCTCACAACCATCTGTGATGAGATCTGACGCCCTCTTCTGGTGTGTCTGAAGACAGCAACAGTGTACTCATATAGAATAAATATATCTTTTAAAAAATATTTTAGAAACCCATATATTGAGAGAGAGAGAGAAAGTATCCTTTATGCCAATGCTATAGGATGGGTGACTCAATGGCGTGTGGCAGGGAAGACAAAAATGAGGACCCTGGCTGGCAGGGGCGACATCTGCCGCCGCACCGCACGGTCAGCCAGCCGCTAGGGTCGTTTCCGAGCTCCTCCTGGCTCGGCATGGCTGAGGTGGAATGGAATTTTCCACTGCCTGCTGGCTGGGCATCAAGGGGAAGAGAGGACACCCGTGTGACCTTCGGAGGTGATGGGATGAGGGCTGGCTCCTGAGCTCCTCCCTGTCAACTCATCGGTGGCTTAGAACCCAGGCCACAGGAAGGCCCAGGAGCCCGAGGGCTCCCTCCGTGAGGCTGCCAGGGCTGCAGAGCCCGGCCATCACCAGGACATCGGCATCACACCTCGCACCCTGAAAGCCTCTGACCGGAGAGGTTTATTCCCACCCAAGATGACTGTGAGGCGGGACAGAGCAGGGAGGTCCAACCCTTGCTGTTGGCCCTGAGCTGGCCGCACCCCAACAACACGCTGTCCTGTTGGCCTCCCTCCCCCCCTCTCTCTGTAGCCTCATCGGGCTCTCTCCAGGACAAGGAGAGATCCCAGATAGGAGAGGGGTGAGGTCGGACCGGTAGGAGACACTTTTATGACACGGGGCTTCACGCATCCCAGAATCCAAAGCAGCTACAAAGCCGGGGGCAATTCCAGGTCTACACCCTAGTTCTGTGTGCTGCAGGCCTCTGCATGCTGGAGGCCGTACACAAACGAAGGGGCACACAGGGCAGCGAACAGAAGGCGGAAGTGGGCCGTAAACCTCGAGGGGCGGTGGGGGAGGGGCGTGGCCGCCACCTGCCGGGCCTACCTCGCACGGACATCCTCTTGGGGAGAATGGTGACTGCGCCCTCAGCCACTTCCTCGAGGCGCAGCACGGGGGCGCTCTTGGAGCCCCAGCTATCGGAACCCATCCAGAAGAAGTGGCCAGTCTGGTTGGCCCTGCGCGCTGCCTCCAGCACCCTCCTGTGGGGACACAGCAACCCTGTCCGGATGTGTACGGCTGGCCACCCAGCTGCCCCAGCCTCCGCGCCTATGCCCCACGCTGTATCTGGACCCTCCGCCCCTATTCTTCAGTCCAGAACTCGGGGCTACCCCTGCACCCAGCCACAGATGATAGCCCCATACACACCCGTCCCCCTCCCAGCCCACATCCATCCCCAGGCTATATCTGAATCCCTCCCCCCGACTCACAAGCCTATAATTGCCTCTGCCAGTACTCCAGGCCTGTAGCCCCCCCCCCCCACCGTGTAACCCCCACTGGCTACACGTCTACAGTGACCTCTCTCATCCAGGCCCGCTGTCATGGGCAACTGTCTGCCTCTGCAAAGACCACCATGTCTCCTTAAATCCATATCTGTCCCTCTTGGTTTCCAGAGGCCAACCCGTGTCCTCTCAGAGATGTGTTCTCCAGGTACCAGGACACCCCACACCAAAGCCATCACCACATGGACGCCCGCAGGGTACCCACCCATCTCCCTCACTCCTACTCCAGAAGTCAGGCCCTTCCTCAGCTGCTCCAGAGCAGGGGGGGGAAGGGGGGCTCCGAGGGGCCCACATGGCACCCCACAGAGCAGATGGCCTTCAAGACCAGCTCTTACGACCCCACTCCCGTGGAGAGGAACTAGGACTTAGAAGAGTCAGAAACTTGGGTGGGAGACGGAGACACCAGGGACCATTCCTGTTCTTCCTTGGTGAAGAACAGAGTCCGTGGTCCCAAGGGTGCTGACCTAGGCTGTCAGCAGCCTAGGGGAGGCAGTGACTAAACGTCTGGAGAGAAACTACCTTCCCCGAGCCCCAGGACCCGCTTCCGAGCCAGCCTGTGGTCACCCTGGGCCCCCACCCTCGTCTCTCTGCCGACTCCTGGCCCCTCAGCGGGCCACCACCCACCTTGGGCCACCACTAATGGTACCTGAGGCCGGCATATTGGACCACAGCCTCGATCCTGCTAATGCTTCCTGCATCTGAGCAGCCAAGAGGAGCCGGGATCTCATCCCACACTCAGCCGGTCACCTGCGTTTATTTATACCTCGGTCTGCTTCTGAAAACACAGTGCGTTTCCAGAAAGAGCCTGCCTCCTGCCAGGCTGCCTGTGTGGCTCAGGGCAGCCCCATCCAGCCCCGTGCCTAGGGACAAAGGCCTGGACCTTCACCCTCCCTCCCAACGGGAGGCTTATCTGAACGGGGGACCCTCAGGAGCCGTGGGCCCAAAGTGAGATGCACGGCTGGTTGTGGCCTGTCTCTAGGGGTGTGAGAGAGAAGGCAGGGGGATAGCTCAGAGAAGCCACTAGCAGCCATTTCCCTGAGGGCATGGGGCGCTCTGGCGGCAGCACCTGGGAGAGCTTCGAGCCTTCAGGAGGTTCATACTGTCTCTGTGCATCTCCGAGGGCCTCCATAGGGCTGTGTCTGCTTGGAACACCCCCCCACCCCCGCCTGAGTGGCTCCTTTCTCCTCCGTCCCCGCAGTGAGCCCCTAAGGCCTCTCTGTGTTGCTGCAACTTGACTCGGGACGCCAGGGTAGAATGTGGGAAAGGGTTAAAAGAGCGAAGAGGGGCCAGCATTGGCCTTAGAGGTCACCAGCAAGGAGTCGCTGAGGCAGGGGACTGGCATTCTGTGAACAGTCCCAGCAGCCCAGTTCTGCTCAGATGTGGACTTCTCTCTCAAAGGGGAAACCTCGGGGACCTGACACTTGGGTTCCTGGAGGGTCAAGTGAGAAGTAAGGAGAAAGGAGGGAAGCGGGGGACTCGGCAGGGGGCTCCGTAGAGAGCCCTTGAGCTTGTGACCTGTGACCCCCGTGCAGAGTCTCCACGGTCCAGGAAAGAGCCAGCCTCCACAGTGAGAGTGCGCCCAAGCCCTGTGTCCTGAGCTCACCAAAAGCGGAGATGAGGCGTGAGCTGTGGCCTACAGCCCTGGGCATCGCTCCCGCCAGGTCCTGCTCTGCGGCTCTGAGCACCTTCCTACACCTGGTCCTCAAACACCGTTAAACAGCGAGGAGCCTTGGAGGGATTATGAAACTTGGCAAGGCTACCCCCCAGCGGGTAGGATTAGATGGGTAGCATGGGTAGCATGCCATCCTTACGTCCATGAGACAGCAGCCTTTCCCCTCCAGTGTCCACGGCTGGCAGGAGGGATATAGGAAAGCAGAGGGGTGAAGGAGCCCTGTTATAGTAGCTGGGTCTAGCCTGGGAATCCCTCCACTCTAATTCACCCCTTGCCCCTCCCCATCTCCCTAGAAGGAAGGCATCCAGTGGGACGCGCCTGGGCGCGCCTGTCTGTCATGGCCACCCTACCTGATGTCATCCTCATTGGCAAAGATGATGACAGCCCTGGCATTGGATGTCTCCAGGAGGCGTTTGATGATCTTGTCAAACTCCCCGGTCTTGGGTTCCCGTGGAATCTTCACCGACTGGGCAATGCACACGCCTCCTGTGGAGAGGCCCGGCCCGAGATCAGCCCAAGCCACAGGCCCGAGCGTCCCTCCTCCCTGACACAACCCAGGAGGCTGTGACGGGGTCTCTCTCACTTGACCCCCCCAGTGTGTCACACCAGAATCACAAACACCAGCCGCAGCCTGAATACAGAAGACCAGATGCAATACAGCGCTGTGCCTCGGTTTCCCCAACTGAGGCCAGTGAGAGCCACGCTGCCCATTTGAAATCTCGTTTTTACCAGTTATTGCTGGGTAACCTCGGGGCGGTCATACCAGCACTCCGTGTCTCAAATGTCACATTTATAAAGTGGAGACAAGAGGGCGACCTAGTTCACTGGCGTCTCGTGGAATCTGTGAACACACGCGCTGCCTGGTGCTCGCAGTCCCTGGAAGCCCTGGCTATTTTTATCAGGATCACCTCAGAGGTTCTCTGAAGGATTAAATCCGAGCATGGCCATCCTGGTAGCTGATGTCCCCACACCCAGGTCCACACACCTCCCAGGGCTCCCGTCGTCCCCGACTCTGCACAGCAAAGGTCCTGGGGTGGGGTCACCCGTGTGGCTGCTGGGGCAGGCCAGGGTGAACTCGGTGTCCCAGGATGCATCCCGGGCAGCAGACACCAGGGAGCATTTGAAGCCAGAGCCGTCTCTCAGGTGAGCACAGGGAGAACTCTGCCCTGTACATATATTCATAGCCCACTTGCGCTCCTCCCCTGGGTCTCTGTCCTCCTATAGGTGCCGCTCAAAAGGACGTCCTCCCCTAGGCCCGGGCCTCTCTTAGGTCGTGGCCAATTCCATAGCTGCTGTCCTGTGTCCCCCGGGGCTTCTACCTGACCTCCGTACATAGATGCAGTGCTCACGGGCACTGGCCACCTCTGCTCTGCAGTGCTCACAGCGTGTGCTGGACAGGAATCCCACTGCAGGGCAGGAGCGGGCAGCTCCAGGAAGCGTCCTCAGGAGAGGACACAGTGAGTGTGAGAGGGCAGTAGGTGCTCGCCAGATGGGGAGACATCCACGTGGGCAGAGGCGCTCACTGAGGGTGGCTCTGTCAGCAAGGGCACACATGTATATACACACCCATACCGCCCCCCCCACACACACAACATACACACACACACAACATACACACACACAACATACACACACACACCTCAAACACCACACAACACATACAGACACCACATGCACACACACCTTATACATACCACACACAAATTTCTCACACACCACACACACACAAACATACACACCACATACACCACACACACCTCACACACACAACACGAAACATATACAACACACAATACATATAGACACACAACATACACACATATGGAAACCATATCCACACACACCTCATACACACAACACACAGATAACATACACACACATCTCACACATATACCACACACAAACATACACACACAAACACACACACCATATACACCACACATACCTCACACACACAACATGAAACACATACACAACACACAATACATATAGACACACAACATACACACATATAGACACCATACACACACACACACACACACACACACACACGGGGATGCACGGGAGGATACCTAGCAAATCCCAAACATGAAACAGAGCAGGACCTCCGAGGACTCACGGCTTGGGGTCTCTGGTCAGGGCCTCGCCCCTGCCAGCCCCGGGCCCCAGACAGCGCCCGGGATGGCGCGTTGCCCTCACTGCTCGGCAGCATTCTAATGGTGGCAGCGCTCAGCTCCTGCCATATGGTCTCTCTCCAGTCAGAAAATGGGCCAATGGCGACACGTCTTCGTCCCCATCTGGGAAGGCAGATGGACAAGAGGAAGAGGCTGGCCCAGGCGGTGGGGACAGGGACGGGCCACCTGGCTCAAGGAGGGAAGCGGGAAGGAAGGAGTGGGTTGCTCTCCCACAGGGAGAGGGTGTTAGGTTAAGTCACGCTCCTGGGCCAGCGCGCTGTCCTGCTGTGTTCTGCACGCTTCACTTCAGGGCGCTGAAGACAGGTGGCAGCGTCTCAGGGAGGGGACGTTAGTCACAGGGACTAAGTGTGGTGTGCGGCCTTGGAGGTGTGATGTTCATGTGTCCTACATAAGCTGATCGTGACCCTGACACAGGCCACACAAAGCCACCCCTCGGAGGACCCGCACACCCCATTCCCAATAGACAGATGGGGAAACTGAGGTTCTCAAAGATGGAGTGGGCAAAGAGAACTGGGCGAGGGGCTGAGCAGGCTGTGGGGCCACCTGTTGGCTCATAGTGTGTGTAGAGGGGGGTGGAGGGGCAGGGGTGGCTCTGGAGATGGGGTGTCTGAGAACAAGCGTGTGGACACGCCTAGGCACGGACTTCGCTGTGACTACATGACGAGAAAGCAAGTGCCCACGGCATCATGACTTCACTGCCCACAGTCAACATGGCAGGCAGTTGAGGGGTTGTGGGTGGGGACAGGGTCTCTTTTGAGGGACATGGCACCTGGAACTGGCATAGTTCCCTGTCATAGCCAGAGAGGGCTGGGGTGGTCCCTGGGGCACAGCACCCACCCTGTGATGGCACTGGCCAGGCCTGGCCTGCCTGAGTCCGCATACTAACCCCAGGGCAAATACGAATACCCCCTCCTGACAGGCATGGAAACTGAGGTTCAGAGCTGGCAAACAGCCTAGCAAGGCCAGGGAAAGTGAGGCCAGAGCCTCCATCAGACCAAGCCCTCGCTCCTGAAGCCCTCCCCTCCATGGCTGCCCTAGAAAGGAGAGGAAGGGTTCCCACTACTGAACTCTCACCCACCTCTGTGGAGTGGGTAGAGATTACACATGTGTGTGCACACGCTCAGGAGCGTGCATACCAGACTATATGTGCACAATCACACGGCCTTCCCTTGGACACATGCGCACGCACGCATGTGCACATAGTCACAAACCATGCTGCTACAGGGTTCCTGCGTCCAGCCCCTGCCCCTACCCCGACCCCTGTGGTCCGCACTCTTACCCTCCCCGGGGCACTGCCTTCTCCCCGTACCCTCAGCCTCTCTGTGGACTGCACCAAGAACCTCTTGTCCACACTGGGTTTCGGTGCAATGGAGCTGGCAGACACGCAAGAAATAACCAATCCCCAGCTCCGGGCAGACGTGGGCCCAGGGACTGGATGGAGGAAGCTAAGGCTCCCAAGCCCAGCAAGCCCGCCTGGGCCCGCTTTAGAGATCATACACAGACCTGCCCAGCCTCCCACCGGGAACCTAGCTGCCAGATCGCTGTTCGGAACTCAACTGCCCTGTGCCAGCTGCAAGCCAGGGCCCCTCTGTGCTGGCCAGAGTCAGGTGCCACAGCCTCTCACCAGAGATACCTCTGATTACATGCGTCCCAGGGCACTCCTGAGACCCAGTCTACACCAGCAGAGAGGGTCTGAGGCCAGGGAGACGCTTTGCCTTACCTGGGACACATAGTAGCAGGGACAAGCCTGGTGTCCTCTGAATGACTAGTGCTGGGGTCCCACCTCCCCCTCCACCTGCTCAGGCTCCTCCCTACCTGTTCAGGCTCCTCCCCACCTGCTCAGACTCCTCCCACACCTACTCAGACTCCTCCCTCTTTCTCAGGCTCCTCCCCAGCCTCAGAGGCTCCACCTCAATTTCTCACAACCCAAGTAGCAGCCCGTGGGCTCTTCTCCTCCTTCTTGTTTTTTTTTCCTTTTCTGAAAAAATGCTTTTAAATGTAAAAACAGAGAAAAAAATAATGAAAAGACAAACCCTAGGAAGTCAAGTGGAAAAAACCTATATTGCTACAGAATATGGCAGACTGCAGAGAGGAAAGCGCGGGAGGGGTCCCCCAGGCCATGCTAGGCTCCCTGCAGGAAGCAGGGCAGGCGGGGCGGGCTCTCTCTCACTCACGCACGCACACACACGCACACACACACACACACACACATGCACGCACACACACGCATGCACGCGCGCGCGTGCACACACACACACACACACACACCACTTTCTTTTCCCCTCCTTTTCTGAGCCCTGCTGTCAGCAAGCCCAGCCCCAAGCCCGCCCCCTGGAAAGGAGCCGGAAGTAGCCCTCTAGTGGGTGGGCAGCTGACCAGGCTCTGCAGGGGAGCAAGGCCTAACTGATTGAGCTCTGATGTGAAGTTTGGGGTGGCGACCACTTCCAGATCCCCCGAGGCAATCTCATCTTCCCCTGAGGATGCTCTTAGATGAGCTAGGGGTGAGGTGGGAAGAGCCAGGCTCGCTTCCCCCACCCCTACCTCCAGGCCCAACACTACCCAGCGCTCCAGGTAGGTCTGGCCACGCTACAGCTCACTCAGGCCTGGCTTCTGCCACACTCTGCCTGTTCCTGCCCCCAACTTCCTCCTCACTAGGCCCAGCGCAACCTGCCTTATCCTACTAACCCAGTGTGCCCGCACTGTAGATGCACACACATACCAACACGTGTGACGTGTACGTTGCCTGATCAGGTTTGCAGCGGGCGTCCCATCTGCCCCACAATAGGCCTTTGGGCAGGTCGTGCCCAGCCAGGAGAACCCCGAACCACCTGGCCAAGCATCCTTCATTACCCATCACCCCTTCCCTTGCTGCATTCTTCCTCCCCAGGGACCCACTGAAGACAGGCAGCCGCCCATGTTTGCTAGACACACGCGGGACAGGAGTGCAAAGGGACACTGGCGAGCATAGGCGACAGAGGCTTCGGAGGAATCCCGCCTGCACGTGGCCTCTCAGGGGTGTCCACGCCCGCAGGGCCTGAAGAGAACCCCCATATCCTTGCACAGGCTCTGGGCACCTGTGGTGCCTGATGTCCACTCCGTGCCGGGAACAGTCTGTGCATGAGTTCTCCACATGCCCGGGGCCATCCTTCAACCCTGTCTTCAGCTCTGCCCAGCTCTGTACCCTTACAGCAAGCACTGGGGAGCGTGAACTCGGCGCGTGAACAGTAACAGGACAGCAAGATGATGTGCCACTAGCCTGTCCCAAAGTTCAGGGTGAGACAGCTAGGCCACACAGGAGCACGGCACCATCCTCCTCCTTGTTGCAAGCGACTTGAGTTCCTGGTGGGCAGCGGGTCACCTGGGAATAGACCAGTCAGGTTCCAGTGGACCCTCGTTTTCCCACATTCCCTGTGTTCATGTCCACTTGTCACAAAGAAACAACAAGAGGTGAACACGGGTGAGCTGAGCCTGCTGCCGCTGCCGCCGCCGCCGCCTTCCTGTACAGTTTTGAACAGGTTACTAAACCTCTCTGACCTGCCCTCCGTGAAACGGGCAAGGGCTTAAACTCCCCCTGGTAGGCTAGTGGAGTCTGAGAGCATCTGTGAGGGTCTGGTGCTGTGGCTGCAGCCACTGCCCTGACAGCCGGCAGAGCCTTGGCTGGAAGGGTCACTTGGGGAGACAAAGCTGAGATGGAGATCACTGCTCAGCTGTATCAGAACCCAAGAGTTCTTGTGTCCTCAGCTCTGCAGAGCAGGGTCTGGGCTCTGCAAAAGCTATCCTCGGAAACTTGGTGCGGGGCAGCTCGGAGGCACAGGGCCTTTTTCCTGGGCTACAGCTGTCTGAGGTGATGCCGGCACCAGCAACCAGCACATGCACACATACATGCACACATACACGCGCGCGCACACACACACACACACACACACACGCACACGCACGCGCACGCACACATACACGCACATACACACGTGTGCTCAACACAGTGCTCATGCTCTCACACTCCAGGAACCCCCCCAACAGAGGCATGCCCACAGCTCTCCCACCCTGAAGAAAAGCTGCTGCCACAAGGGCCTGCACAGGGCCCCACACCGCCCTAAGCAGCTACCCCTTGCTGGGTCCACAGCTATGCAAGCTCCTGCAGGAACCAAACAGCAACACAAGTGCAGGCATCCCAGACATCACCTCTGTGCCAGCCGCAACACACCACACAGCTGTGCACACCACAGGAGACAGACTGAGCCCACCAGGCCACATAGTTGTGCCTATAATGACTTCAACACAGAGCCCTAGTCTCACATACACACGGCAAACGCGTACACAGACAGCAAGCTGTCACATAAACCACACAGACACACATGTCCCTAGCCAGTCAGGCAATAAGCCTGCTAACACGAGCTATGCCCTGTCCCCTACAAGGCTACAGCTCACTCCTCAAAAGCTTCCCTAGGTCTCCCATGCTCCTCTCCACGCATGATCACTGACCCTGGTGGGCCCGTCTCATAACAGGTGCCATGCAACCCCAAACCCGGCAGGGTCTTCTGGAACCTGGGGGCTGGGGGTCACAGCAGCTCTCTGGACCTGCGCACACACTCACAGACCCCAGCCTTTCCTTTTGCTGGCAGCTTTACCCTTAGCTGGGAGCAAGGCTGGACTGCCACACAGTGCCCCGGGAACTAAAGCAAAGTCTTCAGTCCCCACTGTCCCCTCTCTTGGCCCCAAGCCCCATCTCTGTGGGGTTAGGTATGCACAGTGAGGCAGAAAGGAATTCAGATATTAGAAAGCAGTGGGCCTCTGTGACGCAGGAAACCAAGAGGCCATCGATGGCCCTGGTCCCATCTCAGCCGCCCACTGCAGCCAACTGACAGCCAAGTCACCCACAGTAAAACTGATGCATATCTACCCTGGGCCAGGCCAAGTGCCAAGGTGAGGGAGAACACGAGCGCCTCAGTGCACGCCCTGCTGTCCTTGGCTAGTAGAGTTTCATTAGCCATGAGGCTGGGCTCTTGAGAGGAAATCCACAGAGCGATTGCCCTAATATCTTAGCACAAATGCATTTAGGCAAAACACCTTCGAAAGCAAGAAAGCCAGAAATATAGAGAAATGGCAATTGCTGGAGGCAGGTGGCAAGGCGGGGGCTAAAAGGACAGGATATCAGCAAGAAATTAGTGGGGCCCCTGTGCGACCCCGTATCCTCTCCCTCGGTAGCCTGTCTGTTGGTGGAGGAAACACACACGTTCCCCAGATTCACCGCAACAGAGCCAGGGTTCCCCCAAACCCCCACACTCATAGCTGCTAACTACAGTCCAGGCCTGCTGACCAGCCCACTGGTCTACCTGTGGATAAAAGGGCCAGACTGTTTCCTAGGCTACAGCTGTCTGAGGTGATGCCGGCACCAGCAACCAGCACACACACACGCACACGCACATACACTTGTGGTTGTGGTTTCCATCAACCACACCCAAGTATGCCACATGCAGAAAAGACCTCAGTGCCTCTCTCCACTCCTGTCTGCCTCTGCCCCAGAAACAAGCAGACACAGGGCCAGCCAAACACAGGGCCTTCTGCACCCCCGCCACCCAGTGTTTTAGCCAGGACCAGTTCCTCCAAACCATGCTACCACTGCTGCCTCAAGGCTTTGCCATCCTGGTCCTGAAGCAAGAAACAGCCCTTCCTGTCAGCCTGACCCAAGAAGCCTCGGGTCTGATCCCGCCTCCTCCTTCCAAACCTTGGCACTGCCCAGTCCTGCCCCTCTGCTCTCTCTAATGGCTCTGGCTGCCCCACTTTGTGCTGTGTATCTTGTCAGCCTCAGGGAGAGGGCTAAGCCTGGGAGAGACAGGGTTCAAGTCCACAGCTGCTACTTCTTAAGTCTGGACAAGGTAAACCTCCCGGGATTCTGTCCATCACAAAGTATAAGAATGGACCATATAGGTGAGTGTGGTATAATCCTAGCAATCAGGAGGCTGAGGCAGGAGAATCACCTTGAATTCAAAGCCAACCAGACCTGTATGATGCAACTCTTATCTCAAAACAAACAAAATTGAGCAAGCAACCCCAGGTAAGGCTCACAGGACGGTGTCTGATGCTCGAACCCAGCAAACCTGCGCGCTGTGCTGCCCTGCACTCTGCTTGCCTCTGTGAGAGTCCCCAAGGGCTGTGTCTTCCTCTCCCCTGACCCCCCAGGTCCCAGCAGATACGGGGAGTAAAATTAACACAGGCTCAATGCATCTTAATTTCCAGCTGCCGTCCAGAAGATGGGTGCTGGAGATTCCTGGGTGGGGAGAGTCCCAGGGTGCCCCGGCCAGCTCCACCCCACCCCTACAGAGCAGCATTCAGGCAGGAGAGAGCAGCGGGCAGTTAGTGGTCCGGCCTGAGTGGGGAGAGCCGCGGCAGACAGGGATGAAATATTTAGAAGCCCACATCCCGGGGAAGTGGGAACTGCCAAGCAAAATGAAATGTTGAGATGTAATTACACAGGCAGCCCAAGCATGTCTCGCTGCAGGCGGCTCAGCCCCTGAGCCTATCACACCAGCCACGGGTAGGGAAGTCCTCCAGGGCCCTCCAGCCAGCCCCACCCTCTCTACAAGCCAGGCTGGAGAAGGGCAGCGGCGGCTGGGCTGACCGGTAGAGTCAGGGGCCTGTGGCGGACCCCGCCGTCCTCTCCCTGTTAGCTTCCTGGCACAAAATGGAGCTGTTGACCCATGCCCCGGAAGGGGACCCTAGATAGCCTTGGTGGGTGGCAGTGAGGTTGACATAGGCCTAAAGCAGCAGAAGCCAGCTTGATCCGGTTTGGGGTGGATGGAACCAGGAAACCCAGCTGCCTGGGGCTCCTGTTAACAAAAGCATGGATAGACCAGGTCAGGAACTGATCCACCCAAATTGCCCCAGACCCTGCTGCCATTAAAAGAAGGCCTGGAGTTCCAAACAGAGCCACCAGCCCTGAGGGGAAAATGGGGGGTGGGGGAGACATGCCTGGCAGGGAGGGAGGACCCTTCAAGCCTCAGTCCAGATGGCGGGCGGGGGTCCTGCCTAGATGCCCATCTTGCTGGTGCTGGGCAGTGTGTGTTAGATCCACTACCTCTTCTGGCTTGGCGTGGGACTTCGCTGTTGTCAGACCAACACAAGGTATGATGCGGGGTTGGGGATTGGGGGAAGACTTTCCCAAGTGGTGATAATCAGCCATGTCTCTAAGACGACCAAGAGCAGGATGGGACCCCTTTATGATCTAAGCCAGAGTCCACAGAAGGCCTTCAGTTTGCCCCGGCTGACCAGTGTGAACCAGGTCCTCACCAGGACCTCAGGAGCTCAGACAGCATCCCGGGCAGACCCAGCTGGCTAGCCACGCCCCAACTACACCGCTCTCCTGGCCAATCGGCCCCTCCCCCTCTCCAGCCGCTGTGGTCACTCTCCTCCCCAAGTCCAGAGTCCCCTTTGGAGGACACCCCAGTTCCCTCTTACTGTTCCCTACCCACCAAGAGCCTTGCCACCACAGCTCCGCTGAAGCACAGCTAGACACTAAAGAACAAGCAAGCTCAGATCCCTGGCTGGCACCTAGACTATAACTGGACAGCAGTCCTGAAAGGCCTCCCCCATGGCCAGCCCTTCCCCCACTCCTCCTGTGTTCCCTACCCCTTCACTGTCTTCTGCCTCCTCCCTCTCCCCTCTTCACAACCACAAGACTCTCCTCAAACAAGCTAACATTTATCCTCTGCTGCCTCTCAGGCCCCTCCCAACCAGATCACATCCTGGGTATCGTGCGCATTTCACAGAGAGGAAACTGAGGCCACCTGTGAGCCAGATCCTGCCTGGCTGCCTCTGGCACTGTGACTCAGATCCTCCCTCCTCCCCTTCCTCCTCTCCCTCCTTCCCTTCCTCCTCTCCCTCCTCCCCTTCCTCCTCTCCCTCCCCCATCTTCTAGGTAGCTAGTAACTCATCCTGCCCCTCTCCCCATGTTCCTAAATCTGACCTGGGGCCGGGCAGGACAGTTCTCTGAAATGGCAAGGGCCTCCGGGCCTTCCCGAGCCCTCCTGGTCCCCTCCTACCCCCTTCCTTCCTCTCCCCTGCTTCTCTCCTTGCCTTCCTGCTTCCTACACCCAAGGCTTCCCTTGGGTCCCAAGGCATCGTTAGCTTCCTTCTGGCTCGTTAAAGATTTGCATAGAATTTGCATAGAATAGCCACATGATCACTGGGTCTACAGCAAAATAGAGCCAGATGTAGCACTTGTGAGTCCACGAAGGTAGAGACCCAGGAGCAGGAGAAACCCCAGTCTAGGAGGGCAAGTGCTCACCATGGGTGGGCGTGCCCAGAAGAGTCTCTGCCCTCCAAACCTCACGGGTGTCCTGGAGGCTAGCTGGCCTGTCTTTATCATTTTCCCAACAACCACTCAAAAATAGAATTACCTGAACTTCAGAGGAACCAGGAGCCCAAAGGAACCCACAGCCCACTCACAGGGGTGGGGGGTTGGGGGGAGTCACCACGCACTCTGCCCGGGTGCCTGATCCACCTGCCCTCTGCCCTGCTTCTGGGAGGGACACAGCCTTCTGAAGGCAACAAAAACAGATCCCTCCAGGACACCCTCTGGGCCAGGCCCTATCCTAGGTCTCCCAAAGGAAAGGAAGCTCTTTCCTGACCTGGCCTGGCCTCCCCATCCTGCAAACACAGCACACACACAAACACACACACACACACACACACGCACACGCACACGCACACACACGCACGCGCACACACACACACACGTACACACACAAACACACACGTGCACGCACACACACGCACACACACAAACATACACACGTACACACGCACACATGTACACACACACGTACACACACGTACACAAACATATGTGTGCGCACACGCACACACACGTGTACGCACACGTACACACGTGCGCACACACATGCACACACACACATGTACACACACGCACACAGACACACATACACACGCACACACACACACACCCTGCCGTGCATGCTGACTGCTGGAGACAAGTGCTTCAACCCTTTCATGTCAGCTTCCTAGCTGAGCGGGACCTGCCTGGTCACAGCAGTGTCCAGGAATAAATGTGTTTGGATAAGAAAGAAATCGGTACCAAAGCAGAGGGGAAGGGGCTGCGTTCACAGAGGCTTGGCTGGCTCAGCGCCTACAGCCTGCCTAGATCAGGAAGACGCCTACAGCCGCCCTGCACGGCCAGCGCGCCGCTCTCCAAGGTGCTGACTTGTGGGCTGGCTCAATGACCTCAGCCCTAGAACCCAGGGATGTGTGAGCTCACAACTAGACCATAACCGGATCTTCTCTTCTTGCTACCCGAAGCCCTGGGTCCAAACCCTCACCTCTTGAAAAACGTGTGTGTGTATGTGTATACATCCATGTATACATTATACACACAAACACACACACATATATGTATATGGTGGGTGAGTGTGGGGTTGTGTATGTGAGTATGGGTGTGTGTGGTATATGTATGTGATATGTGTGTGCGAGCCTGTGCATGTGTGAATGTAGATGTGAGTATGTGTGACTGTGACTGTGTGTGTGTGCATGCATGTGTGTATGTGTGACTGTGTGCATGAATTGTGCGTGTGAGTATGTGTGTGTGGTGTGTGTATGTATAGGTGAATGTGGGTGTATATGGCATGTATTGTGGTGTGTGTGGGTGTGTATGTATGTGTATTGTGTGAGAGTATACATGTGGTATATGTGTGTGTGAGTCTCTGCATGTGTGACTAAGTGTGTGTGGTGTGTGTGTAGTATATGTGTTTGTAAGGTGTGTATGGATGTGTGTATATCTGGGTGTGTGTGTATTGTGTGAGAGTATGTGTGTGGTATATGTGTGTATGAATCTGTGTATGTGTGATTTTGTGTGTGGTGTGTGTGTGTGTATTGGGGGATATGAAGGTATATGGTGTGTATGTATATGTGTTATGTGAGTGGTATATGTGGGAGGGTGCGTGTGTGCATTTGTGTGTGTGTGTGGTGCACACAGCCAGAGAAGCCAACACTGTCTCTCCCTAGCACTCTCAGCCCTATCCTCACCTCACTGAGCCTACAGTGGCGCTGGTGACCAGTGTGTCCCAGTGAGCCTCTTGCCTGACTCCTTTCCTCTCTTTCTCCCTGTCCCTCCCTCCCTAAACACACACACACACACACACACACACACACGGCTTATACCAGGGCTAAAGTTAGGCCTGGCACCGAGATGTTTCCATTACAACTGCCAATGACCCGTGTCTGGAAACGAATGTGTGTTGGGGTGGCTCTCAGGGAGTCTCAGAAGACAGGCAGGCTGGCGGAGGAGCTGGCCGGGGCGGCAGAGTCTGTCCACACTCATGCACTCTGAAAGGGAAGTCTGGACTGCACGGAACAAGGCAGAAATGGCCTCAGTATCCACACGTGAACGCGTGGAGGAAGACACCTGGCCCCTTGCTGGTCCCACACACAAAGGACTGAAAGGTCTGGGGAGGGGTGTGACTAGGGTCTCGCACGTGTACACAGACGGGGTGGTGGCGGAGCACAGCTGGCGGCACGCTGCACGGTGCCGGGCCTGGAACAGGGCCCCACGGAAGCCTGGTGAAAAACTGGCTGCAAGCTCCTCCCTGGGAACAAGGTGCTGGCTTATCCCCAGCCCCAGTGCAGGGGCCACGGAGGGAGCAGCCAGAGAGGCTATCAGACAAGGGAGAAGGCCATTAATCTGACAGACCTGAAGCTTTAGCTGTTCTTGGACAACCAGAAACAGCTACCAGGGACCCTCTCCATTCCAACATGCTTTTCAGAGGAAAAAGATGGATGTAAACTGGGGTTTAAAGGCCTGTGGAAAGGATGGGAGGGTGCTGGGGGAATGGGGTCTGGGGACAAGGGTCACCATGGGACCTGGCATCCAATCACTGAGGGGAGACGGGAAGCCAAGGAAGACTGAGAACGCAACCATGGGGGTCCAGAGGTCCCCTGCCCCAGCACCTTCACAGAAGCAAAGACGCCAAGGCTTAGAGCAGCACCCCACAGCCGGGTCTAGAACTCAGCCTAACTCGGACCTCACAGCATTGGGGGTGGGGGCTGGGCATGTGCTCTCTACTCCCATTCCCGTTAGGTTAAAGAGGGAGCCAGGGCCCCAAGTTCAAGGCTGCACACATGGATTAGAGCCCAATTCTTTTTACCCTAAAACATCTTCAGGTACGTCCCTCAGAATGTGTACGTGGCTTCCTGTGGAGGACAGAAGGCAGCAAATCAGGGCAGGACAGAAAGCCTGACTGTCTTCCTACTGCGGTCTGGGTACACTCTCAGAGACTGGCGGAGAGAGCCAGGGAAAGTGGCAGCATGCACGCATGTACACACACACACACACACACCAATGCCTCACGACATCTAGCCCTAGCGACTCACCGACCTGAGAGGTGTCAGCACCCTCCCACAGGCCAGAGCATCAGAGAAATCAGAGCAGACAGACAAAGTCCCCGAGGCGGACTGTGCAAGCGTGGGGGCTCATCTTCGTCACACGGGGTTGACCTGGCCATCACTAGCAGTCACATTAATGCCAACACCTTGCCAATCCCCAGCCTGGCAAAGACACCAGCTGGGGCCTGGTGAGCCTTGCCACTCAGCAGGGCGCCTCACTGTGGTCTGAGGGCAGTATCAGGCCCCAGACACTGAGAGGGAGACCACCGGCTGGGTCTGAGGCTCAGGGCCACCTGTGGGGGTTCTGGGCTTGGGAGGCAGGGCCTCCTCTTCCTGAATTCTCCGAGAAGAGCACAGCAGGCTAGGCCTCAGGCTACACCCCCAAGGAGTAGGCAGCCAGTGGGGGAGGGGTGTCCAGAAGCAGCTCAAGCCAAAAATATGCAGACACCCTAAGCTGAAGCCGAAACAGTCCCTCCTGTCTCCCCCTACCCCTGAGGGAACCTCCTAACATAGTAGCCGGACTGGCCCCCAAACACAGGCATGGCCTTCCTGAGCCCAAAGATGAAGCCTACACCTCCCCCGAGTGTCACCACCTCTGGGTGGCCGCTCTCGGAGCCTTCAGGCCTTCCCACGCCTCCTCAGAGCGAGCTGGGTCTAGGTACTCTTCGCCAGTATCTACATACACGTCCACACTGCGAGAAAGTATTTGTAATGGTTGGGGCAGGGGTGGGGGTGGTGTGGGATGTGACCAGCACAGGCAGGGGCTCCAACAACAGTCTCCACCACAGAACAAAGCTCCTGTCCCAGAACCTTCAGTCTGGCTGTGTGGCCTAGGGAAGGCCACTTACCCTCTCTGGTCTGTCTCTTTATCTTTGAAATGGCCAAAACCACGCTCCTCTGAAGGACGCAGAGCCATGTCCGAGGCAGAGAGGCCTGACAGGCTCACAGCCCATGTCGAGCCTTCCCAGCCTGTGAACAAGAGAAGCCCAGCCCTCCCCACTCCATCTCCCTCCCCTACAAGCCTCCCCCCACCTCCCAGGTGACTTATACTTCAGAGGACAAATCAATACAGTATGCGGCCAAAAACATCTTTAATCTTTCTCGGGGATTAGGCTATAAGGTGCTGTGGCCTCTTTCTCCCAGTGTTCAATTCTGATTTCAATTTGGCCTGCTGGAGCAGTTCTCTCTGTCCCTCTCCCTCTCCCCTCCCTCCTCTCCTCCCTTGCTCCCTCCCTCCTCCTCCCTCTGTGTGTCTCTCCTTCCTTACCCACCAAGCACTGCCTTCCAAATCAAGTCCATTTAGCAACAGGGCCAGGTTGGGGACCCAGTGTCATGGTGGTCTCAGGTTAACCAGGAGAACTGAAGGCCGTGTGGACAGCTGGACCTCAGAGGCATGGGACAGAATGCAGAGGTGGCCACATGAGGGGCCTCTTGCCAGACAGCGGGACAGAGGAGGCCGGGCCCAGGGTCTTGTTGCTTCTCTAGACTCAGGTTCGTTCTAAGCATCTATACTCTCTTCTTCCGAGTTCCCTACACTGGAAAAAGCCATCCGTGGTCCTGCCGTCAGCTAAACACACCACAGCCAGCTTCTCCTGTGCCCACAGGCCATACGCACAATCTTACATGTGTCCTCGTCACACCCCAGCTGGCTATGGACCCCAGCAAGGGGACGGCGTGAGCAGAACACAAAGCAGGCAAGGACAGGAAGCCAGAGGACACTGCTTGCCCTGGAACTTGAGGTCAAGCCCCTCACCTGCCTCTGTGCACTGTGTGACAGGGTATGCGTTTCTAGGGGACACCACTACACCACTGAGGCTGGCCTGCTCATATAAATGGTGTCCTCTCCCCATAAGACAGGGGCCACCCAGACAGCGGGTGCAGCGCATGACCTAGCACCTCCAGGCCGCCCACAACTGTGACTCTGAACCCTCTGTCTTCCCTAAGCGGCACCTTGTCCCGAGTCCCTTGGAGGACAGTGTGTGCTTTTAATAGCAGCTTGTTCAGGGCAGGGGCGACCCCTGAGATTACAGAGGCCCACAGCACAGGGTGGCATCGATCTCCCAAGAAAAGAGAGAAAGGAGAGAGGCCACGGCTCCCAGGCTCGGACCGGCATCACACCCTCCAACGCTCCAGACCCTGGCAAGTCTGCGTGGCCTGGCCCGGCCTCCTGTGCTTGCTACAGTGAGAGAGAACCCCACTTCCCACCCACCCTGCGCTGGGCTGTGGTCCCCCCACAATCCACCCACCCTGCGCTGGGCTGTGGTCCCCCCACAATCCACCCACCCTGCGCTGGGCTGTGGTCCCCCGTCAGCTTCCCCAGTACAATTAAAGGGTGTCTCTGAGAACTGCAGCAGGATTATGCCTGTAGGCCATCAGCACCCTCAACCCCAGGCCACGCTGCAGTTTTAGGAAAGGCAATTAGAGGTCTGGGCCCTGCGGGTATAAATATACACTGGCCAAGGTCGAGAGCAGCCGCGAGCTACTTAGAGCCCACAAGATAAGGCTGTCAGGGTCACCAAGGCCTCCCCTATACTCCTCTGTTCAGGGGACCCTAGGAAGCCACAGCATCCAGGGTCACCCACCCCAGGGGCCACCTCTGAACTCTCCTGTCACCCCTTCAGAAGGACAGCTGGAGCCCCCATCCTGATGCTAGCCCTGGCTGTGCTAGTGGCTTACCACCGAAGCCTCCAGAGTACCTGTCACAGGGGCCAGTGAGACAGCTCAGTGGGTAAGGCAGCGCGGGGACACAGCCCGCCCACTACGGAGGGTACCCCAACCCTGAACACCCCCCCCCCGCTTCAAGAACCTCCTGCTGACCACCCATGAAACTGGGTCCCTGATCCCTACCCACCTAAATAAAACCCTCTGGTTTCCTCCCTCCCCTGCCCATGACAGGACAGGGATGTCTACAGATGTCCCTCGTAGCCTTCCTCCATGATGGAGGCACACAGCATGTTGGGTCTGGGGAGAGGGGACAGCAGACAGGCCCAGCTCAGAGAGAGAAAGTCGGAGAACCCAGCAGCAGCGGTCCCGTCCCCAGCCACCACTCACCGCTCTCCCGGGACTTCTGGATGAAGGCCTCCACGCCGCTCTCGCCGTAGCTGCCCTCTGAGGCCAGCGTGGACACGTAGTTCCACTTGAGGGCCCGGACGATGTCCACCATGGCCTGGGCCTGGTGTGTGTCTGAGGGCACGACCCGGGAGAAGAAGTCATAGCGGCTGTTGTCACTCAAGTCGGGAGCGGTGGAGGCGTAGCTGATCTGGGGGATCTGGAGGTAAGAGGACACGCAGATCCATGGGCAAAGGCGTAAGCGGGGCAGTCCTTCCTTCCCACCCACAGCTCTGGGACCCCTAAACCCAGAGTCACCCCTCCCATGGATACTGCCTCCCCGTATCCAGGGAAGACCCCGTGAAATGGTGGGACAGGTCCCAGACACCGAGAGGAACGGGAACAGGTGTGATGGTGGCCACCCCTGCGCCCAGCTCTTGTCAGATTCTGAGGCCGCCTACCCCCCTGGTACGGGCCAGCAGAACAGCACCGAGCTTGCCTGCGACCCAGGGAACACTAATGGTCTCCAGGAATATTCCAGATGCAAAATACACACTCGGGTTGCACACGCATGGCGGGGAGATGGGGGAGCACACCTGGAACCTCAGTTTCCAAGTCCCTCTAGTCCCTCTAGTCACTACCCAGAAGGCTTCGGCTCTACGGTTCCCAGTGGCCTCTGTCTCCTGTCTCCTGGCCAGTTGCGGGACACAGCCCAGAACCCATCCCCCAGGTGCTGGTCAGAGCATCCTCTGAGAGCTCCTCTCTCTCCACCGTTTGGATACAGGGCCTGGAGAGGCAAGGCCAGCCCATAGGGCGCCCTAGGCCTCCATTCCCGCCCCTCCCCCAGCCACGGAGTAACGTGACCCTGTGCCATTAAGTGGCATCAGCCTCCTGTAGTTCCTTAAAGGCACAAGAAAGGAGTCCTGTGACCTCCTCACCGCCCTCCTCTCCAACACCATGAAAGCCACAGACCCCCCTGTCACCCTCCTTACCATCCCCCTCTCCAACACCATGAAAGCCACAGACACCCCCCCCCCCCGTGACCTCCTCACCGTCCTCCTCTCCAACACCATGAAAGCCACAGACCCCCCTGTCACCCTCCTTACCATCCCCCTCTCCAACACCATGAAAGCCACAGACACCCCTGTCACCCTCCTTACCATCCCCCTCTCCAACACCCTGAAAGCCACAGACACCCCCCCCCCGTGACCTCCTCACCGTCCTCCTCTCCAACACCATGAAAGCCACAGACACCCCCCCCCTGTGACCTTCCTCACCGTCCTCCTCTCCAACACCATGAAAGCCACAGACCCCCCTGTCACCCTCCTCACTGCCCTCCTCTCCAACACCATGAAAGCCACAGACTCCCCGCCCCCACCCCTCCTCACTAATCAGGGCTTTCAGCCACCACACAGACAGGCTAGGGAAGGAAGGCTCCTAGACAAAGATGGTCTGTGTCCTGTGGATGCCCTCCATACCCAGCCTGCACCCCTTGTGCCAGAAGCGCCTCTACCCACAGTGACCAGTGTTATGTCTCCGGGTGTGGTCACAGGTCCCTGAGGAATGACTATCCAGCTGAGGACCAGTGTCTAGAGATTTGCGTTGAGATACTCAGAGGAAGCTGGCGGTGGCAGCGGCACACCTTTAATCCCAGCATTTGGGAGACAGAGGCAGGTGGATCTCTGAGTCCAAGCCCCACCAGGGCTACACAGAGAAACTCTGTCTTGAGGCATGGTAAAGATGCTAGAAAGGAGATAACATGGCATCTCAGGTCTGCCTCACAGGAACTAAATGGCACAGGAAGAACAGACCAATTAGCAGAGAGCTAATCCTTGTTCAGTGACAGCAGGACTGTGAGCCTTGCTGCCCTAGTCTCTGCGAGGCCTTCATACATGTCTAAAATGTCCATTTTCCTAAAAGGATTACTATACAGAAGAAAATCAGATCCCTGCCACCTCTCGCCAACCCAACAGAACACCACGATCTGGGGCTAGACTGGAGTGCAGACAGCTGGGCCCCATCCGCTCACCCTCCCCCCAGGTCCTGGGACCCCACGCTTTCCCCACGCCTGCCCAGCTAGGCTGCTGGTCACCCACTCCCAACCAGGCTATGAGTGACGGACCCCCGAGTGCCCCGCTGTTAGGCTGGGACGCCCCCTGTAAGCTGCTCCCCCAACATCAGCAGCTTCACACCAGGTATGCGACCTCTGTCACCTGCCTGCACCCCATTCCCACAAAGGTGGGGGATCAGCACAGGGTTCCCGCAGGTAAGCCACGTGCCGAACTACCCCCACAGTCACCGTGGCCCTGGGAGAGATACCATCTTGTGACCAGGCCCGTGTACAGGATAGGAGACCAGTCCCTTCTCCCTGCCACCTCATGAGTTCTGAAGTTCCTGCTAAGAAAGGCTGAGGTTTGCGGGTTCGAGTCCAACTCGGCTGCTGTTGAGCTGGTAGCGCTGAGCCCACTTCCTTCTCCCCGGGCCTCAGTCTTACGAACTGGGCAATTACGAGCTGCTGGTAAATGTGGGGAGCCCCTGGGGCCCCAAGGATCAGGCCTGTGGCCCTCTGCGGTGCTCCGTGTGACCCCTGCCCTGCCTCCTGAACCCCCAATTTCCTCTGTCTTCCCTTACCCTCCCAGATCTGCTCCCCTGCCCTCCGCCACCTCTCACCCAACTCTCAGGTCTACATCCTTGAGTGTCTGCGCCCTCTGAGGCTTCCTCCCTCCCGCTGCCCCCCACCCCACCCCAGCCTGGAATGGGGGAGGGGCAGGGGGTACTGTGGGCCGAAGGGCCCTGTCTTAGAGTCAGCAACACCAAGTTCACGCCTGCTGATTCACGGCCGGTGCCCTCATTCTTAGCTCCCTCTGTCTCTGCCCGGAGAGATGCTCAATTAGAATTCTCCTCACAGGCGACCCTTCTCAGCACCGCAGCCCAAAAAACCTCTGGCCAGTCCCCTCAGTCTCCCCTGCTGGGGCCATACACAAAATACCCACTGCGTGGGAGGCTCAGCCTGGCCTGTGTGTGGAGGAGGCTGCTCTGAAGTGGGGACCAGCATCATAGTCACCAGGATCACTGGCCTGGTTCCACCCCCAGGTCACTGTGGCTCAAGGACCGGCTCACAGACCCCACCCTTCTCTGTGCTCTGCAGTCTGACTGGAAGAGGTAGGTTCCTCCTGGTTCCTCCAGGTTCCCCTCGGCCTCCCACAGCACCGGTGTCCCCTGTTCATGCTACCTGTCGTGTGGTCCCATCAGAAATATGAAACAGTGGGTGACCATCCAGCCCTGAGCTCTGGCAGACACCCCTGCTCCCTGGGAAACAGGAGGTGTCCATGGCCAAGTGCTACTTAGCTACGTCTTGAGAGTTAGGCTTCGGGTTAGGGTGCTCAGGTGACACACAGTGTGTCTGCCACTGGCACCCAGAAAGCTCTGATTTATGCAGGTGACCGAGAAGGAAGAACGTGAAAATTCCCTCCTCTACCCCCGCTGCATTCTCGGAGTGTCCGTCCCACAAGGCAATTAGAAAGCTGCTTCCTGGCTTCAGCAATGATCGAGCAGGAATCCCGGTGCTTCTGTGCTTGCACGTGTGTTCCAGAACATGCACTGAGTCACCCGAGCACATGGGTGTGTCACCCTACTTCACACAGCCACTGCACTGTAGCCTGCAGAGTGCCACTGGATCAGTGGACACCTGTCCCTGGGTCACCTGCCTAGCCAGGGAGTGACAGATCTGGAGTGGGAGGAGCTGGGCATAGAGGCACTCCTGAAATCCAAGCACTTAGGAAGCAGAGGCAGGAGGATTGCTATGAGTTCCAAGTTGGTCTAGGCTACATAGTAATACCCTGTTGAAGATGAAGGAGGAGGAGGGAAAGGAGGAGGAGGAAGAGGAGGAGGAGGAGGCTGCAGCTTAAGGCTTGGAAGGCAGGGACAGAAGACCCCCATCCTTGTTGGGTGGCCCCTGAAGGATCTGTGGTGAGGGTCCTGCACAGCTGGTCACATGGTTCTGGCACAGCAGGTCACATGGAGGGTGTCTGCTTGTTTGTTTGTTTGTTGAACCTCCACAGACAAAGGCCACTCCGGGCCCAGTTACAGGCTCTGCCTGGCCCAGGCTGCTCTGCCTGGCCTCTATCCAAGGCGCTTCCTGGGAGCCAGGCCCAGAGCACCACACTCTCCTGCTCAGCTCACTAGCGCAAACTCCAAGGTATCCTGGTCCTCCTCTCTGCCCCAGGAACCAGAAACTGCATCATGCAGGTGCCTTCTGCTCCTCTAGGGCCTGCAGAGTATCCCCAAGGTGACTGGGAGCACGTGTGAGAACTTTTCAAACTGCCACCGTGTCATGGAAAGTAAATTCCGTCCACAAGGGCCAAGGGGTCCCTTTGCCTCTGTGCCGCAGTGTTCTCACACACCCTGGTGGCTTCTTCATTAACCCCCTCACTCAGTAATGGCTTCCTGAGTCCCTGCTGTGTGCTTTACCCATCAGGCTCTGGGAGACACAGAAATGGCAGTGAAGCTGATCCCAGCATGAGAGACAGAGACAATTACTTAAGCGACAAACGCACAGGTATCTAACACCAGGCGCGGCTCCCAAGCCACTGCCCACTGCGCCAACTCTTGAGGTACCCGTCACCTTTACAACCCCCTGACCCTGTGCTAGCCAGGTCATGTGAGAGTCGGGAGGAGAAGATGCATGTGCCTCTGGACCAGAGTGTGTCACTGCAGGTAGGGGACACTCATGGTCTATGCACTCTGTGCTATTGTCACCAGCAAGGTTCCAGCCTGCCGGGGGTTCCCGAGGAAGCACTCCACATAACATCTCCTCGCTTGTGCCAACTGATATAGGGGACAGGTCTGAGGGCTGGTTGTGACTGAAGCGTGCCCCCGCTCCTGCCTCCCCGTGTGTTGACTTGTACGGTCAGCAGTGACACGATTCTCCCACTCTCAGACACTAATAATGACTGGCATTTATCTCTGCTTCAGAACTTGGATGTGTCAAGCTCTTTCTTAGAACACTTCTCGTGAGTAGGGGACAGAACTAGATTGAATTAAATTCATTCCGGAACACACGACTCAAAAGCATGATCAGAACCAGCGCCGCTTAGATGCCCGCTACACGCCTCACTGTCCTACGAGGGCTTCTAAGCACAACGCCTTCAACCACCTACTTAAATCTTCTTCACTTATCTAAAACTAATCCAGAAAGGTCAAGTTGCTTATCTAACGTCCCACAGCTCTTGACAGGCTGAGGCAGGATTTGAACCCGAGGAGGCTTACTCCAGACCCCCTACCAGTAATCACCACGTAAGACTCCAGCCTCCTCTGTGCAATGTGCCTATACACATGTACTCACACAGCGAACATGCATGTGTGTGTAGAATCTGAGGCTGGGACTGGAGAAATAGCTCAGCCTTTAAGAACACTGGCTGCTCTTCTGCAGGATCCAGGTTCAGTTCCCAGCATCCACATGGTGGCTCACAACTGTCTGTAACTCCAGTTCCGGGAGGTCTGGCGCCCTCTACTGGCCTCCATGGGCACTGTGCACATGGAGTACACAGACATGCATGTGGGCAAACACCAGTGCACAAAGAGCAAAAGTAAGTAATTTGCAAAGTAAACAAAAGAGGTGTGCATGCCTTTAGTCTCAGCGCTTAGGAAACAGAGGCAGGCGGACATCTGTGAGTTTTAGGCCAGCCCAGTCTACATAGCTAGTGAGACCTTGTTTCAACAAACCAAAACTTGAAAATTAATTAACTAATAAATTTAATTAGAAATTGAGGGTGATGGCCACAGTCTCCAGCAACAAGTGGCTGCCCGAACCTCCCTTGGTTAGAGAGCAGGCAGCAGAGGAGAGGAGCTGTGTCTCCTGTGTTTGCCTCCACCTCTCCTGCCCATCAATCTATGGGCTGAAGTGGGCCATCTGTCTCTAACATAAAGGACAGGGCAAGGCTGGCCCCGGGCCCCAGAGGGCTGTGCAAACGCCCTGCTTTGAGCAACAGCTAATTTCTAAACGTAATTATTAATTTCATGCTTATCGTATGCAAACCTCTGCTTCCCAGACGAGATGAAATTGATTTAATTAGAAATTCCACCATCAAGCCATTTGGATCTGAGCTTTTAATTAGGATCTCCAGCAGTCCCCTGCCCTCCCCACCCCCAGGCTACCAGAGGGGCTGTTCCCTAGGAGGGCACAGTCCTACCTGCTGTGTGTGGGCACCTCTATGGCTGCTAATGCCCCACAGATCAAGACAGCACCTGTCACCAGGGCCCCAGCTGTACCCAGTCCCTCATAGCACAGCACAGCACAGCCATGGGTGGGTCTCTCTTCCCTTAGCAGTTAGTTCCTTTTCTATTGCTCTGATGAGACACCATAACCCAGGCAGCTCCTAGAGGCGTTTAGTTGGGGCTTACGGTTCCAGGGGGTTGGAATCCATGACTACCCTAGTCGGGAATGTAGGAGCAGGCACACAGACGCGCTCTGGAGCAGGGGCTGAGCACGAACATCTCAGCCACAAGCATGAGGCAGAGAGAGAGCTAACTGCATCGGATGTTTGCTTTGCTTTGGTTTTAGAGACAGGGTTTCTCTGTTTTGGCCCTCGCTCTCCTGGAACTCGCTCCATAGACCAGGCTGGCCTCGAACTCACAGATCCACCTGCCTCAGCCTCCCAAGTGCTGTATTAAAGGAGTGTGCCGCCTTGCCTGATTCTTCCTTGCGCTTTTGAAATCTCAAAGCCAACCTCCACTAGAACGCATCCTCCAAGAAGGCCACACCTCCTAATCCCTCTCAAATAGTTCTCAAGTATTCTCAAAACAACTATTCAAATATATGAGCCCTTGGGGACCATTCACGTTCAAACCTCCACAGCAACACTCTGAGGGAAGGGTTAGGCAAGAGCTGACACCCTCAGGGAGCGCAAACTTTAATCCTAGCACTTGGGAGGCAGAGGGAGGCTAGTCTGGTCTACATAGTGAGTCCCGGGACAGCCTGGGCTACACAGAGACTCCCTGTCTGGGGTCTGGGTGCTCAGGTGGGCATCAAGCCAGGTGTCCCAAAGACTGCGCACTGGCTTTCCTCTGCGTCATACCTGGTACCCTGGTGGCTCAGAGCAAGGCAGTTCATCAGAATAACTAATTTGGAGTATTTTCACATGCATGACCTCTGACCCCATCTCTTCCCCACACCCACCATGGCCTCCCAGCAGCTCCTGCCACGCTCGCCTCCCTCTATACCTTCAGCCCTGTGGGCGCATTTGTGTCAGGACCTCAAAGTGGTCATCCCTGCAGCAGGGCCCCTCCCCAGAGCAGTGCACATGACCTGCCCCAGCCACCCTCGTTTATGACAAAGGCAATCGGCCAGGGGCCTCACTCTGCACGGTGCCCAGCCAGGGTGGTAAGTGGGCCACCTACGACAGTACCCACAAAAGGGCAATACTGACTCCCCCACCTCCCACAATGCCTCTGGCCTCCAGGGCTCTAATGGACCTTTGTCTCTCTGACCCACGGTGACACTCTGTCTGACACCCCTGCCTCCACTCTGGCTGCCCAGAGTCCTATCAATACAGGAAACTTGCGCTTGGATTAATTTCCTGTTCTGAATTGTTTTCCTGGATGGAATCAGGCAGCACCGGCATCGGGCCCTGGGCAGATATGTCCCTGGAAGGCGTGAGTGCTCAGTCCCCGCTTGCCCTTTTAAGCAATACAGAGTTTCACAGGAGCCCAGCACGCACCCCCACCACGAGGCCTGGGAGCCGGAGAAGAATGGGGCGTGGAGGATGGGGTGCGGAGGGAGGAGGGAGCCTGGCTCTCCTGGCATCGGCTGACAAAGGAACCGCACCAGTGCGTTGGAGGAAGGGCCTGGAGACAGATAAGACTGTTCTTATCCAGAGTGAGCGAGTGGGCGGGGAGCGGGCCCGGGCCGAGAGCAAGCTGAGATCCTCAAATCAGCACTTGCCCTACTTCATAAGCAAAATGTAGATCAATCAACTACACTCAGGGTAGCAGGTTTGCTTGCTGACTGTGCCCTCGTCAAGTGTCAATCTTGGGGGAGGTGGGTGGCGGCTGAGGCCTGGGCAGAGAGGGCAGTGCGCCCAGGACCGCGGCTCTTGTGCTCTGTTCGAGGAGGGTTAGAACCAAGACCCCAGGGATGAGATGCAGGTAACAGGACCTCAGTCTCTAGGTCTGCGAAATGGGCATTGTGATGAGAATCGAGTCTTTGTGGCAGTCCCAGAGAAAGGCATCCAGGAGGATGGGTAGGAAGGAAGCTGGGACAGAGGCAGGGACCCAGGTGCCTGAAGCCACGTCCAGGCGGGGTGTGGACGGCCGCATGGGGGACCTCTCTGCTCTCTTGCTTGAATCCCCATAAACTGAGGGAAGAAGGCTTTACCCAGTTTGGAGATGTGGGAGGGTTCATCCAGGTCACCTGGTCATAGACCAGCCCGGATGGCCTCAGGACCCCAGGGCCTCAGGACCCCAGGGCCTCAGGACCCCAGGGCCTGAGCTAGGAGCTGAGTGGGAAAGAAGAGGAAGACGCACGGATGGGGTCGCCTGCACCCGGCCCTGCAGCCCTGCGAACCGGTGAGCAATGGAAGGTGTCTGTGGTGGCTCGAGTCTCAGGGTTTGTGACACACTAAGAATCAACTCTGTCCTGTGCACACACGCAGACACAGACACACACACACACACACACACACACACACGCATGCGCGCACACACACACGTGCACACACACACACATGTGCACAAGCACGCACGCATACACACACATGCGTGCACATACGTGCACACACACACGCGCACAAGCACACACACACACACACACACACACACACATGCACGCACGCACGCGCGCTATCTTGTTACTTCCTCACAACGGGACCACCATTTGTCAACTTTTTCAGATGATAGAAATATACCCTGAGTTCAATCAGTAAATTGTAAGGCCTGGGATTTGAACCCAGGTCTGCCGGCGAGTGTTCTCAACCCACAGACCCTCCCTGGCAGCATCCGGGCCTGGGAGGCAGCGTGAATAAGGGTCAGGATGGCTCTGGCTGCTCTCTCTCCCTGCGGCCCTGAGCAGTCGCTTCACACGGCTGCACCTGCTCTGGTTACTGAGGATTTAATGAGCTGCCTGGCTCTCATCCAGAACAGGGGGAGGGGCCTGGCTCTCATCCAGAACAGGGGGAGGGGCCTCTCCAGTAAGCAGGATCTCATGAAAACCTGTCCCAAGTCCGGTGACCCTCCTGGAGCTACAGGAGTGAGGGCAGAGCCAGGAGGACATCTCGGTTCAATGCCCAAAGTGGCTGTCATTGTGCAGGTGCCCCGAGGTCCTCTTAGCCACAGAGTGCAAGTGGCGGAACGCGGCCGGCCTTCAAGGAAATGAGCCGCTCTGCCCACCAATCTTCCATCAGGAGCCCTCACACTGTGTGTGTGTGTGTGTGTGTGTGTGTGTGTGTGTGTGTGTGTGTGTGTGTGTGTGTGTGTGTGTGTGTGTGATGGACTGCACCATATTAATATAAGATGATATAATGGGATGTATTAACATCATTGAACACGCGAGACGATAAAAGTCACACCACCAACACTCCCCGTGATTTATATCCACAGCCGGGCCACAGTCAGACTGGCCAGGCAGCCAGGAGGAAGCCCCACTGGGACTCTGAGGTTTGTCGAGGAGACGGTGCTGGGGGTGCGGCCAGAAGCAGAAAACAAAAACGCACAACCTCAGAGTTTCCAGGCCAGGTGCCCAGCTGGGCCATGGCGGACCCAACTGGAGCCCCCAGCTGCTCTCCCCAGCGTGGCCTCCACTGTGTGCTTGCCCCACGGTTGGTCAGTCGCACCCCACTGTGTGGTCTCCTTCTGGTCCTGCGCCTCCTCAGCTAGCCTGGCTTCCCTTTCCTGCCTCAGTCCTGCAGCCCAGGGGGCGGGGCACTGCCCTAGGCCCCTGTCTCTTTGTCTCTCTGTCCTCTGATGATCCTTGAAGGCCAGGATGCCACCCAGCTGACCTCCTCTGGGGACAACGAGGGTCCAGAGCATGAACAGCCTCAGAACTAAGTCCTTCCTGCGTTCAGGGCAAAGAATCTTCAAGACCTGACTCTTCCTCACTACCGGAGCCTGGTTTATCATCTAGTGTTGCTGGCTTCCTTCTGGAAACATCCAGAACCTACACACACTCACCCACACACTCACACTCTCATGCACACTCACACATACACACATAGACATACATGCATATACATACACACTCATGCATACACACTGACACACTCAGACACACTCATACCACACACTCACACACACATACACACTCACCCCACACATTCACACTCTCATACACACACATACACTCACACACTCACCCCACACACTCTCTCAAACACACTCATCTCAAACACTCACACACATGTTCACCCCACACACTCACCTCCTTGCACACATAAACACTCACACCCACAGCTGAAAGGACACAACATGCCCTTCGCCAGCCCGTGGGTCCCAGGGATTAAGTTCAGGCTGGGCTCTTCCTCCCGGGCTCTGCCCAGGTCTGACCTCCTTCACCCTGCCTCCCAGCTCAGGTCTGTGCTTTCCTGCATCCAAGGCCTCGTTCCTGGTGTTCCCTTACTTCACCGACTCTCCTGAGACATCACACACTTCCCTCAGACCCTGAGGAGGACATGTCTGCCTCTCCCCGCCTCCCACAGCCCCAGGATGTAGACCACGGCTATGAGCGGCTATGGACCAGTAACAAGGAGCTGCCGTCCATGTTTCCTGCTTCTCCCACGCGGGGACCATCAAGATTCTGTCGGAGGAAAGTTTATGCAGGGGTCCTCAAGATGGTTTAGTGGCGAAAACCAGCAGCGGGAGTTTAATCCCTGGGACCCACGCGGTGGAGAGAGAGGGAAGCCACCCCCGTCGGCTCTTCTGGCCTCTGCTCACAGAACTGGAGTCCTTCTCTGCCGCTCACCATGCTCCTCAGGGTATCCACGCCCTTGGCCTTCCCACACAGGCTCATTCAATAATCAGAACAGGCTGCTCCCCAAGAGGACAGGTGCTCCCCATCCCCCCAGGGGACAGGTGCTCCCCATCCCTCCAGGGTGCAGGATCATGTTTAATGTCACCCAGGTGGTGAGTGGCTGAGCCAACTCCACTTCTATTGTACAGTGCCAGCAAAATCTGTCACCTCCGTGGGGAACAAGCTTAAGTCTCTGTCGCCTCTGAACCCCAGGGACCCAGAGAGGGACAGCCTCCAAAGATTGTCAGCCCCAAGATGCTAAGGAGGCTATTTCCGCTGCTGGACAGCAGGTGCCATGGAGAGCAGCCCCGCCTTTTACTGCCAGCCCCTTGCTCCGGAAACCTCGACAGGTAGAGTACAGGACGGCGCCCCCCTCTGGTGCCGAGGACTTAGCGGCCGGTCTGCTGCCCACAAAGGGATTCGCTCATTAAGACCCTGGGGGACAGCACACTTCTCCGCAAGCATCCAGAGGTCACCACCCAAGTAACACAACATAGCTCCATCTCAGGCCTGCCCTGGAGACCCTGCTATAGCGGCTGTGATCTCCCCTCGATAACTTGATAACCCCAAGGCAAGACTCAGAGGCTCCGAGGCCGCCTTTCGGCAGCTGCCGCTGAAATCTGGGCCCACAGGCACCAAACACAGATGTGCGGTCCCTGACACACGCCCTCCCCGCCACAAGTCTGTGAGGACCACCAGCACCTCCCGGGAGTGGGTGACAAGTGTGACAAGTGTGGGTGACAAGTGTGACAAGTATGGGTGACAAGTGCCCTCAGGCCCCAACAGGCACCGACAGCCGCTGATCAGAGCTGATACCTCCTGGAGAAAGGGGAGCCTTTTCCACCTTGTGGGCCCCCCAAATCTCCATACAGTTCCAGTGGGTCTCGGAGGCCAGCTGAGGAGGCAGAGCTGAGAGGACCCTGCCACCACAGCAGGCAGGACAAGGTCTCCCAGGGACAGCAGACAGTGGACACCTTCAGGGGATAATCACAGGGGAGCGAGAGCCGAATACAGCACTCAGGCTGAGACAGGAGCATGACGCGTTTGAGGCCAGCCTGAGCTACATGGTCAGGTCCTCAAAAACCGAGAGCCCTATAGCTTAGCAGTAAGTGCCTGCTCAGCAGTAAGTTCCTCCTCAGCACAGCGGAAGCTAGAGTAGCCTGTCCGGTCTCTCCCCCAGGCTGAGGTTCCCACGCTGGCGTCAGAGCCAGCCATATGCCTGGAAAGAGCCTCTCACCTCAGACCCTCAGCCACAGACTTTCTCCACCTTGTGTCTCTGACAGGGCTGTCCAACCAAGAGGCTCACAGGCATCCTAAGCCACTGCGGAGCTGAGTCCTCCTTACTTTCAGAAGTCCTAGGTCAGCCATGTGAGTGGCTGTGCCCTGAGCTCACGGACACGGTTCTCCCGGGCTCCGCTCCATGTCCATCTCTTTCTCCAGCCTGGCCAGCACCTGCCTGGCTACAGCCCTGTGAGTCAGGCCTGTACGTGTGACACAGAGCATGCTGGGGGCAGAGCGGCGCCTGAGACACCACCCCCATACATTCAACAATACCGGGGTTCACACACACGGGGTTACCCAAGACTCTGCCCCCACGCATGCAAGAATACAGGCGTGTGTACACACACAGCGCTCTGAGTCCCACAGGTGCTGTCCTCTCTGCAGGGCACGGGGCTCATGGTAAGGCGCCCTTGACGATACCAACCCAATCTATGCACGCAAACACGCCTCTGCTCTGATATGTGCTACACACATATCATGCACACGTGTGTGCTTGCACACACACACACACACACTCAGGGTAGCAAGGCAGCTTGGCAATCCATCGGAGGAGGTAGAGGCCTGCTCATAAGCTGTCAATCACAGGTACTCAGGAGGCTGGGACAGAAGGGACTCTAGGTCAAGTGCTGTGTGAACAAGCAGCAAACTACTGAGGCCTTGTCTCAGAGCAGGGAAAGGGGGCCTGGGGGTGGGGCTCAGTGGAAGAGCACTTGCCTAGAGCGAGCAAGGCCCTGGGTTCACTTCCCAGAGCTGGAGGGAGGAAAGAAGAGAAGATGGGGAGAGAGGGAGAGAGGGAGAGAGGGAGAGAGGGAGGGGGGGAGAGAGGGAGAGGAGGAGAGGGGGAGGGGGGAAGGGGGGAGGGAGGGAGGAAGGGAGGGAGGGAGGGAGAAAGAGATGCTAGTTTCCCCACTCTCCCCTCCCAGCCTGGCAGCCTGCTGTCTCCCATGAGCCCCCCACCCCCCAGGGACAACAGAACTCAGGGAAGAAGCAGAGAGCAGGGTGGGCTCGAGCTCTGTGGCCTCGGGCAGGGTGGGCTCGGGGCAGCCCAGACTGTGTAACTGCCCTCCTACCCAGCATCCTCTCCACCCCAGCCCCAAAGGCTGCAGGAGGAACAGGGGGACCCTCACCAGCAAGTGGAATGGGGGAGCCTCCTTTCTTGTTCCCAAGTTGCTCTTAAATAACCATGGTAGAAAAAGGACCCTCCCTGGGGGCACACTCCTGGGGGAGGGGGAGGGGACAGTAATGTCTGCAATTTGTTTAAATAATCCTGCTGAACCGGAAGAAAATTAACAGATGAGAAAACAGCTCGAAATTAATCAAACTTCTCCGTGTCCCCCCACCCCCACCCGCCCTGTGCTTTTCTGTCTTAATGAAGGTTATTTATCCAACGAGCAATAAAACAGGGAATTAAATTAAACAGGCTCTCAGTTCCTGCCTCTCCCCACCCAGGGAGGCAATGGCCCTTCTATGGCTCTATAACTGTGCCGTCTGACAACAGGGGGGGACAGCGACGCTAGGCAGGACTCAGGACTCCCTGACTCATATACTTCATCTCTATAGCTTGGCCAAAACCAAAGAAGAAGAAAAAAGTTCTCTAAGTATGCCACAGACCGGGAGGGGGGGGGAACTTGCTGCAGAGAGACCCCACCTCAGGCCCCAGCCTTGTGCTGAGAAGCACCACTGAGGGAGACTGCCCTGCAGACCAGAATCCATCCCCCTGCCTCAGTCCCTCAGAGTGTCACCCTCTAGGCCTTGGGCGCACCCACCTCCTCCGACCTCTCAAACCTCTCCGGCAGCTTTCGGATCCTTGTGTGCTTTCAGCCTGGCCACCTTTGGAGTCACAGGTGCCCCAGCGAGACTCTCTGTCCCCGCCGGTCCCTCCGCCCCACACTGTGACAGCTCAGACGACCTCACATCAGCCTCAAAAGGCAGGCTGGGTAGAACCTCAGCTCGGAGGAGCCCCGGGAAGGGCCCGTCTGTCATTAGCTGCAGGCCCGGCTTTTGGGGTGTGGGGTGAATAGAACTGTGCGGAGTCAAAGCCTCCGGCCTCCCCTGGGACATTCTGTGTGGCAAGTTTGGGGACAGATGACCTCCCCCTCCCCCGAAGGAGAAGGGAAAGGAGGAGCAGAGGAGAAAAGTGACCACAGGCCACATCTCCAGACAACTGATCTCCCTACAGGGATGTGCGCCTGTATTCCCAGGACTCCGGAGATCTAGGCAGGAGGTCTAGGGGATCAGGGCCAGCCTGGGCTACATAGCAGATCAGTGTCAAAAAAAAAAAAATCCAACTAAATAAAAGTATAAACCTGAAGCAGAGCATTTGGGCTCATGCCTATAATATCAGAGGGTGAGGCAGGAAGCGTACTTAGGCTACAGAGTGAGCTCTGGGCTAGCCCGGGCTACAGTGTAAGGCTGTCTCAAAAATATAGATAAGTAAATAACAAAAGCTGACGAGATGACTCGGTGGTTGAAGCACATGCTAAACAAGCAACATGACATGGAGTCCCCAGAACCACGTGGGCACTGCAGCCTGGTCTGGTTCCAGCATTAAAGGTAAAGACAGGCTCCCCCAGACCTGGGCGGCAGCATGCATCAGCAAGCTCTGGCTTCAACTGAGAGACCCTGTCTCAAAGAATGGGGTGGAACCATGATGGCGGAAGACTTCCGCTACCAACCTCAGGCCTCCGCACGCATACATAGGCACACACATCTACGTGTGCCCACACGCACATATGCAGGCCTACCATATATACACACTCATGAAAAGAAGAGAAATAAATAAAAACAGCCAAAAGCACATAAGTCTGATCATAGTCTGTGCTTAAAACTTCCAAAGTCTCTGTCAGAACCCAAAGTCAACAGTGGGCCTCAGGTCCCACTGCCGTGGCTGACCCGGGCCTGCTACTAGGTGCCTTCATCCCTCAACAGCTTCTCAGCTGGGTCAGGCATCCTCCTGCCACAGGGCCTTTGCACCAGCTCCGCCCTCCCCTGAGTCTATGTTTGAAAGTCCCTTCCTGGGGGTTTCCCTGGTGGCTCAATTTTGTCCCCTGCAGGCACCCATATATCCCATCTTTCTCAACCCTGATGCTATGGCTTATCCCTGTCTAGGGACAGTAGCTACTTTCATTAGAACTGCTTTCTCTGAGTGTGCAAACCCTCACCTGTACCTCTGTCACAGCCATCCACACCTTAATACAGTGACCAACCAGGAGCATGTCACCTCCTCATTCCCAGAAGACCAGACCAGTTCACTCTGGCCACCCTGCCCCCAATGCCTGCTCTGCACACCCCACCACCACCACCACCACCAATTTGGAGCTCTGTGGAATTTGCTAAATTTGAGGGGGCCAGGTCAGGGACAGGGTCAGAGAATGTGGCCACTAAGAGGGTCCCTGTCTCCTGGTCACTGACACCTCAGAGGACAGCACACAGGACCCCAAACCTGTCTTCAAGGCCTACCTGGAAAGAAGCCACTGCTCTAAAGTCAAGAGCTGACCAGTGCTGAGTTAACATGGAAATGCTCAGTCAACAGTCCAGCCACTGACCCCCTGACAGCAGCTCTGCCCACTCCTGGCTGTGTGTGTGTGTGTGTGCGCGTGCGCGTGCGCGTGTGCGTGTGTGTGTGTGTGTGTGTGTATCTATACCCACGCGCTCAAGTGTGGCCACCCCCATGGGCGAGGACGGCAGGCAAAACACAGCCACGGTTGAATTATTTATTCCGTACATTGTTAGCACAGTAGAGAGAGCAACTGTGTCTCCAGGCTTCAATTAAAATATCAAGGCACCCACACCGTCTGCCCAGCCACATGCCCATCGACGCCGGCGGGAGGGAGCCTCCTCCGCAGCCAGAGGCCCGGCCCTGTGCGAGGCCCCGCCTCCGCCCCAGCATAGCTTGTTTCCATAGCTTGTCCGGAAGCTTAGGCTGTTTCCGGACAGCATTTTCAGAAGCTGCCCTGGACGCAGCCCAGCGGCTGCTGAGACATTCTGCCTTCTCCCTCCGGGAGCCGTACAGACCCCTTCTCGACTCCCAGAGGGGCCCGGGCCAGCCTTGATGTGGAGCTGATCCAACTCTCAGCTGATGGCCCTCCAAACCATGTCCCCTGCATGTGGTCAGGGCATCCCCTGCGCCCAACGGTGGTCACAGTCAGTGGAAATTGACTTTAAAAATACTAAACAAGATTTTATTCTGTCCTTTAAACAGCTTTCTTATGGGCCTGTAACTATCCCACTAAGCACTAAGGCATAATTTGGATAGTTCCTAATTTCTGTATCTGCAGGCTTACGGCCAGAATGAGCTTGAATTTCTCATCCTCCTGTCTACTGAGTGTTGGGATCACAACCGTGCACTGCCTAGCCTGGTTTATGGGGTGCAGGGAACTGAGCCCCGGGTCTCATCGTGTTAAGCAGCCACTCTGCCCACTGAACCCCATCCCAGGCTCCTGGAAAGAGACTTTGAAAAAGTAAAAAACAGGAAGATGTCAGCCTCAGGCGGAGAAGTCAACTTATGCGCGCGCAGGTGGGTTTCTGCACTTTATCACGCCTGATTCTGGGGTGGGGACTCAGATGACGAGAGCCAGTGCCGACCCAGGCAGCTGCGGCCACATGCTAACTGGGACACCCACCAGATCCGATTCACTAGCCTCCAGATCAGAGCACGAGGCCAAGTAAAATCAGAGTGGGCGGCCGAGAGAGCGCTGCGGCCACCGCATGCCCAGGGAGAGCACGGAGAAGGGAGAGAGCTTGGCAGGCAGCGCCGCGGGCCCCAAGGCCTCCGCAGGACCTTCTTGCCTTTTCCATTTTTTTTCCTTCCACGTGTGTATGGTGTGTGCATGTACTTGTGCCCACTTTGCACGGGTGTGAGAGGGTAGCCGCACACGTGTGTGGAGACCCAAGACTGAAGTCAGGTGTCTTCTTCCTCTGTCCCTTTTCGTTGAAGCAGGCCCTCCCAATCGAACCCAGAGCTCACCGATGTGGCTAGCTTGCTCTGGGGTACCTTTACCATTATGCCTGTTCAGCACTAATGTGAAGTCTGGGGATCCGAGCTCTTGGCCACAGGCGCTTTAACCACTGAGCCATCTCCCGGTCTTGTGATGCTTCTATTTTAACGCATCCAGCACAGAAACCAATTCCCTCTAAGATGACAGCGGCAGTTAGGGCTGGGGAAGACAGACGCAATGCGCAGAGCTGACCTCGGAGCCCAGCTCTGTCTGAGGGGTGTGCGTGCACCCTGGTGCTTGAGAGGGCCTCTGGGTACGAGGGGAAGTTAAGAGGTAGGGAGAGGACGTCGTCTGTTTGGGAAAATGACGGACAATGCCCTTACATGCAGCCAGCACTTACAGCAGCCTCACCAGTCCTGGAAAGGAGCCTTGCAGTCCGTGAAACACGGTCAGGGCTTCATGGGAGCCAAACATTGGGTTCGTCCCAAATGTTCAGAAGCAGCGGAACGGATACATGAATTATGAATTATCCAAATAAAGACGCAGTCGGATAGTACCAGAGCCATTAAAAAAAAGAAAACAGAGGGAACTTCTTACACACCCTGCTCCACAGATGGCTCTCTCTCTCTCTCTCTCTCTCTCTCTCACACACACACACACACACACACAGGCCCTACTGTGTGCATGTGCTGAGGTGAAGCTCGGAGACAAGTCCAGAAGACGAACCTCTGAAGAGAGACACTGGCCAGGGGACGGGGAGGAGCTAGAGGTGGGGTGCCTGGACACATTAGCCCATTGGGGGAGGTTCCCATGGGGCCTCACTTCCTCCTCACCCATCCTGACAAGCAAGACACCCTGCCCTCAGTCACCTCCCTCACACCAGCCTAAGGTCAGCGCCCATGCTGCAAGAGGAGCTGAGTATGTCCCTCACAGGTTCAGTGGACCTCATCTCCCCCTCCCCTCCCCTGCCCCTCCCCCAACCCCATCCCTCCCCCAACCTCCCTTCCCTGCCCCCCAATGCCAGAGACACCATGCTCTACTGCCAAGCTTCAAACCCCGTTCTATCTCCACGCCACTCCCCTGAGCTCACTGAGCACCTGTCCCTCCCAGACTCACAGCTCCCATGACATAAACACCCTCTCTCAGCCACTTTCCCCGGCCACCCGGGAGCCACTCTGTCATGTGTCCTTGAAGAGAGATGGCCCACTGGAAAAACTGACATATGTAGTAACCCCCAAATGACACATCAAGCCAGCCACCAGTAGGATTCGAACCAGGAATGGCCAGGGCCAAAGTAGGTGGTGACCATGCAGCCAGCAGAGGACATGTTTCGAAGATTAGTTAGGGACGTTAGGAAACGCTCACCGGCAGTCTGTGCAAACACTAGCTCCCATGTGAGCTCAACCTGCTAAATGGATGGAAGGCTGTGGAAAGACGGGGGCCGCCCCCCCGCCCGGCAAGGGAACTGGCAACTCTTATATGCCTCTTTTATTCTATGTGTTTTAATGTAAAGAGTGCTTTGTCTGCGTAGATATCTGTGCATGCTTGCTTGGCCAGACGGTGGTGTCGGGTACCCTGGCGGCTGTGAGCTGTCATGTGGGTGCTGGGAGCCAAGCCTCTGGACGAGCAGCCAGGGTCCTAAACCAATCAGCCACCTCTCCAGCCCTTTCTTTGCCTCTTTTTGTTATTTTTGTGCAGGGTGTGTTTGTGTGTGTGTGTGTGTGTGTGTGTGTGTGTGTCTGTGTGTGTGTCTGTGTGTGTGTGTGTGAATATCAGACATCAATATCAGATGTCTTCCTCAATCATTCTCTACCAAATTTGTATAAGAATCTTAAGCTTTATTTTATGTGTCTAAGTGTATGTATGTATGTATGTATGTATGTATGTATGTATGTATGTATGTAGTGCACCAAGCACTTGCAGTACTCACAATGGCCAGAGGAGGGCGTCAGATCCTCTGGAACTGGATTTACGGATAGCTGTAAGCCACCATGGAAGTGCTGGGACTCGAACCCAGGTCTTCTGAAAGGGCAACCAGAGCTCTGCTGACCATCTCTTGGGACACACCACCTAAGTGTTTGAGGCAGAGTCTCCCGTGGAGTCCACAGCTCAGATTCAGCTTCACTAGTCGGCCAGCCAGCCAGGGAGCCTCTGCCTCCCCAGTGCGGGGATTACAGATGTGATCACAGCTGCACACAGCTGCTTTCCACGTGAGCGCTAGCAATCCAAGCCCAGGTCCCCACACAAGCACTGACTTCACCAACAGCATCTCCCCGGCATGCTGCTCCTGTGTTCTTCCAAACCTACACCAAACACATCGGCTTTTAGCCCCCCCCCCCCCGCCCCGCCACCCGCCCAGCAACTACCGCCGCAGGAAGGAGACAAGGGACATTAGCCATCCGCACACATGGGGTTCTAAGCCGGCTGTCCTGTCTCAGGGGGACACCTACACAGAGCTGCTTGCCCTTGCCGTCTGGGCTTACAGAGGCAGCGCAGCAGGAAAGCGCCCAACTCAACCCAGCTGTGGCTCTAAACTAGCTGTGTGGCCTCCTGATTTTCTACAGGCCTCTGTTTTCTCATCTGTAAAATGGGGCCAGTATCTGCAGGTTGTGGGAATGGTCAAGACCCGACCGTGTCGGGCTGGCATGTGATGCATCTGATGGACTGCTGGCCCTGGGCTCCGTCCTCAGCACTACAGAGCACCTGCTGCAACACACACACACACACACACACCTGTGATCTCAGCACTCGGTGGTGGAGGCAGAAAATTCAGAAAGTCAGAGTTATCCTTAACTAAACAGTAAGTTCAAGGCCAGCCTGGGGTACATCAGATCCTGTCTCAAACAATTTTTCCAAGCATGATGGTGCACACCTTCAATCCCAGCACACTGGAGAGACCCTGTCTCAATAAACATAAGTAAATAAACAAATAAATAAATAAATGCCCTATGTGGTCAGAAAGAAAGAAAGGCCCGATGTGGTCCCAGATGTCAACAATAGCAGCCATTAGCAATCGAGCGCTGAGCCCTGCCTGAAGAGATGGCCAGGACACAAGCATGGACTGAGGACCCACACCAGGCAGCACGCAGAGCCCGTAACTCCAGGTCCTGGGATCCAACACCTCTAGATGATTCTCTGGTGTCCACAGACCCAGACACACATACATATAATTAAAAGTGAAATAATTAGCTCTTTTAAAAACATACTTGCTGGCTGGAGAGATGACTCAGTGGTTGAGAGTGAGGCTCGGTTCCCAGCACCCACGTGAGGCTTATAAGTTTAACTTCAGTCCCAGGACCTGATACCCTCTCCTCTGGCTCCCTGGACACCAGGCTCACACACGGTGAACAGAAATACAGACATAACACTCACGAGCATATAAAACAAAATAAAATAAATATTTTTTAAAATAATGGTTAAGTTTCTTTTTGCTTTTTTTTTTAAAAAGTAAAATCGTGAGCCCTGGGGTCATGGTAGGACTGTGTGCTGTGTCTGAGCCTTGTGCAACAGTAAGCAGAAGGTCTGTGGACAACTTCAGAGACATGTCTGAGAAGAGCCTCCCAAACCAGATGCTTGTCCCCCCTGTTGTGGCTGAGGAGCCTCCAGCACGGTGAGGGAGCCTGTCTCCTCCGTACCAGGAATCTTCCAAGAACAGACAGGATTTCTCAGCCTGCCTCATCTGTTCAGACGTCTCCTTTTCTCCTCTCTAGATTCTATAAGGACCTTGCCACACAGAGGCCAGGCTGGGACTGGCACCTATGGAAGCCCCTGGCTGGATGCGGACATGAGACCCACCAAAGGGTACCATCTGGTCCAGCCTGGACCCTCTGCAGAGGAGCCTGCCCCACAGAAACAGGCATAGCAGTGGAGACAGGGCTGCCCATTACACATGACAGAAAATCTTGTTCAGAGACTCCACAGAAGTCAGGAGTGTTTCATTGCCACAGAAAGAAAAGGGGCCTGTCACACCCACTGCCCAGAAACCACACGGCTGAACGGGTAGGGTCCAGTCCCCCCAGGCCCTGACAGCACAGGAAGACTCCATGCAATCCCCCAGGGGGCCTGAGACCTTTGAGCAAGGGTCCATGGGGCCAGCCCCTCCTGTGGAACTGGAATTCTAAAGCAACACTGCCCTCCAAGAGACAGCCAAGACGGTCTGTAGCCAGCTGCCTGGTGGCCGGACAGTCTTTCAGGAGATCCTCCAGGCTGCCCCAGTGGCCTGCTGTGCTACAATCGGAAGCAGATGCAGGAGACAGCAGAGACCCTGGCAGGGCCAAGGAAGTGACAGGGCAGACGGAAGGCCTGTGGGGAGAACAGGGCAGAGGGGGAGGAGCAGTCGCCGAAGGCTCCCGCTAGCTCTGTTGTACTTTCCTAATTGATTTTGTGTCTGTGTCCCCGGGCTCTCAGGGCCATCTTAGCCACTTAAGCAATTTAAAATAATCAAAGCACTTACAAAGTACTCGGCTGGTCTTCGCACTTCAGACTCCACGAGCCCTTGGTAGGAGCAGGGCTGCCTGTAGTGTCCCCAAGTTCCCCAGCATCACGGCCAGAGTCGCCCAAGCAGCCTCCCTCAGGTGGGACACCTCATGTCACCAGTCAAGCATGAAGACGGCTACACTCAAAAGGATAGAGCAGAGGCCACGCCTGGTGGTGACACATGCCTTTCGTCCCAGCACTCGAGAGGCAGAGGCAGAGGCAGGCTTAGCTCTGTGAGTTTGAGGCCAGTTTTGTCTACATAGTGAGTTCTAGGACAGCTAGGACTATGTAGAAAGACCCTGTCCTCTGTGTGTGTGTGTGTGTGTGTGTGTGTGTGTGAGAGAGAGAGAGAGAGAGAGAGAGAGAGAGAGAGAGATCTAGAAGAAGCACCCATGCTATCCCAGGCCAGCGCTGTCTACAGATCCTGTCACTCCCCTCCGGGGTGGGGGCGCCTGCCCCTAAGAACTGCTTGCCTGTGATGAGTTTTAGATTTCCCCTCCCAGCCCTTGAGAAAGGCTACAGAATGGGCTGTTGGACCGTGAAAGGCAGTCTGTGTTCTGCTTGAGCTAGGTTTAAACCCAGCAGAGAATTCTACAAGGGACGGAAGGTCTGTTTGCCCACGAGCCCAGTCACTTCCGCTCCTGACACGAGACCAGATCTCCATAATTCTGTGGCCATCAGTCACATAAGGCAGCGCCCCAAGCCCCTATTCTGGCTGGACTCCACCCCCACAGTCACCTGGCAACAGCCAGGTAGCCCAGCCCACTATAAGACGGGCTGTTTGCCCCTCCCCTCTCTTACTGTATTGCTCTCTTGTTCTGTCTCTTGTCCCCTGCTCTTCCTCTCTCCCCATCCCTTCCCCCTCTCTCCGTGGCCATGGCCGGCCTCTACTTCTCTACTTTCTCCCTCTCTCCACTTCTCTACAATAAACGCTGAAACCAATGGACTGCCTCCTCTCCTCTGGACTGCCGTGCTGGAGCAATGGAGTAGGCCTTCCCCTAAAGAGCCCCGTCTAATCTCCCGCCAGGGAGGCCTCTCTGCGATCCAGCCATGATCCCCACCAAGTCCTCCCGCCAGCAGCCGACAGACCAGACCAAGGACTCGCCCAAGCGGGAACCACCCAGAGCCTTCTCCCCACCCCCCTTTTCCCCTTTGGACCCCGGGGCTGACCGAGACGTCCCCCGCGGGCCCCACTTTGTTCTCAGCTCTCCCGCAGTATCCAGCAGCGTCCTGCAATGCTAAGGCCCGGGGACCCTGGACTCTCCCTCCCCACCCCCGCAGACTGGGGTCCTCTCACAGCCAGACACCCAGCGGCATGGGGGCGCGGGGTGGTCTCCTGCGTCTGCCCGTCCAGTGCCAGTGATCTCCGGCGGAATGTGGGTTCCTCGCCCTTTATTTTCCCATGTCTGCACCCTACAGTGGGTCACTGCCGCCACTGGCCAGTCCCACCGTTCCTGCACCTAAGCAGGGCCAGAGTGGGCTGAACAAAGCATCTGCCTTCAGCCAACACCACAGGGAAACTGAGGCCTGAGCTCCAGGAACTCTAGAAGGAGGGGGTCAGAGGAGCCTCCCTCCCGACCTTTCAGCTGGGAAGATTGCTGTGCACTGGCTGCTGGCTCTGTCCCGCTCCTGCTCAGTGAGCCACGCAGCCTTCCCAGCCTTCCCAGCCGTGGCCCTGGTACCAGAGCCAGGATTCAAGGCCAGGCCGCACCGCAGCCTCATTACCCACAGGCATCCAGCCAGCCTGAACCGCACCAGCCAGGGGAAGCAGGGGGCGCCCTGAGCCACAGGAGGGGGTCCCGGTGAGTCCAGGTGCCCGCCGAACTGAGCCACTTAGCCTGCAGGAGGGAGGGGTGGACGGCAGGAGCCGGCATGACGCCCGGACACACAGAGGAGGGGTGAGGCTGAGGGAGTCCCTGCCCCTCCCAAACATCTCTCGGATCCTCTCAGAGCGTCCTCCTCACCTCGCCAGGCCCCCAGGGGCACCGTGAGAAAGGTCAAGCATTATATCAAGCTGACCTTTGCTTATTCTTTCCAGTGTGTGTGGATCATAAAAATGTTAGTTTAATAAACTGGGGACACGGAGCGTTCATCGCTCGTTAGAGGGGAACAGGCGGGGAGGATACCAGACCCAACCTTGAAGACCTAGGCCAGGCGCTGACCTGTCACCCTGCTCCACACTGCCTGTTTCCTGAGCTTGTCAGATGCTCAAATATGAAGAACAGTCAGGAGAAGCTGCCTTCACCCCGCTGCCTCAGAGGCTGGGCCAGAAGGGAAATTCCAGCAGGCTGATGAACCTTGAAAGGCCTCAGGCAGACGAGACAATCACCAAAGTTGGTTTTGGGAAACACCAACCCTGATTAGCTAAGGAGCAGGGCAACGGCCCACCTAGGCCGACACCCTCAGACCGACATGCTCACCCCAACAGGGGCGTGACGACGGAGCCCATGTGAGAGCCGTGAGCAGGAGACCAAAGGCTGACGTCACTAAGTCCATCGTCTGTCCTGCCCGCCAGCCCCCACTGACTGGTTCTGACCTCGGGGTGGGGCAGGATGTGACATGCCTGGCTCTGATGTCCAGGTTACACTCAGCCACAGCCCGTGGGTCTAAGTGCTTCCCCACCACTTTCTCACATCAAGATACACTGTAAGAGCACCAACTGTTCTTCCGAGGGTCCTGAGTTCAAATCCCTGCAACCACATGGTGGCTCACAACCATCCGTAAGGGGAGCTGACACCCTCTTCTGCTGTGTCTAAAGACAGCTATAGTGTGTGCTTACATTATAATAAATAAATCTAAAAAAAAAAAGACACATTATATTTGAGAGTTGCGCGTGCACACATGCGCGCGCACGCGCACACTCACACACACACTCACCATTTAAAAGTTCCAGGTACACCCAAACTTTTGACATGGTAACACAACAGAATTCACCCTTAGTAACTGGGAAATTTTTTTAAGTCTCATAATTAGGAAAAAAAAGTTATACTATTTTTATTTATTTGTGTAGTGTGTGTGTGTGTGTGTGTGTGTGTGTATGTGTATGATCGTGCGTGTGCACCAGAGCTTATGGGAGTCAGTTCTTTCCTTCTACCATGTGGACCTTGGGAATTTGAACTCGAGCCATCAGGCCTAGCCACAGATGCCTGTATGTCCACTGTGCCATCTTACTGGCCCAAAATACTGTAATTGTTAACAATTTATTTTTATTACTTATTTATGTGTCAGTGGTGTGTGTCTGTGTGTGCACCCACAGAGACCGGAAGAGGGCATTGAGTCCCTTGGAGATGGAGTTTCAGGTGATCGTGAGCTGCCCGTTGAGGGCGAGAAACTGAGCCGGGTCCCTCCGCAGGAACAGCAAATGCTCTTGTGCCCTGATCTATCTCCCTAGCCCTTCGATAGGCTTAAGTGAGTTTATGATTTAGTGTTTGGCTATATTCATATCTGTCCTGGGGCACGCACAGCTCATAGGCCTGGACTGGATACGTCTGGACTCTAGGGACCTTCTGACAACGGGTTCAGGCTAGCGATGACGTCCGGTCTAGAAGGGGAGCCAAGGGCGGGAGAAGACAGACAAGTCCACAGGTGCACTAAGTGCGTGAAGGGTGAATGCGCCATGAGGAGAACCTGACCTCAGGTCAGAGAGAAGCCCAGGCGGAGGACTGTATGAGGAGGACCCGGCAGAGCACGCCTTTAATGCCAGGACTCAAGAGACTAAGATAGGAAGATCTAGCTGGGCAGAGGTGGCGCACAACTTTAATCCCAGCCCTTGGGAGGCAGAGGCAGGCAGATTTCTGAGTTCAAGACCAGCCTAGTGTACAGAGTGAGTTCCAGGACAGCCAGGGCTACAGAGAAACCTTGACTCAAAAAAAAAAAAAAAAAGACAGACAAATCTTCATGAGTTTGAGGCCAGCCAGGACTACATAGAGGTGGTGTAGCTAAATAAATAAGACAGCCAGGCAGAGGGGATAACAACGGGCACAAAGGCTCTTGGCTTGAAGACAGCTTGATGTCTTCAGGGGCATGGTGAGAACAGTGCGGCTGGCATGGAGTGTGCCCCAGGAGAACAGGGAGTGGATTGGGGTATCAGAGGGCATAGGATTCCAGCAGGACTTGACCCTGCCGAGCACAGTGTGTTGCTGTCTGTGTTGGGTTTAAGTAGCTGAGACAAGAGATTCAATTTGGGTTCTAGAAAGATGGCTCTAGGGGGCTGGGGGCTGGAGGCTGGTCTGGTGGGTGGGCGGGTGCTGCCTAGCATCCAGAAAGCCGATGTCATGTACTCTGTAAGCTGGATACTGTGCTGTGTCTTGGGTTTCCGTTGCTTGTGATAAAGACCATGACCAAAAGGAACTTGGAGAATGGGGGGTAAGAGGGGTGGGGGTGGGAGGAGGTGTGGGGTGGGAGGGGGTGGGGGGAGTTCATTTCACCCTACACCTCCAGGTATCTGCCCATCACTGCAGGGTGCCAGGACGTGAACTCAAGGCCAGGAATGATGGAGAGGCCATAGTGGAAAGTCGGAGTGCACGCTGGCTGGCTCCCTGCAACTTACTCAGCCTGTTTTCTCAAACACCCTAGGACCACCACCAGGGGTAGTTCTGCCCACGGTGTGCTGGACACACCTGGACACACACACACACACACACACATGTCAATCATCAGTCAAGAAAATTTCCCACGACTTGCCCACAGATGGAGACATTTCCTCAATTGAGGCTCCTCTTGCCAGACAACTAACTTGTGTCAAGTTGACTAAAAGAGGAAAAAAAAAGGTATAGTGGATGTGTGCCCTCCTGGCACTGAGGAGGTGGAGGCAGGAGGATCAGAAGTTCAGTTACACAGCGAGTTTGAGGCCAGTCTGAGCAGCGTGCGACCTTGCTGAGGGAAAGAAATGAGGGAGGAAGTGAGGCAAAGACACGGAACAGCCTGTGGAGAAGGAGAAGCCAAGGCCAGGCCGGCAAGAGGCTGGGAGGAAGGGCTGAGCAGAGGCTGCGCCCAGGACCAGCTCAGAAAGAACCCAAGCAACTGCTCGCGAGAAAGGAAGCGTCCAACGTCTGCAAGTCCCAGCTTTGGACCTGGAAGGCAGGGCCTTCCAGGGACATGAACTATGATTGGGAAGGTGGAGGACTCTCAAAGTTCCTCTTACCTGTACCTGAAACTTGGCAAAAACACCAAGACCATTTTTTCCACAGGAAATCTGGTCTCACCTCTGCTACAATACTTTCTGGAATCCTGGGCAAGACCTGAGGGCTGAGCCTTGGACCTGCTCAACAGTCTCAAGTCACGAGGGTGCTCAGTCCCACAGGCGGTGGCCAGGCCGAGAAGCTCAAGGGCCCTCCCCACTTCACTAGGCCCAACAAGAGCACTGTCACTACCTGTGGAGACACTGGCTGCTCAACCAGGACTGAGCTCGAAGCCCCCACAGGAAGGAAGAGCGGCCCGGCAGAGGCAGATGGCGGGAACTCTCAGGGATCAGCCTCAAAGGTCACCGTCTGTCGCAGCCTGCCTGCCCCCAGCTCTTCTGCCTCGGTAGAGTGTCTCACGCTGACTTGAGGCCCAGCTCCAAGTTGGGTGTGACATTTCCTGCGGGCTGACTGTGCACCAGGAACTGAGCTGCCCTTTCTCAGACCCCATTTCCTACTTCCATCCGCCTAGCTAAGGAGATTGCAGTTGCAAACGAAGATGCTAAGAGAGAAGAGGTGAGCCCAAGCCCACCAAGGACACCGGCTGGCCTCTCCTCCAGGCCTCAGGTCTCTCCCATGCGACAGGAAGAGTGATTCAGGAAGTCTGTCTTCCTCTGAGTTCTTACAAGGAGGCACAGGTTGTCGCCTACAGTCTGTCAGGACCACCCTCAACATCTGCTCTCGGAAGATCCTACTGGTCCAGTCACAGGGAGGCCAATGCCTGAGATTGTTAGTGGGGGTGGCGATGACTCTGGAGGGACCAGGACTAAACCGCAGGCCTGACCGTCCTAGCGCTGTCACCACCCCATGGCACACACAGCCACATCCTCTTCCGCTACTCTGGGCCCTCAGCAAGGTTCTCCACTCCTCCTCCCTCTCTTGAGAGAACAGGCCAGGCTAAGGCAACAGGACTGGGATGGATGGCGTTGCTAGGCCCTGAGTCAGGTATCTGCTTCCCAAAGATGGCCTGGGCTTCCATCCTCTTTGCTCATTGTGTGATCGTGTGAGCTCATCAGCTAGAGGAAGCAAGGCGACCTGGCCCCTGACGGCTGCAGCACACAGCCCTGACTGCATCCCAGCACAGCCTGCCCGGAGCCCCTCAGAGGCAAGGAGAGCAGCAATTCCAACAGCAGAACCCATCCCCCTTCCAAGTATTCCTCTCCATCAGGACGGGGAGGCAGGGCTGGGTGGGGACCCACCCCGTACACACACACATACACACACACACACATACACAGACACAGACACACACACACACAAATACACACACACATATACACACACAAACACACACACACATATACACACACACACAAACAAACACACACACATACACACACAAACACCCACACATACACACATATACACACACACACAAATACACACACACATACACACACATATACACACACAAATACACACACACAAACACACACACATACACACACATACACACATGGGGGGAGGGGCAGATATCCACACACCCCAGAGCTGGCTCTCCAGCTCCCCCTCTGCCCTCCCCAAGTTAACCTTCTCACCTCCGTAAATGGCTTTTGAGTTTCCAGTCCAGCCTCTCGCCTCTCTCTCAGTTTCATTAGTGAAGAAGGTTCTAGTCCCCAGCTTAAACCATTAACATTACTAACAGGGACCCAGGGAACACAGACCACAGCCTTTTCTGCCCTCCCCGCCCCCATCTCTCCAGACCATCAGTCAGTATAGCCTGCCTACCTCACAACACACACCAATCCCTCCTGCCCTCCTAGGAGGTATAGGCCTGGCAGCTAAGCCTCTTCACATCCGACCAGAGGGACAGAGGGACAGAGGGACAGAGGGAAAGGAGCCTCTGAACCCTGGCTCCTATCATGCCAACCGTGTCTGTCCTGGGGTCACCGAAATCCTAGCCAGCCCATGTCAGGGGCCTTGAGCCTCTTCTCCCCAGATATACATGTGCTTGTGAGGAGGTGTTGAAGGCTACATCGAGACAGGCCATCCTGTGGGCTCAACACCCAGAATGTCAGGGGCCAGTTTAACTCCCATCACCAGGGTGCTCCCCATATGAAGTAGATGCAGGAAAGACCCTCCGTTCTAGAGCGTTGAGGGAAGAGTCTCGGGGTTCCATGCAAGGCTCGCCTGCCTGGGCTAAAGGCTGGGCCAGCGTCCCTGAACACACTGGGGTGGCCCCACTGCGTCCCTCCCGGGCCTGGCAGGGCCTGGTGACTCAGCAGTCCCAACCATCACTGTGCAGGCCTGGGACAGCCAGCCCCAGTTTTCCCATCATCCCTCCTCTCCATGGGAGGACCCAGCCAGGCTGCTCACTTCAGGGAGAACCCACAAGACATCACGGGTCCCCAGAGACGCCTTGAAATGTCCACCGTGGGGGCAGCGCCTCCTCAGAGGTTCCTGCTGCTCCTACACCGAAATCAGTCAGACCCACGGCCCTGGAGTCGGCCATCCTGGGGCCTCCACAGGAGCACACCACACACACACACACACACACACACACACAATGCATGTGCACACACACTTAGAATTGCTGCAGATGGTGGCGGGGTACACTTTGCAGTGGGGGTTACCTGAGAGTCGCCACGACTTCATTCTACCTCATCAGACAGGGACCTTCCTCTTTTTCACTCCCTCCTTAGAGACGCACACCCCACCGCACCCCCAGTCCTGAGTCATCCAGGTGAAAGGGACCCGCTCCTCTCCTCCTACCCCTAGCGGCTCAGACAGCCTCTTCCAGACCTCAGCAAGCTCTGGAGACCTCAACAAAGGGGCCGCAGAAGTCAGAATCAGAGGGAAGGAGAGGACTGGCGGCCTCTTCAGATCCCTTCCGCTTCCTCCCGCTCCCCCCACCAGCACCACTCAGACCACGTACAGAGCAAAAGAGGCAGGCTTGGGGGTGGGGGCAGCTGGTGCATAATTATTGGTAAAATGCTTGTAACGGTTTTTTTCCCCCTTCTCCCCAGTAGCTTTCAGTTGTTTTAGCAGCTTAGCAAGCACTTGGCTCCAATTGAATTGCAAATCAGCAGCTCTTGCCCCGGGAAGAGAAGAAAGGGAGGTGGTAGAGGGGGCAGGGAGGGGCTAGGAAGGGGGAGGAGGAAGACGTAGAGGAGGAGGGCAGAGGGCAGAGGAGAGGATGCGCGGGAGGCCAGGGCTAGGCCTGGGGTTTAGCTGAACCCCCTTCTCTACATCCTCCTGACCCACAATCCCGCCCCCCTCTGAAAACCAGGACATTCCCCATCTGGAACTGGAGGGCGGGCTAGGAGGGCCACCAGGGGCTTCCTGGACTAACCAGAAGAAAACGCATCTTTCTCGGGAATCGCAATTATTTGAAAACAATGTCAAAACAAAAGTCTTGCTTTCTATCCCCCTGGCAATCTGCGACGATGTGGTTTCCATTCTATATCTTGTCAGTCCTCCCTTCCATCGATCCACCTGATTTCTGTCTGTCTGTCTGTCTGTCTGTCTGTCCTTAATGAGACTTCCAGCCCCCTCCAGGTTCACAGTCTGGAGCAGGAGCCCAGGGCGGAGTCTGCTTCAGAACCATGGACAGCACCGAGTCCCCATCCCTTCACGCACCCCTCATTTTCGGGTCTCAGCTTCGAACACCACGTCCAGGTGCTGCCCCGTTCTCAAACACTCTCCCACGGTCAGGAAGAGGCGAGAGGAGCCATCAGCCAGGCACCCTGGGCCATGGAGGGCACTAACCTTGAAGAGGCGGAGGATGTTGGCCACCATGATGGAGACGGAGCTCCCGGAAGCTCCGATGACGCCCACCACGCGTTCGGGCTTGGTGATGATGGGCGGGCCCCCGCTGCCGCAGCGGACCTCCGTGCCGTCCTTCTCGATGAGCGCCTGCACAAAGGTCAGGGACTGCTCCAGGGCGTGGGTGTCCCTTGAGCAGGTGTCCAGAATGCGGGCGCCCAGCGTGATGTTGGGCAGTAGGTCCGGGTCGTTGTTGATGCGGTCCAGGGCAAAGAGCATGGCCTCCAATCGGTGGATACCCTTCTCCTTCTTCAGCTCCCCACAGGCCTTGCCCTCGGAGCCGCGGCCGTGGACTGGAAACAGGCCTCCCAGTGTGATGTCCCCATCGATGCGGATAGAGTTCATGTGGGGGTGGCCCTTGGGTTTCCCTAGGGATGAAGGCACCCAGGGGCCATAAAGGCTAAGGAGGAGGCAGAGGGGCAGCCGGGCCCACCGCCAGGCCCAGCCTCCCTTCCCGGACATTTCGGAAAGGCCTAGAGGCCCATGAAGAGTGGGCCCCACTCCTAGCCCTAGCAGGCCCTGGGTCCCATGATCTGGGTATACGTGAACAGCGCAGCTTCAGCAGCGGGAGGGCTGGTAAGGGCCGACAGGGTGGCCCATCCCAGAGATCTCCCCTCCTCTTTGATACTTGAGTAGACCTCAGTGGCCCACACAGGCCCAAACCACAGAGGACAGCCAGAGTCCAGAGCCACAGGAGGTCTCAGATCCTCGTGCCCGTGTCCTGAAGGCCAGATTTCTGTGTCTGGCTGTAGATAGGGAGCCGCACTCCTATCCCGGTAGAGGGTCTCAGCATCAAGGAGAAAACAGCTTCGGTCACTCCTACCAACCTGGGAGTGAGAGAGAGAGAGAGAGAGAGAGAGAGAGAGAGAGAGAGAGAGAGAGAGAGAGAGACGATCAACCCAGCCCTGAAGCAGACATTAACTGTTGTGATTTCTCAGGGAGCCTGGGAGAGGGAACTCAGAGGTTATCGCCAAAGCTGCCATAAATTTCTTCTTGATTTTCCGTGCTGTGGCCCAGCTCCTGGGGAAACGCAGAGCTGGTAGCAGAAACTGGGTCACATTTAAGACCTTCGCTGGCCAGGGCCCACTGCCCCCAGAGGCCAGGCCTCCGAGAGAATACTCCTAGAGACGGCAAGATTGGCTGCGGAGGAATGGGCCCCCCAGCCCTCAGAAGCTGTCGTAAAATAAAGACCAGCCCCGCCAGTCCTACCTCATGAAAGAAATGAGGAGACTGAGACCTTGGGAGATCTCTGTTACACAGATAGGTTTCCTAGCTCATAGCTCTGAAGAAGGGACAGCTGTTTGGTGGGGGGGGGGGGGGGGGGGGAACCTAGGATCCAGGAGCGAAGGCCCTCGGGGCAGGCAGCCTGCCCGGGAGGCTGTGTGTAGTGCTGGCTGTGCCCGGGCCAACAGCTGTAACTCCAAAGGCAGGGAAAAGGGGGAATCTGGAGTTCAGAGGTGGTCCCCCACTTCCACATGTTCGCCCCAGACACACAGGCAGAGGGCAAAGCCTGGCTCCTTCCTCCCGTCCCTCATATCCCCCTGCCTCAGCTGCCTCCGGCCTCCCTCCATCTCTGTTTGCCCCAGTGGGGCTCAGGTTGCGGCCTGAGCCTCTGCACATTACTGCCATCATTGTTGTTATTGTTGTTGTGATTAAATATTTATCTGCAGGGGTAGAGAAGAAAACAAAGCCCTTCCTCATTCTCACAGCTAATTTGGGCTAATTTCCCCTGGGGATTCTGCCTCCCCCACCCAACTCCCCCCCTGAAGCCAGCAGTCGCCTCCTCCACTTCAGAGGCCACCAGGAGAATGGCTGGTAGCTGAGTCAGGCCTGGGCTAAGAGGTGACCCCATGGCCCCTTTCTCCACGGGTGTTGCCAATGGAGGCCAGCTACCTATCTGGCTACTCTGTGCCTCGGTTTCCCGTGCAACTAGAAACAGAGCTGGAGTCTGGATTGAAAATGTCCTGCTGGAAACGGGGTGCCCCCATCAAGGCCCAGCAGGGTTCTGGGAACCCACCCTTCCCAATTTGCCAGTCCTCCTACTGAAGCCCAAGGAGAGGGAAGGACACCAGACTGGATTACAGCCTTGGTTTCTGGGCTTCTCTGGCTGCAGGGTCCTCACACTAAGCACTGCAGGGGCTGGGGGGCTGGGGGTTGAACCCAAGGTCTAGCACTGTCTAAGCAAGCTCTCCATCACCGAGGTACAAGGCTAGACCTCAAAAGGTCGTAGCCTGAGGCATCCCACAATGCACCCAGACTCACCCAGCAGATCAAGATGTATCAGGTCTAGAAACAGAGCAATGGAGAAACTGGAAGAACCACCTCCTCCGAGACCCAGGGACCTGGCACTAGAGCTATGACAGCCAGTGTCTTAGCAGTGATCTTAAGGCTCCTCCTCCTCAGTGGTCTGTCATCTCTTGCCCCTCAGGAGAATGGCTTTATGGTATCGCTTTCTGGGTGACTCCCTGGGAATTGCTGGATTGGGCAGTAGACAGTTCACAGGCAGTTGGAAAGAGATTGGGGTCACCATGGGGGTCCCAGAGCCCTGCCCTGCCCTCCTGGTGGGCGTATCTCCTCTAGGTCTCTTGTTCAGATAAGTAAGTCGTGTATGCTGGGGGAGACTCCAGTCTCTAAGCACCAGGCCGGCCTCTCGGGCACCTCTGCGGCCATCACTGAAATGGCGTTTGTACAGCCAGAGTACGGGCATGCTATATATCTGCCAAGAGGTGACTGAACTGTTCAGGCGATGACGACGAGGGGGGGTGGGGGGTGAGAGAAACATGACACACCGCCCTGGGGTCCGGTGGAACGTTCATCCGTGTCCCACGGAGGCAGTAGCTGGAGCACTAAGTGCCCAGAACCCAAAGTGCCCCCACCAGCGTGTATGCAGGCTGCCCTGCGGGCTGGTCACCCCCGCTGCTGTGCCGGGCAGCCGCTCAGGCCTTCCGAGTTCACAGCTGTTTCCATGGGTGTCACATGGTGGGGCCTGCACCCTGACAGGAGCATGAGCTACCTCAGGGCCAGCTGCTACAGAGAGCTTGCACGACACAGCTTGTGACAGTGGACCCACACAGCCTGCAGCCCTTTCCAGGGGTTCACTGACAGCTTCTCCTACGGGCTCAGCCCACAGCCCACATGTGGGAACCATCCGGGCATGGCGAGAAGGAAGTCCAACACAAACAGGAACAGAATCAGGAGCCCTGAAGGCACTTGAGCTGCCAAACCTCCCACACGCCTCCTGGGGTTGGATCCCAGTCCCTGACCAGAACAGGTCCCCAGGTGCCCCTGGCAGGCCTGCCACCTCCAAAGGGTTTGGCGGACAAGCCTCCTTCAACCCCCCCACCCCTTCCCCGTCCCCACTACTCCACCCCCACCCCCGTCTTTTGATGCTGTAATAGGAACAAGAGGAAGTGAAAATACCCTGCAAGGAGGCCGAAAGCAGCCCTGGGGATGCCGGTCTCCACCTGCAGGGAAAAGGGGGAGCTCTTTGATGTCCATTCCCCAAGCCCCAGACTCTCCCCCCCTCCACTAATTTCAAAATAGCCATGAAAGCTCAAACAGGTCAACTAGGGGCACCTCTCCCCAGAAGCAGTCCCCCCCCCCCCCCGCCATGGCGGCTACATCTCCCTCCTCTCCTCCTGTTCCCACCCCACTGCCCCTGCCTCAGTCCCGCCCACTGGCTTCAGGGTGGACAGTGACAACGCAGAGGAGGAACAGAGCAGCCACTGCCTTGCCTTCCCGGCATAGCATGCACTCACAGGCCAACCGTGTGGCATGTTCCAGCGTGTACTTCACCGACGAGCTTTAAAGGGAACTGGGGACGGGCTGCAATCTGGGAGGGGTGAGGCCCCAGAGGGCCTGTGTCACCTGAGGGTGGTGTGAGAGGGCTCGGGAACCTGTCACATTGGCAACGCAAAGTCCCCTCAAGCAGGTCCTTCATTGCCTTTCTGACCTCAATCCAGAAGGAACCAGACCACAGAGCAACCGTGACCCACCAGAACCTCCAGCCATCTTTCATGGAGCTGACTTCTCAATGAAAACCAACCCAAGGAGACAGCAGAATTGGGCGCAGAAGACGGGCAGTGACCTTGTACCTTGTCACACACGGGATGAGGTGGGAGTCACTACACTTGATCCTCTGAGGGTGTGTCCCGGGGGAGATGTGGGTGCTGGGGGGTGGGGGGACAAAGCCATCGCTGGGACGCTGCAGGGAGAGCTGGAGCCCAGAGCCCAGCCTCAGTCCTCCTGAGGATGTTCTAAACCCTCAGCTTGGCGCCATCTTGGACACCTTGTGTTCCCAGCCAGCGAGATGCTCATCAAGATGGAGACCATGACTGACTGAGTGGGGACTGTCCTGTATCTCAGCTGTTCAGACACCTTGGTCCACACCTCACACCCTCAAAGGCAAGGGGAAAGGGAACCAGGGGCCTCTCCCCTTCTCATGCCTGAGTATCTCTCCACCACCCCCAGAACCCCACCGCCCAGCAAAGGATTAGTTTGTGAGTCAGTATCCTACCAAAGGGATTCGGCCAGTGCCTGGACGTGGGAAGCAGGTCACTCGAAACCTCCCCTGACTCACCCTCACCGTGAGAAAGTCAGCGACAACCCTGCCTGCCTGAGGCCAGCACCGCAGACCCACGGCACCCAGCCTCCCACATGACAGCAGGCCGTGTCCTCCGTGGCCCCTGCCCCAGCATGTCACCCATACATCCCCAGCCTGGTGTGAGAGCGGATGCCAGGGAGGGACAAAAGGGCCGACGCCGCTTCCCGGGGGCCCTGCACTGCATTTACAAGACTCTATAACATGCAGAGTAGTTCTAAAGGTAGAACTTGGGGCTTCGGGCTGCAAACAGGACTGCCTGGCAGAGCCAAGGCGCTTTCCCACGCAGCTGATCAGACTTATTAAAGAGCAGGAGCTCAGGGTCCCACAGCCACAGGCCAGGAGCAGAGGGTGTGGTGCTGGTACCCAGTTCTGGAGACCCCACAAGCCAGATAGCTGAGACTCCCAGACTGGGAACCCAGGCACGCTTTCAGGCTCTATCAGAACACAGGCCTGATTCGGGGGTGACTGGAGAAATGTGTTTGGAAGGTGTACTGGCTGGTTTTGTGTGTCAACTTGACACAGGCTGGAGTTATCACAGAGAAAGGAGCTTCAGTTGGCGAGTTGGGGAAGTGCCTCCATGAGATCCAGCTGTGGGGCATTTTCTCAGATGGTGATCAAGGCTGGTTGTGGGTGGTGACATCCCTGGGGTGGCAGTCTTGGGTTCTATAAGAGAGCAGGCTGAGCAAGCCAGGGGAAGCAAGCCAGTAAGGAACATCCCTCCATGGCCTCTGCGTCAGCTCCTGCTTTCTAACCTGCTTGAGTTCCAGTCCTGACTTCCTTTAGTGATGAACTGCAGTGTGGAAGTGTAAGCTCAATAAACCCTTTCCTCCCCAACTTGCTTCTTGGTCATGATGCTTGTGCAGGAATAGAAACCCTGACTAAGACAGGAGAGAAGGGGATAGGAGGTAGGGAGGACACAGGAAGGAACTTCCCAGGTTGATATCGACGGGAACCAGGAAGAAGGAAACATGGCGCCCATTGTCCTCTGCTTCTGCTCTGCCGGTGATGGTGACGGTGACAGCAGAGACCCCGTCCCCTGGGGAAATCTGCCCTGACTGCTCCAGTTCCTACAGCAAACATTGGTCTCAATGATGAAACGTCGGTGCTGGCGCTGGGCAGGAGGGGACACCTTAGAGGCCCGTGGACCGGGCTCCTTTACCTCTCCTGGGCTTCAGCCACGTTCAGGACACCAAAGAACATGCTCAATCAATGACAGGCAGACAGGTCCGCCTGGAGCCAGTCATGCAGCTCCACTGAGGCAGATCGAGGGCAGACAGCCAGCAGCAGCCGTGTCTGCAGTCCACAGGGAAGGACCCTTGAACCCAGCTCCCGAGAGACCCTCGCATGTGCTCAGGCACGGAACGCACTCCCCTTCGCCGGGACCATTCAGTCAAATACCCCTGTGATCCTACACTGTCCCTCACCCTGCTGTGCCTCAGAGACACACACCCGTGCAGCTGACCCTGGGAGATGGAGGACCCCAAAGCCATGCAGCACCACAGGGGGGTACCCAGAGGAGCCCTTTGGGAAGAGGGTCACGAGGGAAGGCTTCTCTGAGGAGTTACTGGGAAACAGAAAGAGAAGCTGGTAAGGATGCTCCCTGCTCTATTCCAGAGTAGAAGCCAGGAAGGGACCGTGGGGGGCAAAGGCCAAGAGGTTGGCGCGTAACCTTTGTGTCTAGACAGCAGGTCCAGAGGGCAGAGAGGGAGCAGAGGAATTGCTGAGGGAAAAGAAAGACCAGAGAGGGTAACTGTCCAAGGTCAAGCCTGACTCCGTGGCCACTGTGCAGACAGGGAAATGGGAACTTTGAGCTCAGTGACAAGACAAGCATACGGCCCAGAAGGACAGGCACCGGCGTAGGCCGCAGGTCAGCAGAGTCTCCTCACCAAAGCTCAGGGCCTCAGCCATCCCTCCCACCAGCTGTAGGCCAGAAACACCACCGCCTGACTTCTGTGGGCATCAGAGTTCACACTGCCTCCTCCAATGTCCAGGCCCGGAGTCCACGGCCCAGACCTCTCCCTCTCTCCTCCCCATCCCTCGACCCTGCCACAGTTCCCGCTCCCCTGCACAAGACCCAAGCCCAGGAGAGACTGACAGCAGGTGCTGCCATGCCTCTCCTCAGCTGTTGCTCCCTCCCTGTCCTGCTCTCCTCCTAAACCCAACCCCTCACCGCACCCCCACCCCAGCACTGCCTGGAGCTGTGGGCCTAGCCCTATCCAATGCACCCTGCCCTGGGCTGCTGAGCTGTGGCCACAGCCACAGCTGAGAACAGGACTCCATCCCTACAACGGCCACACAAAGGCTATGGGCCAGAAGTGGCCAAGATGTCTGTGAAGACAGTGCCTGTCAGGACCTGCAGAATCTCTGGATTTGAATGTGAAGACGGCCCTGCATCGGGCAGTGACTTTGTCTTAACTAGAAGTCCTACGCTGACCAGTAGGTACCGGGGCTGGTTTCTGTTACTCCAGAGAGTAGAGGGTAGCCAGAGAGCCCAAAACCCTGGCCTGTGCCCCACCCCGACTCCCCAATGCCTTGGTACCACCCACAGGAGCAGCTGGGTCTCCTGGTCCTCCAGTTACAATGGCCGTGGCCTTGCCTTCTCCAGGAGAGCGGTGGCTTAACTAGATTGTCTCACTTGGGCCTAAAATGGCACAGGCTGTCATTATGAGCTGTCATTTCCCAATTACTGCAGATAATATCTACTTTAATTGAACAGGGTCCCAATAATGCCATTACGCACTGAGTTACCCAATTCATTTAATATATGCACGTACACATATTAGCATCTGACTGCCACCACGAGACTGCTCTACAGAGACTCCATGAGATGATGCTTTCAGTGGGGGGCAGCAGCCTTCATTTAAGGGGTGACTGTCCTCGGTGTGCCTCTTTTACCAAGAAACCAACCGGAGGACAGGGAGGCGCCAGAACCGCCTCTCAGCCTGTGGGCTCATGAGGCTCAGAGGGGGGAAGCTCTGGGCCAGGCCTGCTTGGAGCCGCAGTTGCTTCTCTGCAGGAGCAAAGCTGGCTGGAGAAGAGGACCCACAGGCTCGGGAGGGAGGACGGAGAGGAGAGGGCAGCACCCACAGGCTCGGGAGGGAGGACGGAGAGGGGGGTGTTGCCGCACAGGGAGCAGGTGAGGGGGAACTAAAGAACCAGTCTGCTCTCTAAGGACCCAGGCAGGGGCATTGCCTCAATGCAGCTCTGTGCATGGGAAGGGGGTGTGACCTTTGTGTGTATGTGTGGTGCACACACACATCATGCTTGTGCACACACTGAGACCAGAAGTAGACAGGTGTATCCCTCAGTTTCCCCTCCCTGTTTATTGAGACAAGTCTACTCACTAAGTAGGAAGCCCTCTCACAAGGCTAGGCCGGCTGAGGCTCCCTGTCTCCCCTTCCCCAGTGCTGGATTACAGACACATTGTCTCCTCACACCGGCGCTGGCACCAAACTCTGGCCCTGGTGCTTGCCGGATAAACCAGCATCCAGCTTCCTTTCAGTGCATTTCTGGTGATCCTGGCTGACTCGGGCAGAGCTGACACTCTTGTAGGGAGTAATGTGGAGCTGTTGTCTCTACGTCAAGCCCCTCTGCTGCCGCTTCCGGTGGGCCTGCTCAGCTAAGCAGGTCTTCTGTCAGAGCAGGAGCAGGAGCAGGGCTGGGGCCTGGCTGCCAGTTCCCTCATGCCTTCTCCAGGTGGCAGGAGGTGCCGTTCTGCAGAAATACACAAACCTTCCAGTGGCAGGAGCTGACAGCCCAGCTGCCCAGTTCCCAGGCAGGGCCTGCCCACTGGAAAGTTGGGTTCCGGGCTGGGAGGAGGACAGCAGGGTGGGCAGATGTCTTGGGGTGGGTGGTAATTAGGGGCTGCTGCTCCTTGCTTGTAGGGAAGAGGACGGGTCTGTCAGCTATAATTACAAGGCTCTGGAGTCCATAGGTTCTGCTCTGTGACTTCTCACCAGCTGTGAGGCCCTCAGGACAGGGACAAGGCTACATAGCTCTCCAGGCTCTTCTGGTCAGCAAACCATTCACTCACAGGCTGATTGCCAAGCTCCTGAAAAATCCCGCCTCTAACAGAAGCAGGCAGAAGCCACTGACCCAGGTCACAGGAGGAGAGGAAGACCAGACCAGAGAGACCAGGCAAGCTGTTCCGCCTGGCCTGGTCCTGTCTTACGGCCTGCTCAGGGCCTGTCCTGGGTGAGGCTGAGGACCCATCATTACCCTCTCTGAACAGGCCTGAAAGTCCACCATTCAGGAACTGTCCCTCTAGGCTAAACCCTGCCAGCTTCCAGGGCCAAGGATCACGTCTGGGGATGATTTGTCCCTGAATGCTATAAGGCAGATGAGAAGGGTTATTCCGCAGCAGGGCAGGCATGCAACTCAGGGCTGAGCAGGGACCGAGTAGCACTGATCCCCAGGGTCCCACCCAAGACAAGAATCTGACCAAGGCTGGGGTGCTCCTGCAAGGAACCAATCTTCTACTCAGAACCAACACCCACAGTGTCACCGCCTGCCCAGGGCCGGCATCGGTCCTCCGTGATGGCCTCCGGCAAGCCCCATGTGAGTCTCTGAGCTTATATTAGGAGCCACTCCGGAAAGCTCCCAAGTTCCCAGCTCTTTACCAAAGGTCTGCCACCTTCTCCCGTGTCCAGGGAACTGAGCCCCAAGGGGAAAGGGGCCAAGAGCAAGCCACCTGGCCCGGAGGGAGCTGTCATGTGGCCATCCAGGGCTGCCTAGGTGTTAGGCTGAGCCTAAGAGCCCCCTCTAGCAACCTGAGGTACTCAGCAGGGTGGCCGCTGTCAGAGTACTGGCCTTTCTGCCTGCCCTAAGTCCCATCTAGAATCCAGAGTAGTGGGGGTATGGGTGGGTGGCTGGGCTGTAAACACACACACACACACACACACACACACCTCCCGCCAGACCCACAGCAAGGGTGGCATCCCACTGCCACGCATGTAGCTTGCGGCACTTTAGCCCTGAAAGCCATTTCTGAGGGTGTCCCCAAAGGCCAGCTTTCTCCCTAGCCAGGGGCAGATAGAGGAGAGCAGGGAGAAGAAACCAGGTACCCCCTGCAGAAAGGATTGTGTGACTACAAGAGTGACTGGCGCTCAGGGCCTAGGGGCAGAGGGCTCGTCCTTTCGGCTCAGGACTCCCTGCCGCTGTGCCGCTGCCCCAGCTCAGCACAAACAGCCACGCAGCGCCGGGTGCGGGGTGCGGGGGCGCAGCGCACAGTCAGGCCTCCACCTCGGCCCCGCCCCCGCGCGGGGAGGGGACACGGTTGCCCGCGGGCTCGAGGAAGCGACCCTGGAGCAGGGACCTCCCCCGCTCCACGCGCGCTCACACAGAGCCCTTAGAGACGCTCGGTTCACCAGGGATTCAGAGAGGATATGGTCCCAAGTATCCAAAGAATGCCTGACCTCAGGTCCCGGGGCTGCGGAGAGACCCCCAGACCTGCAGCGCCACCGCAAACCACAGCGGCGGCTGCGGGCGGGAGTAGCTTCGGCTCCAGCCAGTGGCGAAGGTGGTGCCGGGGCTGGACGCGGTTCTCAGAGCAGAGAGCCTCAACGCGGAGCTGGCGCTGCCCTCTGGCTGAGGACCACGGGGCAAAGGCACACACCGCGCCCCGCGCCCCCACAGCCTAGCCTCTCCGCAGAGGGGGCGCGCGGGTGTCACCGTCCCCATCGGAGCCAACTCCACCTGCTATCAGTGCAGCCCCGTCACAGCCCCCATCCCACTTTCTCCCAGACCCGCAGACAGCAGTGCCCGATCCCCGAGGGGGCATCGGAGGGGCGGCCCCAGTCCGGAGGGAAGCCCCTGTCCCCGGCTCCCGCGCCCTCCTCCCGGAACTAGGGAGCTCGCAGAGGCCACCTCCTCAAACGCCGGGGTCCCCGCCGCAGCCCGCGCTCCCGGAGGCCGGAGAGCATCGTCCCCTCCGCCCGTGCCCCTCGGGCCACAACTCACCGCGCATCGGCGAGGTGATCGCCGCGGCCAGGGTTCGGCTGCGCCCGGGGAGCGCAGGGAGGCGGCGGCCAGCCCTGAGCTGCTCGCGGTGCCGGGAGCCCGGGCCGCGGCGGGTGGCGCTGACGCTGCGGACCAAGCCGGGCGCCGAGCCGCCGGCGGTCCCGGGCGCGGCGGGGAGGAGCTGGCCGGAGCCTCGGAGCTGCGAGCGGTGGCGCTCGGCGGCTGCTCCCAGGAAGCTGGAGCTGGGAGCGGCCGCCACGGTGCCCGTGCTGCTGCTGCTGCTGTTGCCGCTGCCGCCGCCGCCGCGGAGCCCGAGAGCGCGGGCGAGGCGGTGCAGGGCGCTGCGTGCGCCGAGGCTCGGGGCTGGGGAGCGAGCGCAGCCGGCCGGGGTGCGGGCACCTGACGGCGGCGGCGGCGGCGGCAGCGGCGGGGAGAAAATGAGAGCGTGCGAGCCTGGCACGGGGAGCCGGGCGGCGCGGGAGGGGCGCGAGCGCCGGGAGCGCGGGCCGAGGGCCGAGGGGGCCGCACGGCTCCCGGCGCCCACCGCCCTGTGAGCCCAGCCCGCAAGTTTGCGCCGCGAGTGCGGGGCGAGCGTGCCACGCTTCCGCCGGCCTTTTAAAGAGCGAGAGCCCGGGTCCACCCCCACACACCCGCACCTCCACCTCCGGAAGCTGAGACTCGCCACCCCTCCACGCCCTCCCCGCCGGCGGCTCCCGCTCCCTCCGCACCCCGTTTGTCGCCCGCTCCGGGAAGCTTCCCCTCTTACACTCCTCCGCCCCCCCTCCCACGCCATCAGCCCCATGCGCGTGCCAGCTACCCCGGCACCCTAAAGACGTGGCGGAGACCCTTCCTCACCCCCACAAGTCGAGGGTCAGGGGACCCAGCTTTCCGTCGCACACCCTGCAAAGTACAGCAGAGCTCAGGGACCCTTAGGAGCGAGCTGTACCCGCTCGGTGCGTCACTGGAACCACCCCCCTCACCCGCGGGGCCGCTTCTCATAGCTGAGAACACACGTGGCGCGTGCCCCCTGTGGCAGGCTCATTTGCACAGTTCTAACATAAGCATGCCAAGGAAGGAAACTGAGGCCCAGAGACCTGAATCCACCTGCCCCAGGCAGGTCTCATGGCCTGTGGGGAAGAGTGCACCTACCCTGAAGCTCTAACAGCCTGGGTCCCTCAAACTAGGGGAGCAAGTCACCCAAGGACCCACAGAACACGATGTAACAGGTGGCCTGGAACTAGCCCCAAGAAGAGTTCCTCAACCCAAGAGGTTGGCAGCTGGCTGCCCCCGTCCCCTCGAGTGGGCTTTGGTGATCCCGGAAGAGGCAGGTGGTGAGGAATGCAGGCCGTGAGGAAGGCAGGGATGGGCCACGCAATCCTTGAGGGCTGCAAAGAGGCCCTCACTGCAGAAGTGGCTTCCCTGGCAGCCCCAGGAGTGGCCAGCCTCATCCTGGGGAGATGCTACAGTGCCAGGGAGACAGGGGAGAGGGGGCCAGGGCGCAGAGTGCCACCTGGCGTTCACTGTGGTCAGGCCTGGGACACTCAGCCACCCTGGCTGCTAGACCCCCTGATTTCCGAAGAATCTAGAGGAATGCTTGGGAGAGTCTAGGACAGCGAGGACTGAGCTATCTCTGAACCCCCCCACCTCTCTCTCTCTCTCTCTCTCTCTCTCTCTCTCTCTCTCTCTCTCTCTCTCTCGTCCCCACCAATGCAGGCCCCCGTTGCCAGCTCTCCAGACCATCTTTCATGCAGTGCCTGGCACAGTGCCTGGACCCCAGCGAACTTAGGAGTGTTTGCTGACTGACTAACTGTCGGCAGACTGGGCACTCTCATCGCTGTCACTTGGAATGACCCAAATTCACATCTCCTTCACAGAGTCAGCCCGCGGGTTTCTGAGGTAAGTGTGCTCTGTCGTGTGTAACTGACACCTCGAGCCAGCCCCACTCACAGTGCTGGAGGAACACCCCCACACTCAGGCCCCTGCGTCCTCGTTCAGGCCCTGGGTCCTCCTGCAAAGCCAGCATGATGAAATTGGGCTGCTTTTCTGGACTCCCGTAAGTGGGGTGGCGCTTCCCATACAGAACAGAACCCCATCAGCCTTTGGTTGGTCGGCTACATAGAACTGACAATTACACAGGCCATGGCTTACTGAGACCCCAAATTACCACGTTGGGCACTCCCGCCACGCCCCTCAGTAATGCCTCTCCTCTGGCCATAATTACCGCCCCCCCACCCTCCCCACCGGCTGTGTTTCTAAAGGCTGTGTTTTTCAGCGATTAAAAAAAAGAAAGAAAGAAAGAAAGAAACTGGCCCAGCGGTGGTGGCGCACGCCTGTAATCCCAGCACTCTGGGAGGCAGATGCAGGCGGATTTCTGAGTTCGAGGCCAGCCTGGTCTACAGAGTGAGTTCCAGGACAGCCAGGGCTACACAGAGAAACCCTGTCTCGAAAAAAACCAAAAAAAGAAAAAAAAAGGGAAAAAAAAAAAAAGAAACTGTTGCTGGCAGATGCTGAGCCTGTGGCTGGGCCTGAGAGCCTGTAGGCCCCCAGCGGAGACCTGGATCTGCCCGGTAGCCATGACACCTCAGACCGCGGAAGCCTGGGTACTCTGCCATCAGCCCTTAGCCACCACTAAGCCCCAGGTGGCTTGACCCCATGTCCACTTTGCTCTTGGTGCCCATCATGGAGAGGGATAGACAAACAGTCATGCCCTCCCACGGAGTCTTCTGCCAGGGAGCCGGCCCCTGTGGAGGAATGACGGCGGGAAGTGACCTGCCAGGGCCATGCAGGGCCTGCCTGGACCTGCTTTTCCAAGGCCTCATTCAAACTCGACTCCTGAGAACGACCTACGGACCCTGGACCTCAGCCGGTTCAGGCCGGAGGGGAGGGGGACAGGGTTGGGTCCTCTGTGCCGACAGCCACTGGATGTGGGGTCCCCAACCTTTCTGAGCATGGGGTTTTCCATCTGTCACACTGGGCCGGGCCGAGATGCCTCTCAAGATTCCAGCGCGGGTGAAGCCTCACTCCAATACCTTCTGAAGAGGTCCACAAGGACCCTTTCTTCCCAGGAGGCTACCATCTGGTAGGGGAGGCCCCAGGACCCAGCCCTGAGTCGTCTGGATGCTGAGGAAGTGTGCCCAGCTCTGGCCTGCAGGCTCAGGACTGTGCCCTGGAAGTTATTCCTGAGATCTGACCTAATTCCCTCCTGCTGCAGCAGATTCTTTCTTTGAGCTCAGCGGTGGCTAACTGGGTTTTGTGGTCTGGGCTTTTTTTTTTTTTAAAGATTTATTTATTTATTATATGTGAGTACACTGTAATTGTCTTTAGACACCAGAAGACAGCATCAGATCTCTTTTCTCTTGTCGGATGGTTGCGAGCCACCATGTGGGTGCTAGGATTTGAACTCATGACCTTTTGAAAGAAAAGTCGGTGCTCTTACCCGCTGAGCCATCTCTCCAGCCCCCCCCTTTTTTTAATAGGTGTGTGTATGTGTTTGTCCATCTGCATCTGTGATTGTGGGGTGCACTCACACCACGGCACACTTACAGAAGTCCAGTGACCAACGGTCAGTCGTGGTTCTCCACGACTCAGGGTGCCGAGCCTCTTACCCACTCAGCCATCTCACCAACAGGCCCTGGTTTGGGCTTTTTTAAGGACAGTGCCCTACTACAGAGCCCAGGCTAGCCTTGAACTCACAGCAATTCTCCTGCCTCGGCCTCCTGGGTACTGTACCTATACCCACTATTTCATTTTGTTTTTGAGACAGAGACAGCTTTGAACTCCTGACCTTCTGCCTCCAGCTCCCGAGTCGTGGGGCTGCAGGCATCCAGCACGCCCTGTTTGTGCAGCACGGGGCATCGAGCCAGGTTTCATGCATCCCGGGCAAACGCTCTCCGCACTAAGCCACGCCCCCAGCTGGTTTTTGCAGTACCGGGGTTTGAACTCAGGACCTCATACATGCCAAGCAAGTGCTTTGTCAGCTCTACCCAAAGTCCTTTACTCGTTTGGTTTTGTCTTTGGTTTTTGTGTTTGGTTTGGTTTGGTTTGGTTTGGTTTGGGTTTGGGTTTTGCCTTGATTTGGTTTGGTTTGGTTTTTCGAGGCAGGGTCTCTCTGTATAGCCCTGGCTGTACCAGAACTCACTTTGTAGACCAGGCTGGACTTGAACTCTGAAGTCTGCCTGCCTCTGCCTTCCTGGTACTAGGATTAAAGGCGTGTCCCACCATGCCCAGCTCATGGCTCCTTTAAAAAAAAAAAATGTGTCTGAAGGGGGCTGGAGAGATGGTTCCGTGGTTAAGAGAACTGCCTGCTCCTCCAGAGACCCAGGTTCAATTCCCAGCACCGACATGATGACACACAACTGTCTGTAACTTGAGTCACAGGATATCTGACATCCTCTAATGGCTCCCTGGATACCCAAGCACATACATGGTACAAGACATACATACAGACAAAATACCCATATGCCGGACGGGAGAGACAGCTCAGTGGTTAAGAGCACTGACTGCTCTTCCAGAGGACCTGAGTTCAATTCCCAGCAACCACATGGTGGCTCACAACCATCTGTAATGGGCATCCGATGCCTTCTTCTTGTGTGTCTGAAGACAGCTACAGTGTACACACACACACACACACACACACACACAATAGATAAATCTTCTAAAAAAAATAAATAAAATAATCATATACCTAAAAATGATTCATTTACTTTCTTTAAATACTATGTGCCACTATCTGTGATCTGTGTGTGTCAGTCAGTTCTCTTTCCGAGGTGCGGGTCCTGACAGACCGTTGGGCTCAGTCTTGTCAGCAAGCATCTTGGTCCACTGAGCATTCTAGCTGGCCTGTCCCCAACTCTTTTTTTCATGCTTCTATCCTGACCTCTCCCAAAAAGAAAAAAAAGAGTTTGTCCACCATGCCAGCCGCTTAGCTGGAGTCGCAAAGCCGTCCTGCAATCAGAGGAATCTGATAGGAGAGAGCAGTTGTCTTTGAAAGTCCTGCGGTTGGGGTTCATTACAGTAAGTCCCCGTGAGCACAGTCCTGGGAGGACTTACAGACCCCGCTATCTGATAACAGCCACACCTCACCCTCTGCACCTGAGGGCTTCCATCCTGTTTTCCCCCAGACCAGCCATTCGGGTAGAAATGTCTATTTAAACACAGCTGCCCCCGGGAGGGACACAGAGAGCCAAGTCACCATGCAGGCATACAGGGGTCAGAGGTCACCTTGCCCTGGGCTTGCAAGGTCACGATGGGGACTGTGGGGGGGGGGGGAATCGATGCCTCTCTGCTCCTGAGTCACACAGCCCTTTCCTGTAGGAGGCAGAAACCAAGTCTCAAGGGCTTAAACGCCGGCAATGTTCTCACGGTCTTAGGGACAGGAAGGGGCGAGGCTTGGCTATCTCCCCAGCCTCTCTAGACCCACACCGTCCACCTATCCTGACTAGCAAACAGCACAAGGTAAGGACAGGTGTGGAGCACACCCGACTGAGCCACACCTCCCAGAAACAGTGCTGAGCCTGCCGCAGGAGGATTCAAAATGGAGTACCCTTAGCACCCTGCAGGAAGAGGATGTGGATCAAGAGGTCAGGGGAAACACGGGTGTCTCTGCCCCGTGGCACCGACGTGAAGACCGCACCCAGGGGCCAGGGCAGGAGGCAAAAGGGAACACGCTTGCCAACTGTCCTCCAGAGTTTCCTGGTCTGAAAGCCATGTCCTTGGTCAGCCTCAGTTTCCCAGGAGTGAGAAGGGAAAGCAGGAGAGGCTGGGGAACCGTCTGCTCCAGCGTCGAGCCGTGGCATGAAATCCTAGCGAAGACAGAGATCTCTCCCGCCCCCCGGGCTAGCAAGCCGGAAGTGCCCCCAAGGACCCGGAGCCCAAGGACCAGGAAAGGCGCTCATGGCGCGCAAGCTGCCTGGAATGTCAGCACGGCTGGGAATGGGGCGGCCCACACAGACCTCCAGAGCAGGACGCTGAAGGGTTTAAAAACCAGAAGATCCAGATGTGGCAGGTGTAACGCAGCCAGACACACCTGAGTCCTCCGAAGGCCTCCAACTCTGCCGACCACACCGTGGATACTGAGTGTATACCGTGTATACAGCTGGCGCTCGGCGACCAGTGAGTGGCTGAGTTCCCTGACAGGGAAAGGCTGCCTCCTACCCTGCACATTCCACCCTCTCCTCCGCCTTCCCTGTCTCTTTTTCCTTAAGACTTGGGATTTCTCGCCTTCTTTGCCTCTCTGCAATTTAAAACTACTTCTCATCTCTCCCGCTCTCCCCACGCGTCCAGGGGCTGTCAGCCGCGAGCCAAATGTCATTAGGATGGATGTCACAGCCCAGATGTCAAAATACAATTAACATTTAAAAGTTCCTCCCGCCCTCAGCCCTGGCCAGCCTCTCCACTGAGCTCCAGGGAGAGCGGCCCGGTGACAGGCACAAGAGAGGACATCGCACAGTACAGCCAGCCGTCTAGTTGGGCTGATGCGCAGGCCTACCAGGGGGGTAGGGGAGGGGAGGGGAGGAGACCTGGAGCGATGTCAGGGTTCCCCTACCCACACACACCCCAAATCTCCTCCATCCCGTCTTCCTGCTGGACCTTGTCTTGCGCTGGCTGCTGTCCACACCTCAGGACCTTCTGCCTCTGTCCTGTCCACACTCCTAGGCCCGCTGTCCTGCCTGCTGCTGTCCCAGTCTGGCCATCGACTCTGAATCATAATACGGCCGGCCACTCACTCTGGGGTAAGGAACCCCCATGATTGGGGCTGGTGGGCTCCAGCCACACAGCCCAGATGATAGATGATTGGGGGACCCTCCGTCAGCCACCCCCCACCACACTGCAGCCCTGGCCGGTTTAGGAAGCTGCTGGGCAGCGGCCGGCCGTGGAACCCCATCTAACAGACGCTCCCTTCCTGTATGGGACAGGGATGGATGGAGAGCTGGAAACCACGACCTGGGACAGCTCACTGACAGCGGCCAGAGGAGGCCATCGATCGCAAGCCTTCTCTGTGGCTATCTTCAGACGGAGCACACACCACCATGAAGGCTGGACTGGCCCAGAAACGAAATCCTCATGGAGGGCTCACAGGAAGGACAGTGGGGTCTTGTGCCTTGGCAGGGAGCAGGGGTCACAGCTGCAAGGACACACCCCTAGTCCCTGGTTACCTCTGTCTCTGCCCCTCCTTCCGGCAGGTGCTGCCCTCAGCCACCTCACCCCTGCGCAGACCCCCGAAGAGGACAAAGCAGGCTGGGGAAGAAGAGCTCACGCTGCTGGCTCCCACCCTCGTGGGCTGCATTCTAATGGCGTGTGATTGGATCGGATGCGCTCTTAATTCCCTCCTGGGACCTCAGGAGGAGGGTAGGGAAGAATCTTTAATTCATCAAACTGAAATATTAATAGACTTTCAACCAGCTGGAGTGGGGGGTGGGGCCCCCACAATGGAAAAAGAGAGGGACAGGCAGGAGAAGGTGGGAACGGCTGAGGGGGAGCGGGGCTGCCCCGGGCGGGGTTGTGTCACTGGCTGTGGGAAGGGAAAGTTTGTGTGCGAGCTTTCAAGTGGGCTGCTGAGACCGCCAGAGTCAGCCCTGGCAGCCTGCAACGGGGGCTCGGTGTAAAGACCCTCTCCAAGATGGGGACACTTAGAAGCCAAGTCACAGTCACTAGGCCAGTGTGGCAGGTAGATCCCTGCACCCTGGGAAGGGGTCTGGCCAAGCGCCACGCCACACACCCTGCTCACCCCTGATTCCCCACACCTGAGCCAGCCACAGCCCCCCTGCATCTGAGATCGCACCACCCACCTGGTCAGAGAAGCCAAGTCAACTTAGCACAGTGCGCAGTCCACCCAGCACCCTGGAAATGCAGGAGTCTCGGAGACCCCAAGGCAGGATACCCCCATTCCAGAGGCGCCGCTTTCCCTCCACGCCGCCCAGGTGCGGCCTGCCACAGGCTTCCTCGGAAGAGTGGGTGTGAGCCACTTTCCCTCCACGCCCGAGAACAGACACCAAGGAGCCAGGGAGAGTCATCCAGGGTAGAACCACCGAGCGCACGTCCCTGGGCCCAGGAGCACCTAATTTGAGGCCAGCCTGGGCTACATAAGGAAGCCCTATCTCAAAAGAGCACCAGTCTGGGCCCACAAGAGGGTGTAGTTGCCCTGTGCTAACATGCTGCAAGGTTCAAAGCTTGTTACCACAGTCCACTCCAAAGCCACAGTCACGAGGCCCTCAGGCCAACCCTGCCTACTGTGTCTCCTCTTCCCTCTCAGCCTCCTGTAAGGAGAAGCAACGCTCCACAGCTCAGGCTGGGCTGATCCGAGGACTCCCACCCCTCACAGTCCTCCAGGGCCACATGGGTCCCCTCTGTCCAGACCCCTTCTCCACCCCCCAATTCCTCCCCAACCTTAAAAGCCCAAGTGGGAAATTTTAGGGTACCCGGGTCCTTGTCCCTCATCCCAGAGATAAAGGAATTATGTGCCTCCCCCATTTCCATGGCTTGTAGTATGTAATTAACCGGGTACACAATTGGTGGGCTAATCCGTACCACCTGAGTTTAGACTTCAGAAAGTGTAGAAATGGACCAAAAGCGGCAGCCAGAGGGCTAGGAACGTAAGAGGCCTGGGGTGGGGTGGGGGGCCCTGCAGGGTCCCAACCCTGCCCTGCACCTGTAGCGGCCTATGTGCATTGTCCTAAGGGTCCTCTACAGGATGAAGTTCTGTCTGGCCACAGGCCACAACCCTCAAACAGGGTCGGGCTCTCAGGCGAGCAAAGCCTGGGTGCGCTTCCATCGCGGGCCTGCAGCGCCGCCCCGTGGCCGAGCGCCCTCACTGCAGGCGCTGGCCGGCCGCCGCTGCGTCCGCAGATCGGAGCCGGACCCAGGCTCAGGTGTGAGCTGGCAGGAGCGGGAGGAGGGGGGACGCCCGGATGCAGAGAGTTGTTTTCACCTGAACAGATTCCGGGAGGAGGCAGCGGGGGCGGCAGGGTCCTATTTCAGGACCGTTTTCCAGCTGGGCCGCCGCCCTCAGAGTCGTGCGCAGCCACTCACCTGCAATGACGACAGCCTTTTCTAATCCACATGCGCCTGTGAAAGAGACCCGTGCGGGCCGCTTTCTCCAGTGGGCTGCGATGCTGAGCTGTGGGAGCCAGCCAGGATGGGTAGAAAGTTGTAAGCGTCAGCCTTCCCCAATCCCAGTCCCCTTCCTGGGCAAGGCCCGGGGTTTCTCACCCTTGCCACAAGGAGTCTAAGTTTGAGGCTGCACCTCAAACCGGTCAAACTCAGATCCGTGCAAATGGCCTGTGATTTCACGTTTGTAAACTTAACCCAAGTGACAGTCCTTTGAAAACAAGCAAACTCGATTGATAAAAGGCGCCATCAGTTTGGCCTGCGGGAAAGGCTGCGGGGGGGGGGGGGGGCATTTTCTCGATTGATTGCTGTTGAGAGCCCAGCCCAGGTCATACCAAGGCAAGTGCTCTGGGGTTGTGTAAGAAGGTAAGCCGGACCCAGGCATGATAGCAAACACGGGTTCAATCCCAGCACTCTGGAGGCAGAGTCGGCGAACTCCAGATCTCCAGAGCAGCTATGGCTACCCGCCGGGACGTGGCTAAAAAGAAAAGGCAGTGACTGGCTGGGCGTGGCCTGCGAGCCGAGCCCCTTCCTCCAAGTCTCTCTGTTGACTCCTGCCTCTGTTCCAAGCTGCTTTTGGTCATCCTCTTTTTTTTTTTTTTAAGATTTATTATTATAAATAAGTACACTGTAGCTGTCTTTAGACACTCCAGAGGAGGGCATCGGATCTCTTTACGGATGGTTGTGAGCCACCACGTGGTTGCTGGGATTTGAACTCAGGACCTTCAGAAGAGCAGTCAGTGTTCTTAACCACTGAGCCATCTCTCCAGCTCCTGGTCATCCTCTTTATCAAAGCAATAGACAGCAAATTTGCACAAGGTCCCAGCCTCGAACTCTCCAAAATAGAGCAGGGACCCAGTGCACACAGCTATGCTCTCAGTGCAGGGAAGGCAGGCTATCATGAGGTAGCCCCCTCCTCAGCAACCCCAGAGATGCATGGGGTGACAGGGGAGGCGACAGAGAACTCAGCCCCCTGGGCATTGTCAGTCCCAGCAAGGCCAGGCTGATAGTCCCAAGAAAGATGTGACATCTGTGCCGCTGTGTGTACCCATGTGTGCAGTGTGCCTGTGTGTGCGTATCTAAAGCCAGAGGTTGGTTTTTTGTTTGTTTTATCTTTTTTGTGAGACGGGGTTTCTCTGTAGCCCTGGCTGTCCTGGAACTCAACTATGTAGACCAGGCTGGCTTCAAACTCACAGAGATCCACCTGCCTCTGCCTCCCACGTGCTGGGATTAAAAGTGTGCACCGCCACCACCACCACAGCTGCCGCCTGACTCTCCTCAGCCCTCTTCGTTTTAACTGTGGCATGTTTTTGTTTTAGTTTAATTGCTTGGTTGTTTTGTGGAGACACCATCTCACTATGCGGTCCACCTGGCCTTGAACTTACAGAGATGTACATATAACAGAAGTGGAGGTGGGGATGGTGGGCAGAGCTGCTGGGCCGGTCCAGGGTCTGCCTTCAGGCGAGGGGCAGAGAGCTTTATGTGGGACACACCTGTAATCCCAGCACTCTGGGAGACAGAGGCAGGTGGATTTCTGAGTTCGAGACCAGCCTGGTCTACAGAGTGAGTTCCAGGACAGCCAGGGCTACACAGAGAAATCCTGTCTCGAAAAAAACAAATCCAAAAAACAAAAACAGAAGGGCAGCTCCTCCAAACAGCATCTCGAAAACCAAGGAGCTGGTGGGGGAGGGGGTAGAGGGCAAGGAAGGAAAGGGGGATGAGAAGGCGAAGGAAAAGGGAGGAGTGGGAGGGGAGGAGGGGGAAGGAAGGGGGAGGAAAGAGGGGAGGAGGGGAGAGAGGGGGAGGAAACTAAAAGAAGAGAGGGAAGAAACTAAAAGAGAGGGAGGAAGAGAAAAGAGGGTGGTAGAGAAGGAGGAAGAAGAAGATGGGGGATGACAGGAGGAGGAGGGAGAGGAAAGAGGACTTTGAGAAGGGGAGGAGGGGGATGGAGGAGCAGCTGGGAGAGGTAAACTGTTGCTTGATCTCCATCGTCAGTTGGGTAAGTGGAAACAGACCTCTGGGCAGGTTGCTGGAGGGGTTGGTTGGGTTAATGAAGACAGAAAGACCCCAAATATGGACCTTACCCCCCCGGGGGGAAGGGGAGCCCTGGACTGAAGCGAGTGGGGCAGGTGACAGCATCCATCCCCCTGCCTCCAGGCTGTGGACACAAGGAGACCCTCCCCACTAAACTCCTGCTCCTGCAACTCTGCTCCTGCAACTCCACCACAGCAGACAGAGCCCTCAAGCTGGGACCCAGACTAACCCCTGGAGTTTTGGGGTGTTGTTGTTTTGGGTCTTCGGTGTTTTGGGTCTCTCTGTGTCGTCCTGGCTATTCTGAAACTCTGTAGACCAGGCTGGCCTCGAATTCACAGAGATCTGCCCGCCTCTGCCTTCCGAGTGCTGGGATTAAAAGTGTGAGGCAGCCCTTCCCTCGGGAAATTGTCTCTGTGCAGCATTTTGTCACCACAACAAGAAGACGAGAAGTGTCAGTCTGGTGGGGGACAAAGAGGAGAGGCTGAGGCCCGGGAGCTGGAGGACAAGTGAGGGAGGCAGAGCAGGGCCCAGCCGAGGAGAGAGAGGGGGAGACAGACAGGAGGACACAGCCGGGGTCCCGGGGCCTGGCGGGTCCTCACCCCTCCATCAGGACCCGCAGCGCGTCTGTGGCTGACTGAGGGGGTCACCTGGAGAATCGGAGCCTTGCTCTCAGCCTACCTCAGGGCAGCCGGGCCTCAGCCGAGTCGGCAGAAGTCGGCAGGAAGGACCAGGAGGGACACCGGGAGAAGTTGTCAGCGTTGCCTCTCTCAGCAAAGGGAAGATCAGCGAAGACTGGAGACCAACCAGCCCTGCATGGCGAGCTCTACAGGCAAGCCCCGCTCAGCCTCTGTCACCTCCTCAAGCCCTCCAAACATCACGTGTCCTCCATGGGCCTGTCACATGCGTCTGTCTCAGCTGACATCACCCTGTCAAGTGGCCCAAGTCCGAGGAAGTGGCGAGAAACCGCAGCACACCACCACCAGAAGTCTCTTAGTGCGTTTCTATGGAGCCCAACAGATGCAGGTCAACTATGCAATGCAAGGCAGACCAATGCACACATGTGTGTTTTTAGGGAAGAATTGTTCATCATGTGTTCTTTCTTTTTTTTTAAACATTTTTTAAAGATTTATTTATTATATGTAAGTACACTGTAGCTGTCTTCAGACACACCAGAAGAGAGCGTTAGATCTCATTACAGATGCCTGTGAGCCCCCATGTGGTTGCTGGGAATTGAACTCAGGACCTCCAGAAGAACAGTCAGAGCTCTAACCACTGAGTCATCTCTCCAGCCCTCACGTGTTCTTTCCCGTGCTTGCTTTAGCAGAACATCCTCTCTCCTGTGTCTGCTTCAGCGAAACACTCCTTCACATGCTTGCCCCAGCAAAACACCATCTGACGCAACTTAACTTCCAGACAACCCTTACGTTGCCACTCCAACCGCCCTCCTTTTGGAACAGCTTCTCTCTATGAAGAGCAGGATGACCCCAGACTCGGATTTCCACCCACCTCTCCACCTCTCGCAGGCGCTGGGTTTAAAGGTGTGTGGCTGCAGAGTGCACTCTTGGCTGTGAAGCCATCCCTTCAACCCAAGGCTGGATCCCGAATCCTGTAAGGACGATACTGAAACCCATTTCAGCAGTATGGCTGAGAAGTTGGCTGAGGGGGTGCAGTTGTGAAGACCTGAGCTTGGATTCTTCACATCGTACCTGTGACACCAGTGCTGGGGACAGGCAGGTGGGGGAGGGGTGTGGCTGACTGCAGCTTGCTGGCTGCTGGCCTAGCTGGAAAACAGTCAGCTCCCAGTCAGTGAGAGAGTCTGGGTTAAGAATACAGCAGAGAGCCGGGCGGTGGTGGCGCACGCCTTTAATCCCAGCACTTGGGAGGCAGAGGCAGGCAGATCTCTTGAGTTCGAGGCCAGCCTGGTCTACAGAGCGAGTTCCAGGACAGCCAGGGCTACACACAGAAACCCTGTCTCAAAAAAAACAAAAAACAAAAAAATAAAAAAATAAAAAATGATCATGACAACAATAATGATAATTTTGAGTAATAAATGTACAGAGAATATGGTAAATATTTCTCAAGAAGTAAGGTCCCAGCCACCTTGACTCCCGGGGGGGGGGGGGGAGGGGGGGTGCTCTGATCGAATGAGTCCTGCATCTGGGCTCTGTGGCAGTTCTGTGTGTGGACAGAATGTCTGCATGCCAGTGCTAGGAGCCAGGCCTGATGAACTGACACTTCCCCTTCCTGCTTCTTGAGAGGCAGCTGTTTGCTGGGAGGAAGGCCCGGCCAGCCACGCTCGGGCCAGCAGCCGGCTACTGCTCCAGACCGCAGGCAGCCATGGCATGGGACAGAGGCAAACAGATATGAGGCAGGCCTCAGCTGCCTGCAGCCATCAGGGATGCTGCCAGAGCCACTGGCTAAGCCATAGAATTGAACTATCTTTGGTCTGCTGGGGACCGGAGCCACATGGTGGTTCTGAAAAGAAGCAGCTGTGTTCTCGGGAGAATCTGCTAAAGGACTCAGAGATGCCCGGCAGTGGTGGCACACAACTTTAATCCCAGCACTTGGGAGGCAGAGGCAAGTGGATTTCTGAGATCGAGGCCAGCCTGGTCTACAGAGCGAATTCCAGGACAGCCAGGAGTACACAGAGAAACCCTGTCTCGGAAAAAAAACAAAACCAAACAAAAACAAAACAGGACTTAGGGATGAGGTATTATTGTTTACACATAATTCAAAGAAGTTGAAAAGCTTGCATGTGCGTGCGTGTAAGTCCGGACACCCTGACAGTGTTTGCTACGCCCTCCTTCCAGTAGCTGCCACGGAAGAAACTGCACGGGGAGTATCCCCAGCTAGCCATCTCGGGGAAGACTGTGATTGGACAGACATGCTCAGGAACCCAAGAGAGTCTCGTACAAGGAAAGGAAGAGAAGGAACGCTGACCAAAAGAATATATGGAGGCTGCCGCTAGAAGATGGGGCAGCTGCCACAGGCGACGTGCAGCGGCCACTGGGTAAATCACGCTGCTCGCTGACCCAGTCACGTGAGGACAGCTCAGCTAATGGCTGAAGTCTGCAGGATGCGGCAGGCAGGGCCTAGGCTCCCGGTGGTGTCTGGCTCCAGCCTCAGCCCTTCCTGACCCATCTGTGCCCGGTGCTGTCTGCTGAGTCCCTAGGTGCAAGAGTGTTTAAGTGGGAGGTGGCTTGGCCTGGCCACATGAACACGGGCAGCTGTGACATCCTTCCCCATGAGGACTGGAACTTGTTCCCTCCTTCCTTGGCGATCCAACAACGGTGCGGCACAACGGCACTGCCCACCGGGGTCTGGTGCGAGTTACTGATAAGGCTCTGAGCTCCGCTGGCCAGCAGAGGGCGCTCGCGCGGCCCTTTTGGTGGCGATCTGTTTTCTTTCCTCCCCCCAACCCACCCCCTCCTCCTTTACCTTCCACTATGGCTGGAAACTTTCCTCCAGGCAAGATGGTGCAGAGAAGGGAAGAGATCTAAGAGATGGAGGAGAGACAGGAGGAGAGAAGAGAGGACAGGAAGAAGGGGAAAGGAGAGGGCCCTACAGTCCTGTCCCAGTCGGGTTTCCCCTACCATGATGGGGCAAGGGTTGGGGTCCCCCCCCAAGGGGGCAGGATCTGCGGAAGAAGACCACCCTCCCCTACTCTGAACCCCTGGAAAACAAGAGAGCCAGGCCTGGCGCCACACTTTTAAAATCCCAGCAGAGGCGAGCAGATCTCTGTGAGATGGAAATCACAGAAAGAAAGGAGCCTAGGGAGGAACCCAGACGGAAGAGCCCCGGGAACGGAAGCTGCAGGCTGTGGCCAGAGCCTGGGGGACCCTGGCCACGAGGTGACTTGGCCTGGTCCCAGCTTAACCGTCTCTGGGGCCTGCGCTGTGGCCTCTGATCCTGTGCCCTCAGCCCCAGCTAAGAACCACCCAGGGAGCTCCTGTGGCAGCCACTGCCCGCCCGGCCCTGGCCTCCGGCCTCTGGGCCACCAAGGCCTGAAGCTGGCAGCTGAACTTGCTCCCAGTCCCTCAGGAGCGCGGAGCATGTCAGACAGCCTGGCCTCCGTTCAAGCCCAGCTGCTTCCGTGTAATGGTGTCCCCCCAGCTCAGCACGCACAGTAGGGCTTGCTGAGTGGCATTGCGGTGCCCTGAGTCACAGCTGGAGGGGTCAGGATATGACCTGAACTCCCAGTTCTGCAGGACCCAGGATACATCCGGCAAGGACAGGAGTCTGACCTTCACTTCAGGGTCATTCGCCCTGGAGGGGCACCTGGGACAGAGGACACAACAGAAAGACCCACGGGGCAGAGAGATGGCTCAAGTCTTGCAGGAGACCAAGCTTTGGCCCCTAACAGCCCTGTCTGTGACGTCAGCTCAGGGGGTCCAAGGATCTCTTCTGACCCCAAGAACATTCATAGGGTGGGGGGGAGCTGGGCAGTGGTGGCACACACCTGTAATCCCAGCACTCGGGAGGCAGAGGCAGGCGGATTTCTGAGTTCGAGGCCAGCCTGGTCTACAGAGTGAGTTCCAGGACAGCCAGGGCTACACAGAGCAACCCTGTCTGAGAAGGAAAAAAGGAAGAGAGGAAGAGAAAGAGGGAGAGGGAGGTTGAGTTCTGGACTGTCTCAGGGAAGCTGTCCTGCCCTGGTGGTTGTCACATACACACAAGCCCATTTGTCCCAGAAGTGCCAGCTTTAGCTCCAGCCGTGTCCAGTCAGACACCCACACACAGCCACAACCCCCAGTGGACACCTGGCCTAAGTCAGCCCTGAGTCCACACTGGGAGGAGGTGGGGGGGGAGGGGGAGGGGAGGGTCAGGAGCGGGGAGGAGGTCTTGGCACTCCTGTCCCAGGTACCCTGGGGATCGACCCTGCTGCTCCTGATCCTCCTGCTGCCCTCTAAGGCCAGGCCATCTGCCCCTGCTGCCCCGCCCCACCTACCTTCTCCTCTGTACTTCAGCTCCAAGATGGAAGGAGCTGGGGGCGGGGCATGGGGGGAAGGGGGAGCTGCTGCCCCAAGAGATTTTCTCACTCCTGCCCATGAGCAGGGAGGGACTGGGGTGATGGAGATGCCAAAAGCACCAACAGCCACAGCTCCTGGCTCCCATCACTGCCCTCTATGATGGTGAGTCACCAGATCCCAGGGGCCCAGGGCAGCACAGTGACTGCAGGCCGGACACCTACACCCAGGAACTGCGGCACGCTGAGCCGCCACCTCTGCTAGTACTTCGCACTCCGTGATGACCTGGAAGGGCGCTGAGTCACTTTCTGCAGGCCCAGGGGAGGGCTGGCTACTCTGAGCAGCCTCATAGTCTAGGTTATGTCTTTAGTACTTCTTTGTCATTCCTAGGTGACAGAAGAGGCTTTGTCTGACACCCATGCTAGCTGCCCAACCTTGCTGTCCCCACTGTAGGTCACAGAATGCCCACACTGTGGCACAGAAAAGGAAAACTGAGCATACAGAAAAGGAAACTGAGGCCCAGGGGAGCTCTTGCCCAAAGAACACACAGTAGTGTCAGAAGCTTCCAGAAAAGACATGGGGCCTGGGCTCACCATCTGGCATCTCTTGCTTCATTAGAGCCAGTTCTTGCCGGTTCAGGACTGGGCTCTCAAATACTAAGTCAACCATTGAAGTGGTTTGTCAAGCAGTAAGGCTGTGAGAGGCAGTGGGGCGGTACCATCGGTTGTATGACACAGTCCTTCATGAGAAGGCACACCTTCCTGGCACTGGGACAAGCGGCTAAGTCCTCGACTTCATCCCTGGGCCTGGGAGCCTGATCCTAGCAGCCCATTGGTTGATCTGCCTTAGACATTAAGAAAGGTTTGTTTGTTTTGTTTTTTTACTTTTTGTCTTTTTCGGACAGGTCTCAGGTAGCCCAGGTTGGCCCTCCAAACCTCTGATCCTCCTGCCTCCACCTCCCAAGTGCTAGGACTACAGGCCTGCACCCTCCCAGTTGACAAAGTGCTTGGGGCTGAATCCAGAGTTCGTGTGCTCTCTTGGCAAGTGTCTACTAACTGAGCAAATCCTCAGCCCTGGGGCAGAAAAATGCATTGCTATATTTTGCTTAATATAGCTAGATGTGGTGGCACATGCCTTTACTACAGCCCTGGAGAGGCAGAGACAGGCAGGAGGAGGCAGGATCTCTGTGAGTTCAAGGTCAGCCTGGTCTACAAAGCAAGTTCCAAACTAGCCAAGGCTACACAGTGAGACCCTGTTGAAGTTGAAAATTACAGTTGCTTTAGGAAGTCAGTTGTGTCGGGATGGTGTTTTGCTGGGGCAGACACGTGACTCAGATACAGATGAAAGGATGTTCTGCTAATGCAATTGTGTGACAGGACTCGTGGTGAAGGATTCAGAGTCACAAATTCATTGATTCACCTTACATCCTGTATCTCAGCTCCATTTGTTGTGACTCCATAGAGAGATGTGCACCAAAAAAGCTTCTGGTCATGTGTCGCGGGAAATAGTTTAAAAAGAACCTGCCGTCTCTCAGAGCTCCGCCTCTCTCAGCCGCCAGCTCCCCTGAGGGGCCGCACCCTGTGGGCCATAGGGCACCAGCCGGGTGACCTCAGGCAGGGGTTTCCCTGCCTGCCAACTCCCCCCTAAGATCTTACCATGCAAAGCCCACACGGTCAGCCATCACAAC